>NC_053490.1:122491500-122795250 GCF_905171775.1 Rana temporaria | reverse complement strand
CTGATAAAGAATGTTGTAAAACTTGGCAGACTGCCCAGACTTGGCTGAGAGCAGAGAGAATTCTCTACGTACAAAAGTTCGGGAAATACTTTTTCAAGATCGCAATGGGGGAAAAAAAATCACGATAACGATTCTTGATGATTAATCGTGCAGTTCATATATATATATATATATATATATATATATATATATATATATATAATTATGTGTGCAGAGTCCCTTCCAACTGCAGATTATGATCTTGTTATCCGTTAATAATCCTTTACCAGTAGAAAACAGATCAGAACATGTTCTGATTTCCATATAAACTTGATTCTGTTTGTTTAGAATTGTGTTTTTTAGACTTTTAGTCTTCTTTTTAGACTTTTGGTTCTCTGCCATGCAATAAAAATACATTTTATTTTGGCATCTGAAAAGGCTATGGATTACTAAGCAGATCTCCCCCAACATTCACAAACGCCACACTGCATGAGCATGAGCCGCACTGTACTTTGTGAATGCCCTCACAGCCTTCTGGGACCTGTGATGTGTCCTAAAAGGTTTCAGACAGGGAGGGAAGGGGAACTTCCGATGGATCCACCGCAGCAATCCGGACAGAATTTGGTGAGGGTACCTGTCTAAAACATTAGGAGGAGGAAGGGCTGAATGTTCCTCTTTTGGGTGAGGTTCTGCTTTAATTTTTGTAGGAGAATTTTTGAACACTCAGCCCTTGGCAGAGACCAGCTATTCTGTGTAGTTCTAAAAAAAGCTGGTTGTCAGAAAAAGTGCCACAAAAAAACAGGAACTGAACTGACACTTTCTGTAAATTCGTAGAAAGTCGGTTTTGCAGAAGAACCTCTTTAAATAGCCAGGCAGCATGGCTTCCAATGGCAATAGGACAGATGTAAAAATAAAAGTTGTGCCAGACTACAAGTATTTTATTGCACAGTTGAAAATTCCAATCGATTTGATATGAGTCTCCCACACTTGTATTCACAAATGTAATATGTAGGAAAGCCTTTGTGACCCACTACAGAATTTGGGTCAGTAATATTGACATAAATAATTGTACATTGATGCATCACAAATGTACGTTTCAGCACTTAAGCAAATCCTTTGTTGTAAGACCACATGCCGGGGTCACTGCGGGTTACTGCACAAGTTTCTGGATAAATCACAGATCCTGTATTATTTGGACTGGATCAGTGAATATTTCTTTACAAAATCAAAATTTAAAATAAAAAATTATTTTTAGAAAACGTTTGTATGCTTTTTGTACTTGGGTTAAACCTTATGCCTATAGATATTATAGACTATTGTAGAGAAGGCACCATTGTTTGTGAATATATTTATACCAGTCTATTTTCTTTTTTTTTTTCTAGATATATATTTGTAAGCCACCACCCAGAGATTTTGTGCTTGCTGAGTCACAAGTATAACATAGGTAACTAAGTGTAGCATCTTTTAATTAAAATGTAGCTATAGGCAAAAATAGGCATATATGATGCAGTCTTTCATTGGCAATAAATACCACAAGAGTCCACCCTGTAACATTGTTTTATTACCTGTTTATCCTGACAGTAGATTTGTTATTTTTCCAATTCCTTTAACAGGGTGATGCTGTTGGTTTTGCAGTGAGATTTCAGAGTAGTGTTATGAACTTGCAAACAGGATAGGCATAGATTTACATATACATTTAAATAGCCTTTAAGTAAAGGTGGACATAGATGGATCAAAATGTATCCAGTTCAGCCAGGACTGGTCTGATTTCAGTCCATGTATAGGCATCCCAATTTGACAAAAGTCAATCGTTTGATCAACTTCTGTCAAGACAAGCTCGAAGACTTTTATCGATCAGCAGCTGCAGCCACTGATCAGTGTATTCTGACAGTGGAGAGTCCCACTATCAGAATACAATGTCTCGGCAGAAGGATTCCACCTCGTTTTTCTGGTTGGAAGAATCTGTTTGTGTAACAGCACTGGTGAACAGAGTGAACCACAACTGCAGTTAGCAATAATTTCAATGCGCTTCTTTATGTGAGAACTCAGTATTGGGCCCCAGGCGTCACTCCACACAAACATGAGTTTGTGGGTTCTCTACTTCATCTCTCTTTCACATAAAGAAAGGCGTTGAGCTACTAGGGATGGACGCATTACAACATGCGACCAGAACTTAGCGTTTAAAATTATATTATTTACTTTAAAGATTAAGATTCCAATACACCTCTATATGCAAGTGATTATCAGTACAGGACCCCAGGCACCACTCCACACAAACAGGAGTTTGGGGGTTCTCTACATCATATCACTTTGAACATATAGCAATGCATTAGGCCCCTAAGGGAGTTGGTATGAAATACCATCAACCCTTAGCATAGAAAGGTTAGAGCGAACATGTTCAATAATTTAGGCCTATAAGCGATTTGTACTTATGTCAAGCTCGTAATAAATAGGAATTGTAGTGACAACTAGTAGTTGTGTATGAGAGACAATATAGCTCAGGTAATAGTAGTTGCATATAAGAGACAATATAGCTCAGGTAATAGTAATTGCATATAAGAGGCAATATAGCTTAGGTAATTATAGTTGCATATAAGAGGCGAATATTGCTCAGATAATTTGGAGGTAGATGGCCTTTTAAGGTATTCCTTAGCAAACAGTCCTTAGCACAACAATAGATCCCAAATAGGAAGTTGATATCCACAAGGCATAATAAGTAATAGCAATTGTCTTAGATGGCACACAAGCAGAAGATTTTCCTATAGCACTACAAGTGACACAATAGCTACTTATCCAGTATCACCAAGAGTGAAAGTGAAAGAAAATCCTGAATTTTGATTAGTCACCAGAACAGAAATAGTTGCATAGTTAGTCAGGTTGAAAAAAAACACGTCCATCTAGTTCATGGGTGCTCAACACGTGGCCCTCCAGCTGTTGCAGAACTACAAGTCCCATCATGCCTCTGCCTTTGGGAGTCATGCTTGTAACTGCCAGCAGCTTGCAGTGCCTCATGAGACTTGTAGTTCTGCAACAGCTGGAGGGCCACAGGTTGAGCACTCATGATCTAGTTCAACCATAAAAATAAATAATATCATAACATACCGTATACACAATCCTATACCCACAGTTGATCCAGAGGAAGGCGAAAAAAAAAGAACAAAGCATGATCTAATTTGGTACAGCAGGGGAAAAAAATTCCCTCCTGATCCCCCTGAAAGGATGGAATGGAGGGGGATTTTCTAACAGGACACTAGTTCTGGTGACCCTGGGTATTTCTGCCCACTTCCTGTTTTAGCCAAGGGACAAAAAGTGAAAGGAAAGGATTCTCCCCAATGGGCCACAGATGGCAAAAAATTGACCAGAGTTATAACCCTCTCTTACTTTATCCAAAATGAAAAATACGTTTTGCCATCAGTTCTACTTTAAACCATTTGAATCTGTCCATGAATTTGGAAGAGCCCATAACATGTCTGTGAGAAGCCAAGTTCAGACTACCCCACTCTCCTGGGCCACCCTCAGCAGTGTTCTATGGTTTGTCACTGCTGAAAGGCCGATTTCACACTGAAAGCGTCGGCCATTAACGGTAAACGTGGGGCGCTTTCCCGCTGTTTAAGCGGTGCTTTTCGGTCAGTAGCGGGGCACTTTTAACCGCAAACAAGGGGTTAAAAACTCCCGTGTTGCGGTGCTCTTGTCCCTTCTCTCAAACCACCCCAAAGATGCTGCTCACAGGACTTTTTCTAACGTCTTGCAAGGGCACCCATTGCAGAGAATGGGAGGCACTTTACAGGCGCTATTTCTAGCGCTAAAATGCCTGAAAACTGCCTCAGTGTGAAAGGGGTCTGTCACTTGGCTTGTCCTGCATGAAAATGTGGAAAAAATAACTAAAAAAGGCATCTGAAAAAAAAAATCCATATGCTGACTAATATTATATTTATTAGGCCTCGTACACACGATAGGTTAACCAGAGGACAACGGTCTGATGGACTGTTTTCATCGGTCAAAACCGATCGTGTGTGGGCCCCATAGGTTATTTAACCATCGGTTAAAAAAAGCCAACTTTCTTTAAATTTAACCGATGGATTCCTAACCGATAGGTCAAAAACGATCGTTAGTAGGCACAACCATCGGTTAAAAATCCACACATGCTCAGAATCAAGTCGACGCATGCTTGGAAGCATTGAACTTCATTTTTTTTCAGCACATCGTTGTGTTTTACGTCACCTCGTTCTGACACGATCGGTTATTTAACCTATGGTGTGTGGGCGCGACGGACCTTCAGTCAGCTTCATCGGTTAACCGATGACAACGGTCCTTCAGACCGTTCTCATCGTTTGGGCTGATCGTGTGTATGAGGCTTTAGTCTCGTATAGTCACCAAAATACAATATTTTTTGCTATAGTGTTCTTTTAATTGTTTATCTCTAGAATCAATGCAGTGCTTCCTTTTGGTTGATAGCAAGCACTTTCCTACTGCAAGGATTGTTCATTATCATATACAGCGCCTCTCGCCAGTCTCTGTATGAGCTTCCATGAGAAAATCCAAATCATGGCTGATCAGGCAATGCTATACATTCACAGACAGGCTGATTATTGTTCTCAGTGAGAAATCTGCTGTCTGACCTATCGGACCTTTCTGAACTTTCCTGCCCTTCAATCTAATATCTAGAGCTGATATAAGACCATTGACTTGCCTCAGATTTCATCTAAATTTGAACAATTTTCCCTTTAATATTCCAGAAGTACCAGGTTTCTGCAAGATTCAAAAAGGACCGAGAGTTTTGTATACTTAAAGTGAAAGTAATGTCAAACAAAATGAATGTTAATTTAGATAATCAGGTAAGATGAATTTATATATAAGCATTCGCATAATAAGCTAGTAATATATGCTGACTAAACTTCAATCTTTGCTGACAGAATGAAACTGATAGAGACAGCAAAGCCCTGCTTTGAAATTTAGCCAGATATGTTTTATTTATACTACGCTACACTGTCTGGCCAAAAGTATGTGGCCACCTCTCCAAATGAAGTTTTTAGTAAAGGGTACTGTTAAACTATTGTGCACACCCAACCTTGCGGGGATAGTTTGGGGAAGACCATTTCTTGTTCTAACATAACCAAGCAATCTAACTTTGCCCCTCTGTGCCAAGTCCATAAAGACAAAGATATGATGAGTTTGGTGTGGAGGAACTTGGGTTTCCCGTAAAGAGCCCTTACCTCCACTTTGCTAAAGACCTTCGGGATTTAAAATGCCAGTTTCGAACCAAGTCTTCTCATCCACCTGACCTCTTTTGGATAAATTAATTCCTAATTACAGTTGAACCCCAAAATATTGTAGAAAACCTTCCCAGAGAAATGCAGTATGTTTTAGCGAGTGAGGAACTCCATAATAATGCCTGTTGTGTGGTTTTTTTTTTTTTTTAAGAAAAACCTAACAAGATAGGTGTGATGGTCATAAGTTCACAGACATTTGCTAATACAGTGTACTTTGTGGAGAAAGTTACACTGTTGTGAATAGCCACATATAGCACATTTGCAATGCACTCTATTCTCTGGTGTGTATAAAATGAAAAGATGTTGTGCTAGTCAAATTTTTAAATTAGATCAAGCTAAGAGCGGTTCATAATTGGATGTTTCTGCAGCATTGAAGGGAGATTTTAGTAGCAAAGTAGGCATGGCCTTCGGTAATAAATGCCCTGTTCTTACACTTATTTACATGGTTAATGGGTAACTCCAATTTCGTGGAAATAAATAAAAATAATATAACATATACAGTTGCGACACAAGTCATATTGTAATTGAATGTTATTAAAAATGACCTTTCGTTTTCAATCGGCAGCTCTGTAATTTCCTGTGAAATGCAATGCAATATGGCTACCTGGAGGTGTTCTGTACACAGATTATGTACAGAACGCCCCTCACATATGTCCTTTCCTGCTTATGTGATTGGCTCACTGATTTTCCCAGAAGTCTGCACTAAGATGCAAGTCAGAGTTCAGGCATCCACTGCAACAAAAATTTAATTTTGGTGAGATACTTCAATAGGAAATCACATCTAAAGGGATGCAGCTCTTGCAATTTTCCTCATTAAAGCTTTGCAGATGCAGCGGCTGGTTGATAATTAAGAAACCACTCCCATTAGACTCACTTTTGCACATGGGCAGAGAGAAACACACAGGGATTTCTTCAAAATAACAAAAGGTAGGAATCTGCAACAAAGTTTGTCAAAATCACTGCAATGTGTCACCCAGAGGGGAATGTTTTTTTTTCTCAACAAAAGTGGAGTCATTCTTTAACTATATATGCTAATCTTTTTTCATAGTACTTCCAGAAAATATTGAGCCCCTCTCAGCAATGTATTTTTTTCAATGTATGTAAGCATTCTCTGATTGGATGAGGTGGAGAAACAGGGAGGTGACATCACCTTCTCTAGCTCGTCCAACTGATAAAATGCAAAGCATTCTCTGAATGGTGCCTGTGCTGAGCAGCCAACCTCCTATGTTCACAATGTAGAAGGGCAGTCACTTGGCATGGGACCCAGAAACTAGTGGAGATCATTGAAGTAGCAGCATCTACTACAGTGATTTCCAGCTTCCAAAAAGATCCCACAGGTATGATATATGCATAGTTGCATTTGTCCAAGCTGGAACCGGGAACTCTTCTTTAGCATGTAGTAAGTGAGCTTTAACACTGACCTCTGTAGCTACAGACATTGTGGAGCAAGTTATCTTCAAAATGAACAGCAGAAGCAGTGACATTCTAACAAAAATGCAGCGCTAAAATAATAATAAAGGGTTCACAAAAGTTTAACCGTAAACTGAAGTTTGTAAAAACGACAAACGTAAACAGTCCATATTGTTATGGGTGTAAAATATATAAAAGTGCTACACTTAAGCTTCTACCCAATGCTTTGAAACACCTGTAGTGCCAATCTTTCACCAATGGTAAAAAATACACACTTACCAGAGGGATATGCTGTCTATTACTAGAAAAGCAGTAGCGCTTTGTGTAAATGACATCCAGCATCACCACTCTCGCTCCACAGATGGCAGGACCAGACTGCTTTATTCCACTCCACCAATGGATAGTACCAGAGATATCAGCATGGAGTCACATTTTTGCTCATAGTGTAGTAGTTTAATATCCCCAAATATGCATTAAACATCCAGTATAAAAACAAATGCTGCTTTCACACTTACATAAGGGGCAGAGAATGGTGGCACAACCTCTAGCCCTTAATAGTTTAGCTCTACGTACGTTGCACACATCTACAAGAGCTGTCTGTTTGTTTGACTATAGCGGCCATTATTGTGTATCCTTTAGCCAGAGCTCCAATACATCACTTCCTGTTTTAGCTGCATTTTGTTGTGGTCTAACCAGCTAATTCCTGGGACTGCATTACATCACTTCCTGTTTCGGCACCATTTTGTTGTAGCCAAACATTATATCACTTCCGGTTTCAGCTCCATTTGGTTGTGGTCAAACTACTTAAAGGGGATTGTAAACCCTCATGTTTTTTCACCTTAATGCATTAAGGTGAAAAACCCTCTGTAGTGCTGCAGCCCCCCCATTTTACTTACCTGAACGCTGTCATCCTCCCGCTGCTGTCAATCAAATCCAATGACGCAGCGCCGGGGGGCGAGGCCGAGTCCTGCTTTCTGTGTGAATGGACACAGATGCAGGACTCGGGAGAGCACCCGCATGGGTGTCCACTATAGGTGAGCCTTCTCCAATGTGGACACTCAATGCAGAGAGGAGCCACCAGCGCCACTGAGGGACCCAAGAAGAGGAGGACTAGTGCAAAACAAACTGCACAGTGGAGGTAAGTATTACAAAACTGCCACCATTTTATAAGGGACCAGGAAGTGAAAATATTCATAAATAGATGACATTAACCTGTAGCCACTAAGCAATAGACCTGAAAGCGATGCTAATAACTTAATTCGTTGAAGGCAGTCTATGGGGCTACAAAAAGAGTTTTATAATATAACAAGCCCAAGAATTTTCAATAGAGTCTGGCAAGGCTTCATATTACAATCTACTGTATTTGAGTTCTAAAATAATAACAATAATGTGTCACTAAACAATAAAAAACTTGGGTATATGTCATATTTCCGTTCTGTTTCTGTTCGTTGGAATTGATTTTCATCATAGTTTTCATTAATTGACAAAAATCCAGAGTAATGTTTGTTTCGTTTTCGTCTCTGGAAACATGCCGCTGACAAATTATGCCACAAATATTTTCGGCATTGACATTAGCACTGCCTCTTAGCAGTGACTTTGTAGCCTTTCGGTCTTCTAATCTGTAATGTCGACACAGAGCAAGTACTCTGGGAGGGGGACAGGGTGATCTAATTTGGACAACTTTCTGTGACTCCGAATTGCTTCACTGTGCCTGCAACTACCGAGGTTAGTGAATCTTGTTTTTGAAGCTTGTTTACTGTTTGCTAGCAATACAGTATGTAAATATGAGAATGCCCACAGCCTGGACACAGGTTTAATCTAAGGGTGAATGTATATGTTTTTTGCAGGGTATTATTAAAAAAATATCACTGATATGAAAGTGTCCCATATGTGGGGAAAAAACTGAGGACTTTGACTATGGGAGCCTATCCAGACCATGAAGTATTGCTTTATAATAGCAGTCATTTATTTATTGCTTAAATTTAGACTGTGAGAACCAAAGATGAACAGCGCAATGTTTGTCTCTCAGACTAATCCAATTTTAGACTCAGATTGGTCTTATAAGAACATTTGTCATAGAAGTTCTCTGTGCTCACAGCCTACTGTGATTTTGTACAGAACACCCTGATTTATAGAAGACATGGGGTTGATTTACTAAAGGAAAATAGGCTGTGCACCTTGCCCTAGAGCTTAATGAATGTGGTAAAATGTTACTTTGCAAAGAATACCCAATCATGTGCAAGGAAGAAAAAAAATGTTTTGCTTGTACATGATTAGGTGATGGAAGTCAGCAGAGCTTCACCTCATTCACTAAGCTCGGGGGAACATTCCCTTGCAAAGTGCAACTTCCATTGCATTTACCAATCTATTTGCTTTTAGTAAATCATCCACTGTGCCTAAAATTCCTAAAGTGAAACTGCACCTTGCTCAAAAACAGATGACTACTTCTTGTGAAGTGAACCTGTTGCCTTGCTCAAAATGTGCAGACTACTGGTTCACTTTAAGTGACTGTTACACCCCAAGGGCCCCTTTACACTGATCAGTTTTTCTTGCATACTGAAAACAGTAAAGAAACTAGTAAATCCTATGGAGCACGTCACACCAGTCAACTGCATTTAAAAAAAAAAATTTAAGTCCTGCAAAAAATGGATGTAAACTGACAAATGGTCAGTTTTTCATGCTTTTTTGCATTGGTAGTGGATGTAAAAAAAATATTATGAAAAACTGATGAGGAATACTTCATCCATTTGGCATCACTGAACTGATGAAATGAACGGTCGGCATGTGTGAAAGGGACCTAAAGGTTAGTGTATTAAATCACCCTCTAGCTTCTTGAAGTGGAACTTCACCCAAAAGGCGATGTTCTGCTTATTTATACCCTCACCAACCCCCCCCCCCCCCAATCTACCACATTTGGCCCTTTTTTGGGGGAAGAGGGGAAGTGGGTACCTAGTTTTGACAGATACTGGCTCCCACTTCTGGTGACATCACCACAGCAATCTGTGTCAAAGTTTGTCTCTTCCCCCGCAGCCTTCTGTGACACATTACAGGTCCCAGAAGACTGCAGGACCAATCGCATGCGCAGTGGGGAACTGGATAAGAAGACGCAAGGCCGGTTTCCCTTAGTTAAGATGACCGTGCCTACACCTAAAGCCGATTTCCACCCAAAATTGTCACCTTTTTTAAGGGGGAGCAGGTACTTGTTCGGACCTCCTCCTCCTTCCCCCGCTGCCGGACCATTCAGAAAGCGCAGCGTGCTTTGTGCATGCGCAGTAGGGAACCAGCTGTTAAGCCGAAAGGCTTCTTTGATAGGGTCCCTCCTTACGAATGGCGGCGGCCGCACCCGAGAGCCGATGGCTTCATCAGCTGGGATGGTAACATTGCTGGATTCCAGGAGAGGTAAGTGTCCTAATAATAAAAGTCAGCTTTTTCTAGGGGGGGGGGGGGCAACGACAACTCCTCTATAAATATGTAATTTTAATACATTCATTATTTTTCATTCTCAAGCAAAAAAGCTAATGTACCATGTTTTAATGGCTAATCAAAAATATTATGGACAGGTGTCCAGAGCTCCGAAAACTCCTTCTTTTAGGTATTATGACGGATGAAAATTTTCTTTTGGCAAATTTCTTGAAAGAGGAACTCCTAAGCTAAACAATAGTGGTGGTGCTTGAAACATTGCTCTGAACATGATGCAACATTGAAATAAACACTGATTATTCCAGAATGACGCATATAATCGTATATAATCATATATGAATAAATAGTGTGGGTGTGTGTATAATAAATATATATATATATGTGTGTGTAAAGATCTATTGCTGGCTATAATGTGTCTAGGTTAATAGAAGGCAGGAGCTCCTATAGAAAGCTAAGTACAATGATCTAAGCCCAGAAATTAACCAATTGGGATGCTGGGCCTAGTGATGAATCATGCCGGAAGATCCAGGGTCAAAGCCTACCAGGATCTGCCAGAACATCTGAGGCCAAGGTGCGTTTTGAGCACAGTGCTTGGGCAAATAGCCACTATTTTACTGACCTTGTAGGACAGTACTTGAAACTTAAGTGGTCTTTCTGGTGAGGATAAATATAAGAGTACCATATTTTCCGGCGTATAAGACGACCCGGCGTATAAGACGACCCCCTAATTTTCCAGGAAAAATTAAGATTTTGGGATATACTCACTGTATAAGACTACCCCCTTCCTTCTAGTCTTTCTGGAAGCTGAGGGGGAGCCAGAACCGCTGACAGAAACAGGCTTTTTACATGCCCAGACTGTGCCATTACATGCCCCCACATTGCCACTGTGCCATTACATGCCCTCACATTGCCACTGTGCCATTACATGCCCCCGCATTGCCACTGTGCCATTACATGCCCCCGCATTGCCATTGTGCCATTACATGCCCCCACATTGCCACTGTGCCATTACATGCCTGAACTTGTTGCCCCCCCAGTGCAATAACACTCACTTTTTTTTTCTTCCAGCGGTGACAGTCCCCCATGCTGCGAGCGTGAATGATTTCAAAGCCGCGCCTTCACTTCAGAGTGTTCTGTGATAGGCGGCACACAAATCTTCCCAGCAGCGCCTCTGTTCTGTTTCCGCCTATCACGGACGTCTTCTCATCTCGTCCGAGGATGAGAAGGCATCTGTGATGGGAGGAACACAGAACAGAGGCGCTGCTGGGAAGATTTTTGTTCCTCCTATCACAGAACACTCTGAAGAGAAGGCGCGGCTTTGAAATCATTCACGCTCGCGCTCGCCGTATGGAGACTGTCACCGCTGGGGAAAAAAAAGTGAGTACTGAGACCGTACCCGGCGTATAAGACGACCCCCGACTTTGGATGCATTTTTTTGCATCCAGAAAGTCGTCTTATACGCCGGAAAATACGGTACTAGAAAAGGAACATAAGGGCTTGATATACATAAAGTGTGTATAAACCCTAAAAATAAGCATCTCTTCATTTTTGCCTCTTGGTTTGTAATTTTCTGTTTTAAGTCCAGAAAACATTGGACACTGGATTAACACATGGGGAATCTACATGTACTATATTGCAGAGATGTACTGCATATGTTTTTTATTACTATTATACGCTTTAGGCCCGTTTCACACGGCAAGCGTGCTCGGATGCGCCTGTCCGTTTTTCAGGTTGATCCGAGCAGACCATCCATTGACTCCTATGGGGAGATGAATGTCTGCTAAAATCAGACGTATGGCAGTACGATCGCCATCTATCTTATCGGAAAACGCATATATGAACCACCACATAAATGCACCTCAAAAGAACCTCCAAAGGGTTAAATTAATCACAAAATCCTTAATGTAATTAAATAAAAAAATAAAATAAGATGCAAGTAGAATAGTTCTATAGTCCTCAGACTGTAATGGCTATCTGCCACTCTATAGCACAAAGTCTCACAGCAACTTTCTGTCAGTCCTATGTCCAAAACAAGGAAACCTTAAAAGACACTTCTGTAATGGCTGTGCTGTTGCATACATTGACACGTAGGGATCCCCCAAAAAAAACTCACTCACCAGATGGATGTCATCAAAAGGCATGGAACGCTGACTCTCAATCTGGAGTATATGATGGTTCAGCTGGATCTCTCCCCGTCCTTCTGCTACCGTCTGGTGGGCTCTGGTTGTGCTCAAATGGATGCAATCATGTAAAAGCAAGAGGGAGACTCCACATAGTGTAAAACTGTTTATTGCATTAGAGGTGAAGCTCTCTTCAATGTTATGCTTACAATTAAAATTCAAATATGGCGCTTGTGTCACAATCAATATGCTTGCTAGGCTCTCACTATGTTCTGCTGCCTGGGGATTCCTCCTCCTGAAGCCGTGAGTCCTGGGATCCCGCTCGCCTGATTGGACAGTTGAATCACGTGGCCACGCCCTGATGCGTTTCGTGATTGGATGTCACGTCTTCAGAGGGCGTGACATCCAATCATGAAATGCGTGATGCAGTTTGCTTGTGCAGTGGGTTTTTTGCTTTTTTTTTTACACTTATTTTATGCGTTTTTTGCGCCAATTTGTTGGGCAGATTAAAAAACGAATTTCCTGCTTTTCTACAGTTTCTCCATTGAGGTCTATTGAACCAAAATGTCCCTGACCCTTTCCAAAAACACAGCTGCTGGAAAAAAAGCATAGATGTAAACGTGTACCATAGGAAACCATGTTAAATGTACTGTAGTGCGTTTTTTCATAAAACGTATTGGTGTGAACCAGGCCTTACTAAATGCGAATAGACTGTGCACTTTTGCAAGTGGAGTTGCTTCAGAACACTTTAAAAAAGAACACTAATAACAAAAACAGCATTTTTGCTTGCACATGATTAGATGGAATTCATTTAACTCATTTAAATTCATTCTTTAAACACACCTGTAAAACATTAAATCTAATTTTATCAAGCACAAGAAAATGTCGTTAACCACTTCAGCCTTGGAGGATTTGGCTGTCAAATGAACGGGCCACTTTTTGCAATTCGACACTGCGTCGCTTTAACTGACAATTGCGCGGTCCTGCGACGCGGCTCGCAAACAAAATTGGCGGTCTTTCCCCCCCCCCCCCCCACAAATAGAGCTTTTTTTAGGTGGTATTTGATCACCTCTGTGTTTTTTATTTTTTGCACTATAAGCAAAAATAGAGTACATTTTTTATTTTTTTAAAAAGCAATATTTTGTACGTTTTGCTATAATAAATATGCCCATTTTTTTTTTCCTAAGTTTAGGCCGATACGTAATCTTCATGTTTTTGGTAAAAAATAAAAAAATGCCATAAGCGTAATATTGATTGGTTTGCGCAAAATTTATAACGTCTACAAAATAGAGGGTAGTTTTACAGCATTTTTATTATCATTTTTTTTTTACTAGTTATGGCGGCAATGTGTGATTTTTATTGTGACTGCGACATTATGGCGGACACATCGCATACTTTTGCTGCTATTTTGGGAGTATTCACAATTATACAGCGATCGGTGCTATAAAAATGCACTGATTACAGTATAAATGTGACTGACAGGGAAGGGGTTAACCAGTAGGGGGCAGGGAAGGGGTTTAGTGTCCTAAGGAGTGATTCTAACTGTGTGGGGGCGTGGCTTACTGTGACACATCACGGATCGCTGCTCCCGATGAGAGGGAGCAGACGATCAGTGTCCTGTCACTAGGCAGAACAGGAGATGCCTTGTTTACACAGGCATCCCCCTGTTCTGCCGTTCCGTGACCCGATCGCGGGACAACGGCAAACATTGAGTCTGCGGGTCCCGCAGGCACGGTTACGCGCCCGCTAGGTGGCAGATTCAAAGCAACGTATATATGCGTTGCTTTGCCTGCCCCTGCCATTCTGCCGACGTATAAGTGCATGAGGCAGTCGGCAAGCGGTTAAAATATAATGAAATTGTATTTTAAAGCTTTTATTCATGGTTAAATATCTCCCCCAAAAAGTGACAGTTCTGTGCTCTTCCATGGGCACTTGTGAGTGATTGAAAGGCAGTTTATGGTGAACTGCTGGGAACAATGTGATTGTATTTATTTACATTAAACTGCTTTCTGTGTCCATGTCTTATGAAATATGACAGCTCTGATCTGATAGATGGTGGATGTGTCATGGTTCACTTGACACCTCAGAGGTTTTCCGTATGTAGCAACCCTGTCGAGAACTCATAGTTGTAATGTTGTTTGACTGGCATTTTGTTTGTGCAGAATTGTTTGTTTCATAAGCTTATCTTTTTTTATTATTATTTTGCTCTTAAATCCATTTTGTAAAGTTTATCTTAAAGGTTAGTTCATCTGCCTATGCAGATAAGGAGCCTCCTTAGATGAAAACAAACTGCCGCTTGGATTTAATTTGAACAATACCCTTGGTCTATAGGGGTAGGCCATTTACATGAAAGCCTGACCTAAAAACGCCCAGGATGTTGCTAGGTTGTGGCTAAGCGAGGCCCAGCTATTACTGTTCATCTTCACCATAACAGAAATGAGCTCTTTCTCTAAATCAAACCTCTTCACATGCGCTTTCTCTCCACTCATTCAGTAGTTCTGAGCTCAGTGTTTGAGAGCTCGCTCTTGTGATGATGAAGGAGGACAGTAATGACTAAGCCTCACTTAGCAACATCCTGGGAGTTTTCAGGTCAAGCTTTATGTGGTAAGTAAATGGCCTACACCTATACCAAGGACATTATTCAACTTTAGTCAGAGCTGCACAGTTTGATTTGATCTGCATAGATAGTTTTTTTTAGTAACCCTTAACCCTACCACAAAAATGTAATATTGCAGCTTAAGGCTGCATTCACACCTGAGCGTAGCGTCTTTTTTTTTTTTTTTTTTTTTAGCTTTCCAACCGGCTTTTATTTCTTTAATTAGTATTATTCATTTATTATAAAAAAAAATTGTTAAGGTAAGGAGTTGGGGTTAGGGTGTCATGTACCTTGGTTGGAGGCTGAGTTGACGAGAGGGCTTCCCTTGCAACTCTGGTCCGAGCACCCTGAATGTGGTGACAGAGGTACAAGGCTCGCTCAAAAAAGCACTAGAGCCAGCAGCTTTATAGCAGGTGACTACTATAGTCAGGGACGTAGTCAAGGTGAGCCGGGGGCATAAACGGTAAGACAGGGTGGTCAGGAGGCGCCTACGTGTTGGTGCCCACTGGATATTGGCCTTAGCTTGTCTGCGTGCTGGTACCCCCGGCTCACCTTGACTACATCCCATTAACTGCATGGAAATGGGCAGTATCTGCAGAAGAATTCACATTGGCTGTATGAGAATTACTTTTACCTGAACTAGCTTCCTGACATAGGGTTATGCTTTTTTTGTTAGGGTGTTAATACTACTACTACTACTACTAAATACACAAATAAAAAATAATAATTTATTTATAAAAATGCTTATTGAGAGCGCAGTCTTTACCCAAGGGCCTCGATGCGC
This sequence comes from Rana temporaria, assembly GCF_905171775.1. Classification (NCBI taxonomy): domain Eukaryota; kingdom Metazoa; phylum Chordata; class Amphibia; order Anura; family Ranidae; genus Rana; species Rana temporaria. The sequence goes on along the minus strand of NC_053490.1, from coordinate 122,779,671 downwards.
TCATAAAACCAACATATCCCATATACAGAAGAAGATATCTCAGCCTAGTACATAGTAAAACAAAACCAAATTAAAACAGAATTTAAAAGAAAATTAGACACGATACTAATGTCTAATCCTAAGTTGGGTCATAAGCTTGTAAAAATAAAAAAGTTTTTAAAAACATCCTAAACTTTAATAGATCATTCTCAAGTCTCATATATGTAAGGAATTCCAAAATGTGACTCCTTGTACATTCAACGTCCTTCCTCCGCATTTATTTTTTTGAATTTAGGAATGATCAATTTAGCCTGATTAGCAGATCTCAATGATCTGCTAGGAGCGTAGTAGGCACATTTTTCCAGCAGGTACCCTGGACCTTTCCCATGGATGGCTTTATGCACCACACAACCCACTTTAAACAAAACCTGTTCAGTAACGGGTAGCCAGTGCAGTACTTTCAAAGATGGAGTGATGTGTTCCCTATGACCCACACCCGTTAGTAGCCTCGCTGCAGCGTTTTGAATCAGCTGGAGTTTGTGCAAGATGGTTTTTGGAAGCCCCATATACAGAGCATTGCAATAGTCCAGCCGACTGCCGATAAAAGCATTGACCATGGGGACTTTATCTGCTTCGCCGATGAAATGGAATGTGGAATGCAGAATTTTCAGTTGGTAGTAACATGAACTTACCACCTGGTTTACCTGCGCCTTTAGTGTCAATTTAGAGTCTAGGATGATTACCAAGTCCCGAACCTGGGTGGCCGGAGACGGAGATGGAATAAACAAAGTCGGCCAAGAGGGAAAGTCAGTCGAACTGACTTTGCTCTGATTACTGAGGATGATATATTCAGTTTTCGAGCCATTTAGTTTTAAATAATTGGCTCCCATCCAGGACTGTATTTCCTCTAAGCAGGAAGCCAGATCCACCTTGACTTCCTCATTCTTGGGCAGCTTGAAGTAAATCTGTGTGTCGTCTGCATAGACGTGGAAGCGGAGGTTGTGGCGCCGGATGATATACAGCAGTGGCCGCATATAGATATTGAACTGCATCGGCGATAAGGCCGAACCCTGGGGGACCCCGCAAGACAGGGAACTATGAGATGAGTGAAACATCCCCAGTTTCACCCTCTGAACCCTGTCCTGCAGGAATGAGGCCATCCATGTCAATGCCAAATCGTCTAGCCCAGCCACAGACACCAGCCTCTCCAACAGTCTAGTATGGTCGATGGTATCGAATGCAGCCGACAAGTCCAGAAGTACTAGTGCTGACGCCTCATTGCTGTCCAAGGCCCAGAGGGAATCGTCCTGAACTTTAATCAGAGCAGTCTCTGGACCTCTACCAGGGCGGAATCTAGTAATAATCAGAAATTGTATTAGACTCCAAATGAGGCTGAAGTTGCCACACAATCATGAATAAATAAATTCAATAAATGAATACTAAGTAATAGTAAATAAATAATTAACCCCTAACCCTTAAAAAATAAACTAATAAATAACTAAACACCCTAACACAATATAAATTACTATTATTATTTTGGTTAATAATAAAAAATGTGTTCAGGTTTGGGTGTTCATTATTTATTATTTTATTTATAATAATTTACTTTATATATTATTTACGGTTAGGGGTTAATTATCATTTATAATTTAAATTTATTTTATTTGATTATTTTTAGTTATTTGTGAATTTGGTTTACATTTATTTCTTTATATATTATTGCTATTTTATGTTTCACCATTTTTAATTTGAGCAGAAGATCGCTCCCAAAAGCCAAAACACGCAACTGTACACAGAATGCCGCATTTCTATTAATTTCTATGGGGAAAAAAACATGCCAGAAATGCTCAAATCTGTCTTATTAGAGCTACAAAAAAAGCTCCAGAACTTTTTTGAGCTCCAGGCATTTGGCTTCAGGCGACTTGAAGTGGAGATGTGAACCAAATCCGTAGATCATAATTGATTTCTTTTTCTCCTTCAGCGTTTTGGAGCTTCAAGATTCAAGCTACAAAATGCTGAGGTGTGAATGGGACCTAACACTCCTTCAATGGGGCTTTATAAAGTGCACAATCTCAATTGTGCTACATCTACAACCATAAGTGTTTAGTGAAAATAACATTGGCTGAAAGTGAATTACATCATATAACGTAAAAACTATAATAAAGCGCTCAACGTGATTTATGTGCAAAAAAATGTCCGTCTAAAAAGCTGGATATCAATCCGTATCAAAACCAGAATGTTCCATGGTACAGGCAAAAAAATCACAGTTCATAAGTCCACATTGATGGTCTCTTTCCAAAGTGCTTAAATAATATCACTGGTGATGGTTAAGTGAAATTCCACACGTGGCCCCCTCAGATCCACACTCACCGGAAAGATGTACCCCTGCAGGGGTGAAAAGCATCACACTAGAGTCAACTCTTATCCAGAGTCTCCGCCTCCGCGGTAGATCCAGTAATAGGGTACATTTCACATAGGGATGGGTGGAATGTAAGTCCGAAAAAACACATTTATTAAAATAAACGTTTTAAAAATGCACTCCCAATGGTGCTGCAGGGTCAGGGTACTACCTGGCTCAGCAAACTTCAATTGATAAATCAAAGGAGATGGGGTGGAAAACTGTTGGTCAGACAGTGACTTTATCATCAGATGCAGTCACTGTTTGGATATTCAGACAGCTGTGAGCACTGCAGCTATCTGAATCCAACAGTCATCAGGGACACTATTCCCTCAATGCACATTATTTAGTGTGGTTAGAGGAATCTACGAGTGCTCTTTCACACGAGCATCAATAAAAACAGGTGGCGGAGCTGCAGTTTTACCACCCACTTCAATTCTAACAATACAGCTGGATGGGGCCGAACACATATTTCAAACTCGCCCTTTTAGAACAACCGTAATGTCAACATTTTGATCACAGTTACTGTGCATTTTTTTTAAATACAAAATCGCCCAGGGAATAATAAAAACAAAAAAGACTTTCATGGGGTTGGGAAAATTGCCTCCTGAATGCCTGACAGCCGCTGCTATACTGCCCTCTGCCATCTACTGCAGATCACATTTCAGATTGCTGTAGGCATTGCTGCCCATGTGAAAGAGCCCTTAGAGACAAATCTATGCATAAATGGCTAGGATTACTTATGGTAGATTTTTGTGCAGAATCCACAAAAAAACATCTCAAACTGGCCATAACCAGCTTAATTGCTTTTTTCTGCATTACAAAAAAATTGGCAGCATATCCATCATCAAACAACACAGGCAGCTTCTCTGGAGAAAATAAAATAGAGAGAAAAAAAATAGCCTGTTCTGCGCAAACTACGCAGCTCAAGTCCTTCTCTAATGGAGAAATAGATTTAAGGCCTGGTTCAAACCTATGCAAGTTGCAGTTTGTAGATTCCAGGTGCATTTTGCATTTTTCAATACATGTTTTTGATCCATTGATGTCTATGGAACCAAAAACCAGAAAATAGTCCCTGGCCCTTTCCATAAAATGCACAGATGTGAACTACATCCATAGGAAACCATGTTATATGGACTGTAGTGTGTTTCTGCAAAACTGAAAACACACTAAAAAATGCATAGGCCTAAAGCCCTGTACACACGGGCCAGAATCTCGTCAGGAAAAAAACGTTTTTCCTGACGAGATTCTTGGCAAGAATCTTTTGCTGCCCGAATGTACAGACACTCCATTCAAAAGAACCGCGGTTCTTTTGAATGGCAAGAACACGGTGACGTCAGCGTGTACGATGAGCATGCGCTCGTCACATTCGATGTTGCCGCCGCTGCACCCGACCTATGCCTAGGAAGCTACCGCGCATGCATCAAAGTCATTTCGAGCATGCGTGGGTTCCCGCGGCGACAGGTAAGTATACACACTCGGGATTCTCGGCAGGCAAACACTGCGGAGAATCACAACGAGAAAATAGAGAGCAGGTTCTCTATTTTTCTCATCAAGATTTAAGGCAGTTTTCTTGATGAGAAACCTGAAAGCCTCGTACACACGCACGGTATACGCGGCAAGAAAGCTCTGCCAGCAGTTTTCTTGCTGGTTCTTGCCAAATAAACCGAGCGTGTGTACGAGGCTTTAGTCTAACATCACAAAACCAAAGCTTTTTCCACCCACACTCTCAGCTTACGATGGGCTCCCAAGTGCTAAAACACCTGTAAAGGATAACCAAAGTAGTGGTGTAATGACACCTGATAAGAACAGATTTTTAAAAGCATACATTATCCTTTCATCACTGACCGGCTTTCTCAGGGTTTTCTCCGACAATGGTTACTCTAATTATTAACATATATGTAAACCCTAACTATGAACTTCTCTTACGGCTTCATTGTGGTCTGTTAAATATACCATTGAAAGCATTGTGTTATATTTGTTCACTAAAGGCAATAAAAAAGCCCACTGATCCTACTAGAAATCCAGTGAGCTCACAACTTCCTATAGAATCTGCATTGTTTTCTCAAGCAGTATTCTCAGCCCTGCTGATGAGTTTAGCCCAGTGGACTACAGAACACCTTCCCCTATGTTATAGAGGTCATCAGAAGGTTTTCTGTAGTGCCAACACACTTCCAGTCCCAGGAAGACCATGCTACTCCTTCATAAATACATTGTAGTGAGTGAGTATTGCTATCCTAGGAGAGAAAACATGTTACTGTAGCTAGATACTGTACATTTTACCAGTAGTATTTGGGTTTAGATACACTTTTTAAAAGTGAATTATGGGATTTTGCTTTTTTTAAAGGATAACACTTACCTAGGTGAATGCAGCTTTGGTCAAATGCTGCATCTGTCCCCTGGTGCCTCTAAGACTGAGAACTGAGCGATCAAACACCACTGATCGCTCTGTTCTCACAGCTTCCTGAGCAAAGAGCTGGTGAATGTCAGTCACCAGCTCTCTGCTCTGTCCCCTCCTCGCTCACTGGAGCGCTGGGCTGTGGATGGGGCGGGAGCGGGCCAGCTCAGGCTCTGTCTTGCTATGCATTTTAGCTCATTATGCCCTTTTCTTGCAGGGTTTTTCAGAAAGGGTTTACTTCCTCTTTAAGCAGTTAAATAAATCCAGTAGTGCTTTACTAATGTAGTATAAAAAATGATAATAAACCACACTCATAACCTCATAATCACTATATGTAAAATGATCCGAAAACCCTAAGATAATGTTGTCCAGACAGGTTATCATAAGCCAAAAGGCATTAAGTCAATTATCTATGCATTTCCTGCCAGTATATGGCATTATAACCTATTTTAAATATCACATTTTCTTAGTTGGCAAAATGCTGAGTCCATTTGTATATTTAATACTTGCATAAAAGTTAATGTGATCATTTTATTTTACAGTCTGCACTAAAGAACAAACTCTCATTGGCCCAAAAAAGCTAAGCCAGGAAACCTTTACCATGGATACATACTTATCTTAAATTTTAAGTTCTTTTCGCAAATGTGTTTGCAGTCATTAAGTAGTAAAATTGTAGAAAAGAAACACAGGGAAGACATGCACACTGCATGCAAGTGCAAAAGAGTTCAACACCGTGCTGGTACAGATTCCACTTTCATTGACCCCAGAATGCCTCAGCTATCAATATATTGCAGTTACAAGTCCATAGATGTGGTGGCTGCATTTGTTTCCTTTTTTTAGCCTTCTTTTTCTTTGTTTTCACCTGGCGATTCTGCCAGTAACTAACTTGTAGACATAAGATAACAGCGTTCATTCTACCTTCTGTATCAGGACAACAGGAACAAGATAGGACTACAGATACCCCTCCCCTTCTATTGTTGGAGATAGCTAAAACAATGTAATTGAGCACAGGAAGGTTGGCTCACAGAATATCTTAAAATATCAACAGGTATTTTTTTTTACTTCTCAAACAGATATGACAAAAGACTTTTAATAGTATATTTGAAGAGGAGCTCCAGTCGTTTCTATGTTTATTAAAAGTCAGCAGCTACAAAAATTATAGCTGCTGACTTTTAATAAACATACACTCATCTGTCCCAGGATCCAGCGATGTGCTTACCCGAGCACGTCTCTCTCTTCTCTCGTCGGCGCCGGCATTTCAACTGTGGGCACCCGGCTGTAAAAGCTTGCGGCTTCACAGCCGGGTGCGCACTGTGTGTCCTGAATGGTCCGGCAGTCATTTGGGACCTGTGACGTGTCCCAGGTGACTGCAGGGAGGGATGGGGAGAGAAGTTCCGCTCAAGTGGGGGTGGGTACCTGTTAAACCTAGGTAGCGACTCCCCCCAAAAAAAAAAATTACTTGCCAAAAGTAGCGGGGGGCAGGGGGGGGGGGGTGGGGTGTTACTTAAAGCAGAACTTCCTCTTTTGGGTGGTGCTCCGCTTTAATAGACCAAAAGTTACCAAATAAGGCTGGGTTCACACTACGATTTTCCCGTCCGTCAGCCGCATACGATTTATATGAAAAAACTTATGCGGCTGAAACGGACGTAAACGTATGGAACCGCACATATGTGCGTTTTCCATTGACATTAATGTTAAAAAAAAACGTATGCGTTTGCCATACTATTTAAAAAACGGCCGCAAAACCTTGGTTGAACATGGTTTTGCGTACGTTTAAAAAACGTTTTGCCAGCAAATCGTACGCACCCGGATTCATCTGAGTGCATACGATTTGCAATGCATTGTCTATCTATACGTTTTCCCGTCCGGGCCCGTACGTTTTCAATACTGAAATCGTATGCGGCTGACGGACGGGAAAGTCGTAGTGTGAACCCAGCCTAAGAGCAGTTTATTATAAGGGTTGACATACACTTTATATCAGTGCTTGGTATGGATTATCTTCCTATAGATATACAAAAGACAAATCAAACTGTATGCTGACAGGGTAAGGGTATAAAATCTTAAAGCACAACTCCAAGTCCTCTGGTTTTAGCCGTACCTTAGATCACCCCCTCAGCCAAATTATACCCTGACAATGTATAATTATAATGCAGCCAGGCTGCATATTCAGTATTAAATCTCAGTTTCTTTTACTCTTTATTTTAGGTAAGTGCTGCATCAATGGTTAAAATGCCCTTGATGCACCAATCTAGGCTCTGTCACAAAAAGCAGCGACTCAGCTCTCCCGTAGTTAAATACCCCTCCTTACCCAAGCAGTGTATCACTTGTGAGCTTCTCTGTTTATAAGTGCATTGATTCCAAGATCTGGGTCCCCAAAAGCATGCAAAAAAGGTGTCCAAAGGACCCCATACCAACTCAGTGTACAGTGCTCTAGTTTATTTATATATATATATGTGGGCACTTTATTAGGTACACCTGTTCAATTGCTTGGTAACACAAATTGCTAATCGGCCAATCACATGGCAGCAACTCCATGCATTTAGCATGCTAGACGCGGTGAAGACCTGCTGAAGTTCAAACCGGGAAGAAGAAAAGTAAAATGTAAGAGGTTTCATCCGACTAGGGCTCTTACACACGTTTACGGATTAAAAAGGGACATACATTGACCCCTATGAGATTGCGGGTGTCAGCGGATGAACATCTGCTGACACCCAAACTCATCCAGGTACGCAATCCTCCGATTCTGCAGATGGAGGAAAACCCTATTTTTCCATCCGTCTGCGGATCAGATTGGGTGAACACAATGTGCGGGGACCGCCCTGAAATCCGCCGACTCAGGAGGGATCAGTGGAGCGATCCCCGCTGAGCAAGCAGAGGTTCACAGGGCGGATCATCGTGGATCTGTCCCGTGTGAAAGAGCTCTTAGAGTATAACGGAGGGATACAGAATTCTAAAGATCCTACAATATATTATAAAGGAGTGATACAGAAAGTCAAACAGCCTATGACACCTGTAGGTAAAAGTTAAAGGATGTGACTGAGCATAGGTAGAATGCATGGAATGTGGTTTTATTGTTTGGGGGAACTTACCTGCTGGTTCTTCAAGTTTCAGTTAGTAATTAATGGAAGGGTTAAGGTTAAAAATACAAGGAAGTAATACATCGCAAAATCAGCTTTACCTTTGCTGTCGATATGACTGACCTGTAGTAAGCTTTCTCTGTGAAGGAGACTTCCATTTTGTAGCCTGTTCAGCTCCTAGAAAATCAGCACTCCGGCATCTCCCTGACCTTTCTCATCATACTAGCAGTAATAATGCAGCTACTACTGAAGAGATGTCATCAGAACAGAGAGCTGTCATTTTAGTTGTATAATGTTCTGGCAGCTCTCTTCTACTCAGAAAAGATATGTGTGTGCCAAAGTCTTGCCTCCATCCACACCAGATTTCGGCAGCCGCGCTCACCGGAAACAGGACGTGAGACTCTCCCTTTATATTATATTAAGCAAAGTCTTGCTTATTATTATTATTATTATTATTATTATTACTACTATTTTCTATTTTTTTTATCAGTTAAGATTCTTTTTACAACAATTTTTATTCTTTTTATAATATTTTATAATTGATTATTGTTCTTTTTTCTAGTATGCAGTGGCTTATATAGACAGAGAGAATATTACAATTTAGTGGGTGATGCTACTCTGCAAGCTCTTCATTTATAGTGGCAAATGCTGTAATTTGTCTTAAAGCGGAGTTCCGGCCACAATTTTACTTTTTAAATATAAATACCCCTGTAATACACAAGCTTAATGTATTCTAGTAAAGTTAGTCTGTAAACTAAGGTCCGTTTTGTTAGGTTGTTACAGCATTTAGACACTTTATAAAATAGAAATTGACTGGGTCCATCTTAAGTGTGGGCATCATGAAGCCAGACTGTATGACTTCCTGGATTTCAGCCTTGCAGATCTCGCACATGCTCAGTGCTGCACAAGCAGTGTCAGATCAGGTTTCAGCACCTGTGCTGTCCAAGTCACATGATTCTTTGAGACTGGGGAGTGCACAGACTCCTGGAAAGTTACACCCACTACATTCCCAGGAGTCTGTGCGGTGTAGGTTAGGAAGCATTAAGCACCTAGGTGCAGGAAGTGGGGAGATTAACTATTCTGCCTAGCAACAACACTTTGAAGGCATCTAAAAAATAAAAAAAATTTCGTAAAGGACTAATGACATTTTTTTTAAACTACTGATGTAATGTTATATTTATGGGTGGAACTCCACTTTAACTTTCTAACCCAGTCACTTGATATCTTTATTTTTTGCCTAAAGTGAGGGTCAAAGAAAATTCAAAAGGATCCCATTTATAGGTAATGGCAATGATTCAGAGGAAGTACTAGCTAGATTAAGGCCTGATTCACACCTATGCAGGTTTCAGTTTGCATTATACAGGTGCATTTTGCATTTTTCAATACACGGTTTTGAACTATTGAAGTCTATGAAGCCAAAAAAAAAAAAAATAGTCCCTGGCCCTTTCCATAAAATGCACAGATGTGAACTACATCCATAGGACTATGGACTATGTTATATGGACTGTAGTGTGTTTCTGCAAAACTGAAAACGCACTAAAAAATGCATAGGTGTGAACCAGGCCTTAAGGAATATAACTATCTCTGACTTTAGAAAATATGTATTTGTCATTTTTCTTAAAAATATATTCCAGGCCCATTAACCACTTCGTTACCGGGCCTATTTTGGCACTTTTCTCCTTTATGTAAAAATCTAAAATTTTTTGCTAGAAAATTAATCAGAACCCCCAGACATGATATATATATTTTTTAGCAGACACCCTAGGGAATAAAATGGCGGTCATTGCAACTTTTTTTCTCGCATGGTATTTGCGCAATAATTTTTCAAACGCCTTTTTTTAGGGAAAAAAACAGTTTCATGAATAAAAAAATAACAAAACAGTAAAGTTAGCCCAATTTTTTTGTATAATGTGAAAGACGATGTTACGCCGAGTAAATAGATACCTAACATGTCACGCTTTAAAATTGCGCACACTCATGGAATGGCGCCAAACTTCGGTACTTAAAAATCTCCATAGGCAACACTTTAATTTTTTTTGCAGGTTACTATTTTTGAGTTACAGAGTAGGTCTAGTGCTAGAATTGTTGCACACGCTCTAACGCACGCGATGATACCTCACATGTGGGGTTTGAACGGTGTTTACATATGTGGGCGGGACTTGCATGCGCGTTCGCTTCTGCACGCGAGCGACCGGGACAGGGGCGTTTTAAAATTTTTTTTTTATTATTTTCATTTTTTTTTTTACTTCATTTTTTTATTTTTACACTTTTTTTGACATTTTTTTTTTTTATCACTTTTATTCCTATTACAAGGAATGTAAACATCCCTTGTAATAGGAATCAGTGTGACAGGTCCTCTTTATGGAGAGGACTTATTGACCCCACATCTCTCCTACAGGCTTACAAGCATGAAATCGGTGAAAAAAATGTCACCGATTACATGCCGACAGCCGCGATAGCGGCTTTGTTTACTTCCGGGTACCGGGCGTGACGTCATAACGTCGCGCCTGGCCCTCCGATGGTCATAGAGATGACTGTGACCGTCTGGTCACCAGTCATCTCTATGGTTCACCAACGAGCGCCGGCCGATTCGCTCTCCGGGCCCCCGATGGCACGGGAGAGCCCGGAGAAGCATCGGATGGCGGCGGGAGGGGGGGAGACGTCCCCTCCCGCTGCCTAGAAGAACGATCGAGCGGCGGAAACGCCGCTTTGATCGTTCTTCTGGTGCACAGAATCGCCAGCTGAAGACGGCGATATCTGAATGATGCCTGCAGCTGCAGGCATCATTCAGATATCACCGCTCAAAGTGGAGGACGTCCCAGGACGTCCTACGGATCTGAAGTGGTTAAAGTATAGAAATGTCTATGAAAGAATCAGTACAAGAGGGCTTTGAGATACATTTATTTCTTGACACAGTTCTAATAGTTTTGACATGATGAATCCGAAGTATACAACTTGTGCAGACTGCTTAGCAGCACAAGGGCATTTTAGGACTTAAAGGATAACACTAAAATCTCTACATCTACTATCTTACACAAACCTATCTAACCCAGTAAAGAGGAAATCATTATACATACCTTTTTTTGAAGCCGATCTGGTTCGGTTTCCAGTGGCGGAAACTGCAGAGGACACAGCCAACACAGGCTGTGAAATGAATGAGGAGTGACGTCACCCATAGAGTTACTATGGATATTCCATTGTCGGCTGCCTCAGCTGATCACATGTTAAAGGGCCTGGATCGGCCCTTTACTCCGGTCTGTGATCTGCCGAGTCTCATTGACTCAGTGATCACAGAGCGTGAAGGCAGCTTATGCACAGGAGGATGTTGCATAACGACCTTGCAGCAAATTTGGCTATAGTATGGGCGTGAAGGACTTTTCACTGCCCTGCCAACGCAGGGCAGGGAACAGCGGCTTGGCTTGGGCACCCCCATGGCAAGCTGGTTGCCTTGAGGGCAGTTGGCAGGAGGGAGGGGCCAGGAGCACCGGTGGGGAACCCAAGAAGTGGAGGATCAGGGCTGCTTTGTGCAACACCACTAAACAGAGCAGGTAAGTATGACATGTTTTTTTAATTTGCAAGCAAAAGAAAAAAAAAGCCTTTATTATCACTTTAAGAGCCCTTTTACACTGGAAACGCCTATAGCGGAGCGTTAAAATAGCGGTAAAACACCGCTTTTTTTCCTGCGATTTTACCACGTTTTTACAGCGTTTTCAATTCATTTAAATGGAGGGGGCGTTTTTGGAGCGTTTTATGAGCGTTTTAATAGCGCTATTTTTACCGTGAAAACGTGGCAAAAACACTGCAAAAACGCACCAGTGTGAAAGGGCTCTAAGAGCTTCTAAGACCTAATTTAGACAGTTGTTGTGGAACTGTGTGTATTAGTATGCCCTCAGCTCGAAGGGTTGGAGAGCCATAGACTGCCTTGGTTTAGTGATTTTCTGACATTTGTGTTATTGCTATATAGTAGCAATGTTACCACATTTAATCTTTAGGATCTTTTCTTGCATTACAATGTACACATTGTTTTATTATTATTACCTGCCAAACTTCAAGATCCTCCTCTTCCTGTGTTGCACAGAGGTGGAGTCTGCAAGTTGTGCAAGAACTGGTGGGGAGCATTGAGAAAACCAGTCATCCAGTACACTGTCAGCTTGGTTCACCAGTCCCCTGTACAGGAATGCTGCCACAAGAACTTTTAGGAGACATATTTTGCTGAATAATTAGGGATCCAAGAAACCGGAGATATCTTAAAGTGATGGAAAACGCTATATTTTTTTTTTCTTTGTTTTTTTTTTTTTTAAATAACAAACGTGTTATACTTACCTCTTCTGTGCAGTGGTTTTGCACAGAGCAGCCTGAATCCTCCTCTCCTCTTCTCTGGTCCCACGCCTGCGCTCCTGGCTCCTTCCTCCTGCCAGGTGCCCCCAAAGCAAGCAGCCTGCTCTGGGGGTACCCAGGCAGGCACGCTCCTGATCAGCGGCTCTGTGTGTCCATTCACAGACAGAACCGCGGTGCAGCCGCACCCCCTCCCTCTCCTGATTGGCTCACTGGTTGTGATCGACAGCAGCGGAAGTCAATGGCTCCCCCTGCTGCCAAAAGCCAATCAGGTGTGCGAGTCCTGGGAGAGACAAGGCTCTCTTGTACAACGCTGGATCGAGAGGGGGCTCAGGTAACTATTGGGGGGGGGGGGGCTAGGGGGGCTGCGGCACACAGAAGTTTTTTTTCATCTTCTTCTTGTATAGAATGCATGAAGGTAAAAAAACCTTGTGCCTTTACAAGCACTTTAACGAATGCATTAAGGCAAACATGTTTAGGCTTTAGAACCACTTTAGAGAGAAAGTCTTAAAGTAAAGTTGGGAAACCAAGTAAAAAAGTCTTCTCAGTGAACAATTTTAAAGGGGTTTTAAAGGTTTGTTTTTTATTTTCTAAATAGGTTCCTTTAAGGTAGTGCATTGTTGGTTCACTTACCTTTTCCTTCCATTTCTCTTCTAAATGTTTTTTTTCTTTTGTCTGAATTTCTCGCTTCCTGTTTCTCCTCAGTAAGCTTCCCCCCATCATTGAGCCATTCTGGCTGGGATGATAGTCAGCCAGAACAGCTTACTGAGGAGGAACAGAAAGTGAGAAATTCAGACAAAGAAAACCAAAGAAAAAAAACATTTAGAAGGGGAATCAAACGAAAAGGTAAGTGAACCAACAATGCACTAGCTTAAAGGAACCTATTTAGAAAATAAAAAACAAACCTTTACAACCCCTTTAACTAAAAAAAACACACCGATGCTACACTACAGTGTAATGATACTAGTTAATTGTCTAATGAGGAGATAGAGACAAGAGAAGATACAAAGCTAAAACAAGATATAGTAATGTCACTTGTCTGGCAATTTACCTGCGACAAAGGTGTTTGCCTGGAGTTCCACTGTAAGCAATGCTTTCTCTCTAGTGAATTTCTAGGGTTAAATGTCTATATTAATTGCTCGTGTTCTGTTTTGTTTAAGGTTCCCTGTGTGGCCCAGAATGGCAAACTGCGGAGTGAACACAAAGAACAAAGTCACAGTTAATAAGCCAGTTTGGGAATTTCTTAACAAAGAGACTCCATCCAAACTAAACCGTCTGAGAGAAGACAGTGGAGTTCGTATTCTCATTGACGGTGAAACATCGGAGATTTATGTGTTACGATTGTCTGTTGACAGCCATGTTCCAGCAAATGCGATCTCTCTGGCTAGAAAAGCTCTAAAATCTTTGCTCAAAGACACTGAGAAAGAGTTGAAAAAATCCTACAAGCAGCACCAGCTGTCGGGTTTTTTGGCTTACACAGATAAGAACAGCGACCATACAGGTGAAACGCACAGCCGTAATACTTATGGTAGAACTCTACCAACGTTCAGTGGTCGAGGAATGATACTTGGAAGTTCTAGCGGGGGAGCTAGCAGCAGCCATGGGGGCTCTCGTGACCATAGAAGAGAAGAGGCAGAAGATGACCGAGAAAACCAGTGTCCCATTTGTCTGGGTGAAATCCAAAATATAAAGACGTTGGAGAAGTGCCAGCATTCGTTCTGTGAGGATTGTATCACCAGAGCTCTCCAGGTGAAGAAAGCCTGTCCTATGTGTGGCCGGTTCTATGGGCAACTAGTGGGAAACCAACCTGAAAATGGCAGGATGTTGGTATCCAAGGACTCTGGGCTATTGCTTCCTGGCTACGAGAAGTATGGGACTGTTATCATCCAGTATGTCTTCCCACCAGGCATCCAAGGGGTAAGGAAATGCAGCAGCTATACAGATTGCAGTACCGTCATTTTTGTCAAAGTTTTAGTACAGTGATCTCTCCTGCTGTTCCATTGTGTTCTGACAGGTGGATGATGCACGGTACAGGTCATTTATTTAGTCTCTCAATAGGTGGCTCACACATGGGCTTTTTATTGGCTAGATTAGGGCATTTTTTGTTTGTATGTAGACTACTTTTGGTCCTGCAGGATAATCTGCCACATTTTCCTGAAAGGGCGGTATAATTGTATCTGTTTGTCACTAGGGGGTTGATTTACTAAAACGTTAGAGTGCAAAATCTGGTGTAGCTCTGCATAGAAACCAATCCGCTTCCAGTTTTTTTTTGTTTTTTTGTTAAAGCTTAATTGAACAAGCTGAAGTTACAAGCTGATTGGCTACCATCCATGTACAGCTGCAGATTCTAAGTGCTCCAGTTTTAGTAAATCAAACCCTTACCATTTAGATTCCAAACTCACAGGTTCTTAAATCTTAGATCTACTGAGGTCAGTCCTAAAGCTGATCCCCAAGGAAAAGGGAACTTGCACTGCAAGTATTAAATGCCTGTTTAAGCCTAGGGTAACAGTAAAAGGACTTTTAAGCCCTATACACACGGCCGAGAATCCCGTCAGGAAAAAAACTTTGGTTTTCCTGACGGGATTCCTGGCAAGCTTGGCTTGGCAAGCCGTGCATACAGACGGCCATTCAAAAGAACCACCGTTCTTTTGAATGGCAAGAACGCAGTGACGTCATTGACTACGACAAGCTAGCGCTCGTCACATTCGATGCCATCGCTGCCATCTTGCTACACTCCACATTATCGTTGTATGCTACCGCGTATGCGTCATAGTCGTATCGAGCATGCGCGGGTTTACCATGGACAGGTAAGCATACAGACGACCGGTTTTCTCGGGAATGCCGGGAATCCCTACGAGAAAATGGAGAGCCAGGTTTTATTTTTTCCAGTTGGGAAAATGACTAGGGAGCATACACACAGCCGGGCCAAATGCCCTTTGAGGGCAACCATAATGCTTGATGTGGCCCATGATAAAATAGAGTTTGACACCCCTGCCATATGAGCAGTGTTGCTCATCTTCCTTTAAAAAAAGTAATTTAGTTACAGTTACAAATTACTGTATTTATTGGCGTATAACACTCACTTTTTTACCCTGAAAATAGAGGGTAAACTGTGCCTGCATGTTATACGCAGGGGGCTGTGGAAAGTTTTTTTCCTGAAACTTCCCTCCTAAAGTTAGGGTGCGTGTTATACGCCTGTGCGTGTTATACGCCGATTAAATACGGTACTTGTCCGAAAAAGTAATTGAGTTAGTGACTCAGTTACTTCATAGGCAAAATAACTAGTTACTCGGCAAAGTAACTGAGATTTTTTTTTTGAAGTTGAAGTCGGAGAGCACCACAGAACAGAACTGATAGTTCTTGTAAAGCTTAAAAGACTCTTTTTAAGCTAATTACAAGCAATATCAGGCAGTCAGTCAGCTCAGCCAGTAGCACAAAGTTCATATTTCGCCACACCAGGCCTAAGGCCCCATACACACGGGAGGATTTATCCGCGGATACGGTCCAGCGGACCGTTTTCGCGGATAAATCCTCTCGAGGATTTCAGCAGATTTGAATGCGATGGAGTGTACTCACCATCGCACTGAAATCCGCGCCGAAATCCTCTGGCGATGACGTGTCGCGCCGTCGCCGCGATTATGACGCGGCAACGTGCGCGACGCTGTCATATAAGGAATTCCACATATGCGTCGAATCATTACGACGCATGCGGGGGATCCCTTCGGACGGATGGATCCGGTGAGTCTATACAGACCAGCGGATCCATCCGTTGGGATGGATTCCAGCAGATGGATTTGTTTGGCATGTCAGCAAATATTCGATCTGCTGGAATCCATCCCAGGGGATAAATATCCGCGGAAACAGATCCGCTGGAGTGTACACACCATAGGATCTATCCGCTGAAACCCATTTGCTGGGATTTTTCAGCGGATGGATTCTATGGTGTGTACGGGGCCTTAGGCCTTAGTAAGGCCTTAGGCCTGGTGTGGCGAAATATGAACTTTGTGCTACTGGCTGAGCTGACTGACTGCTGATATTGCTTGTAGTTAGCTTAAAAGACTCCAATTATCTGTCTATAAATATATAACAGGCTGTTATATAGACAGATAATTGGAGTCTTTCAAGCTTTACAAGCAATATCAGGCAGTCAGTCAGCTCAGCCAGTAGCACTAGCGGCACAAAGTTCATATAATTTCGCCAACACCAGGCCTAAGGCCTTAGACTAGGCTGCTCCCCCCCCCCCCTCCCAATCCGATGCTTGGCTCCTCACCTGGTTCTGGCTGCGCAGGGGCCTGTCTCTGCTTGCGCTCTAGCCTCTCAGTCAGACTCAGGACGGAGTAAGGAGGAGGTGTCCTGGTCCCCGGAGTCCAGACCGCCGACCGGTGGTGGAGCGGAGCCTCCGCGGGGGACGGACGGGTCACGGGGGAGATGTCGGCAGCTGACTGTCGGCTGCAGGACTGGTAGTGAGAGTGAGTGACTCACTCAGTCAGGTGACAGGTCACAGGTGAGAGGACTGGAGTTGACCGCCAGACTCCCTCGGGCCTCTTCGACACTCCAGACACGAGCCGAGCGACACTGCAGGCGGCCGCGGGCGGGAGACTCCAGGCGCGTGCATGCGCCAGCGCCACCCACCCACGACGAGTCTGGAGTCCGACACACGACCCGCCGGCGACGAATTGAATCAGACAAGAAGATGATGTGCATGACCCTCACCCAATCACAAACAAATTGTTTGTGATTGGGTGAGGGTCATGCACATCATCTTTTTGTCTGATTCGATTCGTCGCCGGCGGGTCATGTGTCGGACTCCGGAATCGAAACAATCCACTGGCCGGCTCAGCTCCATCCTGCCGGCCCTGACAGTTAGTCACAGACGTGATGAAGACGACCCCAGAGTCTGCTCGGACTGTGCCCCCACCCGCGCGCTCAATGTAACTCGGTAACGCCGCCAATGTAATGGGAACGGCGTTGCCGATAGGGTAAAAGTAATCTGGTAGATTACTAATTACCCTCTGGAGGCCAATCGTTACTTACAACACTGCATATGAGTAATGAGTGGAGGATCTTTGGAAATGACCAGAATAATACAGTAAACTTCTGCAGAAGTGATTTTTATTTCATAGGAACAGGAAGTGATCCTTTCACTGTTCACATTCAGCAAACATGGTATGATGCACCAGTTGTACTTTGAACTCTGATTTATGACAAAGTTTGTTGAGGAGCGTTAATAACCTCTCTTGTTCTGTGCTATGAACTTTTGGACTATGAAATTTAAATATTTCCTCTGTCTGCCTAAGGCTTGCCTTTCCTCTGCTGACTTGTTAAGTAAAACACATTTTAAATAATAATTACCTAATCGATTGAAATCAAGAAAAATCTCCTTTGAGAATGGTCTAATGATACTTGTGTGAGTCCATTACTTCTTATAGGTGACATGCATACCTTTTCCTAAATACAAATGACTTTCCTCCCGTTTCCTCGCCACGTTAATAAACAATTTCTTCCAACTACCTCTAATCCATCTTTAAAGCTTAGCTGGAGCGCACAGACTATTTATTCAGTTACACAATGGGACATTTTATATACACCTCAACAGTAATCCATCCCAAGGAACCTATAATGTGCTTTGTGGCTTATTGCCACTAAGCTGTGACTCAAGAGTAATGGGACATACATAAGCCAAGAAAGGGATTACTCTGTATTGTATATGAAAAATGTTTGTTTGATACTGTAAAATAAGCACCCACTTCATAATATCCTGGTAATAAAACTGAAGTGTTTAGTATTTAAGAGTAAATTCTGCTTAAGAATCATACTAGTCTAAAAATAAATTGTCTGTGTGACCTATAGCAGCCAGTCAATGGAGCTGATGAATGAAAACTGCAGCAAACTGCTCGACTTTGTTGCAGTTTTCATAAATCATTTGTTGTTTTGCTTCTTAAAAGTGGTTGGTGAATACATACCTGCAGTTTAGAGATTAGTACAAACAAATGGCAACTACCTCAACCTATAACTAAGCCACTGTAGCAAGACGCACATGGAAGGGCAACGCACATCAAAAACAAGCAAAATTTCCCAGTTCACTTACCAGCTAGCCTGCAACAAATCCAAATTGACCTTGTCTAACAGGTCATGTTAAAAACAAGGGGTCTAGTCACACACATTTGCAAACGTGGGTAAGCCGTAGTGGCCACGTCAAGGCACCCCAATGTACTGCGATCCTAGCTCTATAATTTTGAGTCTCCCAAATTGCAGCAAATATATAGCAATGGATAGATTAAGAGCAGGTTTGCCCGGAGGGAGCCCACCCCTCCTTAAGGTACAGGGATGCCCTGGATACCCAGCAAGGGCACAATAGCAGCTGAAGATATCCAGTGCATCCCCACACCAATTCACTAACTGTACAAACAAATGGCAACGACTAATAACTAGCCTTTGTAGCAAGAAGCACATGGAAGGGCAATGCACATCAAAGACAACCCTAATTTCCCAGCTCATTTACCAGCTAGCCTGCAACAAAACCAAATTGACCCTGTCTTAAAGCGTAACTCTACCCTAAAGTGGAACTCCCGCTGATCGGAACCCTCCCCCCTCCGGTGTCACGTTTGACACCTTTCAGGGGGAGGGGGGTGGGGGGTGCAGATACCTGTCTAAAGACAGATATTTGCACCCACTTCCGGCCACACAGTCTCGGGTAAACTGCGGGCATGACGTCTGCTCCCAGAACACTCGGCTCCCAGAACACTCGGCTTCCTGGTTCACTCGACACTCTGGGAGTGGGGGGGCAGCAGAGTGACGAGCGATCGCTCGTCCTCTGCTGCGGACGGCGCTGGACTCCAGGACAGGTAAGTGTCCTAATATTAAAAGTCAGCAGCTGCAGTATTTGTAGCTACTGGCTTTTAATATTTTTTTTTCAGCGGACATCCGCTTTAAGCCCCATACACACTATCCGTTTTCCTGCAGGTTGTTCTCTTCAGGTTTATCAAAACCATCTAATATGAGGTCAAACCTTAACAGTTTTAATTTGTATGCAATCAGGCAGGGCCTTGCACTACATGGTTTTGGTAAACCTGAAGAGAAAAACCTGCAGGAAAACTGATAGTTTGTATGGGGCTTAACAGTTTAGAGACTAGCCTTAACCCCTTCAATGGCAATTTTTTTGCCCACATGCTAAAATGCAAATTTTTTAAAATGGAAAGGTACATAAATCCCCAAACCATATTTACAGTACATAGTTTGTAAGGTTGAATAAAGATGTGTGTTTTTGACACAACCTATTTCAATATCCATGTACATTGTGTTCGCTAAGAAACTTGTATAATATTTTCTTGAATTTATCTAAACACCCTGCTGATACCACCAATAGGGATGAGCTCCAGCGTGTTTGCATCGTACACGCGCAGAGCCCGCCAGGAAGTCTACACGGCGCTGCGCTAATCACAGCCAGGGAGACATTTCCCGATCTCTGCAGCCAAGCATTGGGACAGTGTCTCCCTGGCTGTGATTAGCGCAGCGCCGTGCAGACTTCCTGGCGGGCTCTGCGCGTGTACGCTGAAGCTCATTCCTAACCACCAACTGTGGAAAGGAGTTCCACATTCTCACCACTCTAACAGTAAAGAACCCTTCGCACAGTTTAAGATTGATCTGCTTCTCATCCAACTGTATTGTGTGGTCATGTGTCTTCTTTAGAGACCTTATATTTGTTTTCACCCAATGTCGCCGTTGACACAGACAGCAGGACTTGCCCCTACCCCTTGCTCCTGTGTCACTCACTGAATTTCATTGACAGCAGTGGGAGCCAAAGACTCTTGCTGCTATCCATCTATCCAATGAAGTCCCAAGAGAGCAGCTGGAGCTGCTGGGCTCGTGCTGCTGGGCTCGTGCTCCTCGCTGGAACGATTGGGCTCAGGTAAGTAAAAGGGGGGCTCTGTCGGGGCAGCTGAAGCACAGAAGGTTTTTCACCTTAATGCATAGAATGCATTAAGGTGAAAGGCCGTGAAGGTTTACAACTCCTTTAAATACACTTTTGATATGGCAGGGAGCTCAGCCAAGACATGATTTCACCAAAATCAGATCCTTGCAGCAGAGGAAGTATCGTTGTTGGACATTATTTTAGAGTACTTTAACCACTTCAGCGATACTGCACTGCGTTGCTTTAACTGACAAGTGTGTGGTCGTGCGACACTGTACCCAAAAAATTCCTATTTTCCCCCATGAATAGAGCTTTCTTTTGGTGGTATTTGATCACCTCTGCGGTTTTAATTTTTTGCGTTATAAACAAAAAAATACTGACCATTTCGAAAAAATATTTTTGTTTTACTTTTATGTAAAAATCGAATTTTTTCATAAATTTAGGCCAATATGTATTCTACTACATGATTTTTTGGTAAAAGAAAAAATCCCAATAAGCATATATTGATTGGTTTATGCAAATGTTATAGCGTCTACAAACTATGGGATAGATTTATGGACTTTTTATTTTTTTTATCTTTTTTTTTCTAGTAATGGCGGCGATTGGTGATTTTTAGCAGGACATTGCGGCGGACAAATCTGACACTAAGGCCCCGTACACACGATAGAATCCATCCGCAGATAAATCCCAGCAAATGGATTTCTGCGGATAGATCCTATGGTGTGTACACGCCAGCGGATCTGTTTCCGCGGAGAAATCTCCTCTGGGATGGATTCCAGCAGATCGAATATTTGTTGTGCTGCACAACATATCCATCTGCTGGAATCCATTCCAACGGATGGATCCGCTCGTCTGTACAGACTTACCGGATCCATCCGTCCAAAGGGATTCCCCGCACGCGTCGTAATGATTTGACGCATGCGTGGAATTCCTTATATGACAGCGTCGCGCCCGTCGCCGCGTCATAATAGCGGCGACGGCGCGACACGTCATCGGCAGAGGATTTCAGCGCGGATTTCAATGCGATGGTGTGTACACGCCATCGCATAGAAATCCTCTGAAATCCTCTAGAGGATTTATCCGCGGATACGGTCCGCTGGACCGTATCTGCGGATAAATCCTCTCGTGTGTATGGGGCCTAAGTGACACTTTTTGAGGACCAGTGACAACAATACAGTGAACAGTGCTAAAAAAAATGCACAGTCACTGCACTAATGACACTGGCAGGGAATGGGTTAACATCAGGGACGAAATGTGTTCCCTGGGAGTGCTTTCTTACTGAAGAAAGACAGAGATCCATGTTCCTGCTTTTTAGATACACAAGATCTCTGTCTTTGTTACTAGCAGAACGGCGATCTGCCTTGTTTACATAGACAGAGTGCCGTTCTGCCTCTTTCCGAATGATCACAGACATCCTGCTGTGTCCAATCACAGCGGGAGCGGGGCTCCAGCATCGTGCTTGTGTGCCCCAGAGCCAAATAAAGGAATTGAGCAGTTTATGTATGTGGGGCGGGCTTAAGCGATTAAATTGTAACTCTAGCCAGTGTTTTGGCTGTCTGTGGCACTCAGGAAAATTTCCTTACACTTTCTGTATGGTCACTGTTGGTCTGTCAGTCACCAGACAGGAAGTGAGGGGATATCTTCCCAAAAACGCAAACAACAAGAATACAGTCTCTTCACAATATGCAAAATGTTACAGAAATGTGGCTGATTTTCCTAAAGAATGTTTTTATTTTTATGTTTTGGGAAGAGGAGATTATTTGTGATGCATTTTAACCGGTATTAGAAAAATGACAACAGGAATTTGGCTGCTGATGCAGTTTCTTTACTTTTACATTCATGACCTTCTATACATTGTAAAGGACAGTTAATGAGCCTTTGCATTTGTATTTTTTTTTTTTAAAGCACTTACTGAAAGTCTTCCCTTCTTCATGTGGTACAATTTGTTAAATCCTACAGCAATTTTTGTGTCTGGTTTCTTCTTAGCTAAATTTTCTTTAGCATATGTGAATGTTGTGGTGACTCTTGATCGATTTGCAGTCAAATAACTGGCGGGGGGACCTACCTAATGATGTGCTTTATCGCACGCTAAAGGCTTTTCCCTTTTTTATGCCAACAGATAAAATAAACCAGATTTGTATTCTAACCTTGGGCCATATTCTGAGAGAAGTTACGATGGAGTATCTCAGGATACTCCATCGTATCTCTCTTTTTTGGCCCGTGTATCTATGCAACTGATTCTTAGAATCATTTTCGCATAGATACACTTAAGATCCGCCATGTGTAAGTCATTTACACTGTCGGATCTTAAATGTAATTACGCCGCCCGCCGCTAGATGGCATTTACGTGAAGGTCTCATTTGTTTATGCAAATGAGCCTGCTACGCCGATTCCCGAACGATTTTGCGTCGCGTACCCGTCGCTAACGTCGTTTGCGTAAGCAGAAACTTACTCCTGCTATATGAGGAGTAAGTTTCCGCATGTCCCACGTAGGCCATGTTACGGATAGCGTCGGGTCCGCGTCGTGTTTTTCCGTCGGCTACGTCGTTTCCCTAAGTCGTTCTTGAATACGACTTTACGTCAATGACGCACACGTCGGCGTCATTGACGTTTTCCGCCGAGAACTGGAGCATGCGCACTGGGCTTTTTTAAGCCCGTCGCATGCGCAGTTACTTAGAATCGGGGGCGCACTTAATTTGAATAGAAGCCGCCCCCTTGAAGATACGCGTGGCTACGCCGGGCCATTTACACTCCGCCGCCCCAAACTACGGAGCAAGTGTTTGGGGAATACAGCACTTGCTCCTGTAGTTTGGGGCGGCGGAGTGTAAATGCCTTACGCGCCGCCCGCGCACATTTACAGAGAATATGGGCCCATGCATTTATATGAGTGTTAAAGCATGTTATATACTTCTGACCTTTGTTCTGTATTTCTTTGCAGACCGAACACCCGAATCCTGGTGTTAGGTATCCAGGAACAACTCGTGTAGCTTACTTACCTGATTGCCCTGAGGGGAACAAAGTTCTGGCGCTATTTAGGAAAGCCTTTGATCAACGTTTGACCTTCACCATTGGGACTTCAATGACCACAGGACGACCTAACGTTATAACGTGGAATGACATTCACCATAAAACTAATTGCACCGGAGGACCACAACTGTAAGAGACTTTCTGTTGTCATTAAAATTTTTGCTCACTTGTGGTATATTCTCATGTGATTTACTTAAGAACTAAAGCCAGACTTGCCCAAGGTGGTCTAGTGTGGCCATTGCACATTCTATGGACAGATTATTATTCTTTGTTAGGTGAAAACAGTCAGACCAGGGGAAGAGCTTGCGATCACATTAAGATTTTTTAGATTTCTTTACCACTGATTAGTAATTTCCTGTATAGAAAATAGATGTCAGTGGCTGAGGGGTAACTAGAACCTTCAGGGCCCCGGCATAAGAAACCATGAAGGGCCCCCCTTTCCCTCTGAGCCTGGAGGATGAAACCCAGGGCCTGGTTGCAAGTAAACTTGTGACCCTTGTTGTTTGCCACTAGTGTCTGTAAAAATAATATAACAAAAATAAAAAAAATACCTTTTTTTTTTTTTTACAATTTAAAAAAAAAAATACAATTGTTTTGGAGCCCCATTGGGGGGCTTTGTTGAAATATCGGGAGTCTAAACAGACTTCTTATGTTTCACCTTTGAGACAAAAAAAGGAGATTGAGAATAGGTAAAGTTGATCCGAGGTAAATCCGATTGCCTCTTGGGGATCAGGAAGGAATTTTTTTCCCCTGCTGTAGCAAATTGGATCATGCTCTGCTGGGGTTTTTTTTGCCTTCCTCTGGATCAACTGTGGGTATGGAGTTGGGTGTATGGGATTGTACTATGTTTTTTATTTTGTTTGTTTATTTTTTTGTGGTTGAATTGGATGGACTTGTGTCTTTTTTCAACTTGACTAACTATGTAACAACCACCCCCCACCATTTTTGACTCGCAGCTGCTTGACGCCTGCGGGAGGTGAGAGAAGAAGCAGGCTTTCAGTGGCTGCAGGAGGAAAATGGAGGGGAATCGGTTTCTCAGTATGCCACCGCTCCTGTCCAGGTGCACAGGGGAGCCCTACGGACCCCCTGGAGCATGGGGCCGGGTCGCAATTTCGACCCCTAATAGTTACACCCTTGATCAGCGGCAAAGAGATGGGGCCATACGGCTGGTTTGCCCCCTGCTACCAGTTTCTGAGACATTATAAAGACTTCGCCCTGGTCTATAAGTCTGGTACTTGAAGACTACTTGATTGCCTTTAGAAGCTGTCAGATCATGTCTACAGATAGCTTAAACTAGTTTTAATTTGAACAAGAATATTTTTTTTTTAAATGCTATCATGTTTTCCCAGGAGAGAGCAGTTAGAAGCAGTGATCAAATAGCCGGTTTTAATGTTTACTTAAATCCACCGCAATGATACATGGTGGGCAGCACTGATTTTGTCAGACCATTAACTAAATCATAATACAGGGCTTCCTCCAGTCCATAAAATGAAACCCTATATTGCATTGTATCACAAATGAAAAGCTTATTTGATTATGCAAGAACAAAATTGCTTTCATGGGAGATGATAAATGGATTTTTATGGCCTTGATATGACTGTGCTTTATTACAACATTCATTCTGGATCTCAGCTCACATCTATGGCAGAGAATTTACCAGTCTAGAGAGGGAAAAGCCATGTTTTGTGCCCAAGATGAAAATGTAATCTTTTTGCTCACGTTAGAATAAAGTAACTGCCATGATTCTGACATTTAAAGTAGCAGCAAATGTATTGTCATTAATCAAATGGATTTTATTTATCAAAGCTTGGACAAGGCAGTGCAGAAGAAGCACAGTGATCATATTCCAGTACCTAGTATGAGATCATAGTTTCAATTGAAAAAGCTCCCTGCTTGATGTTGCTGAGAAATAGTAATAGGGCTAGATCAGGGATATGCAATTAGCGGACCTCCAGCTGTTGCAGAACTACAAGTCCCATTAGGCATAGCAAGACTCTGACAGACATAAGCATGTCACCTAGAGGCAGAGGCATGATGGGACTTGTAGTTTTGCAACAGCTGGAGGTCCGCTAATTGCATATCCCTGGGCTAGATCATCATGGAGCATACTTCTTACATGTGTTTGTCAGTAAATCGAAAACTCCAGACAATAGTTAAGGTTGTAAGTTCACCTTTTCACAAAAAAAAAAAGGTGAACTAACACACTACACCTCCCCCAGCCCTACCTCTACCTCTGTGGGTGAATAACTATCACTGTCCATGCAGACGGTGCAGCAGTCCAAGTCCAGATATTTGAAAGTCCTGCTCTTAACCCAGGTTCACACTGAGCTGCGGGAATGAAGCCGTGCGAGTTCAGCTGTCAGTCCCGATTTCGGCAGCAATTTCACAGACATCTGTGTGGGTCTCTGCACAGATGTCAATGGAAATCGCAAATCCGAAATCACAAAAAGTAGTACAGAAACTACTTTTTTAAATCGGCGAGGCGCCGCAAATGCAGCATCGTGCTGATTAGGATGGTGCTATTGCCGGCAATTGCCGCCGATTTGACATGTCAAATCGCATGTCAAAACGCACCAATGTGAACCAGGGCTTATTCCCTTTATTTCCTTAGGGCTTTTCATTTTTTTGTGAAAAGGTGAGCTTATGCTTTAAACAGATGTGAAATGCATATTGGGGTAAATTTACTAAAACTGGAGTGCAAAATGTATTGCAGCTGTGTATGGTAGCCAACCAGCTTCTAGCTTCAGCTTGTAAAAAGCAAATGACAATAAAACCTGGGAGCTGATTGGTTTCTGCAAAATGATTTTTCTTTTTCTTTATTCCTCAGATTTACACATACCTGCCAAATGGCATAGTGCGGCTAAAGGGCTTTATTTTTTCTACCACATTTAAAAGGCTTGTAAAGGCAGAAGGTGTTTTATCGTAATACATTCTATGCATTAGGATAAAAAAAACTTCTGTGTGCAGCAGCCCCATCTCTATCCAGCAATTTCCACGAGGCCCTCGGGCTTCCGGGACTCTGCCTCCTGAGACGTAGCAGCGGCACCATGGGCTGTTAAAGTCTGTGAACCGTGATTTATATAAAATTGCAGCTATATACCGATTAACAATCAGCACTCATGTGACCCGCTGTCTCTCTGTCCTCCTCCCCTCCTGACTGATATCAGCTCGAGATCCTTGGCTCTGCCCGCTGCAGCTGTCAGGCGGAGAGAGGAGAGAGCTGGCGTGTCATGAGAGGTGCCGATTGGTGCTCTGTAAATGGGCATATAGCTGCATTTGTTTTATAAAGCATAGTCACAGGGGGACATTACATGAATCAACTGAGAGGATAGTGTAAATGTAACCTTAATTTGAGCAGCAGGAGGAGAGGGGGCGGGCGTGGACACAGAGCTGACAGGCAGGGAAGGGAGGGGGGAGGAGAGAGCAGATGACGGAGGCACGTAAACTAACCACTGCTCGGCAGCCATGATATACCGTGGTCAGTTTACAAAGGGGAGGGCAGAAACTGACAGGATCAGTCAGGTATTTCAGGTGAAACAGGGGGCCAAATGAGACGGCACAAGCACTGTGCTCTATAACATGCTTTAAAGAAACAGGATCTTTTTTTTTTTTTTTTTGGTTAACAAACACTTTAACTTTTTTTTTTTAAAACGCATGTTTTTTTTTGTGAATGAGTTATTTTTAGGCAAAAGTTCATGTGAATTGACTCCTGGATTCAGAAAACTAATTAGAAGTGAGGCATTGAAATGCCTTACCATTGATCTGACTCCACCAGAGCTCCTTTGTTGAGCTGTCTTTGAGTTCTTTTGAAACACAATTTTAGGAAGTGCTAATGCAGGGCAGGAAACAATGCCTCCATGCTGAGGTCAAAAACTCCTTTATTTGAGATTTATATAACTTTTCTGGGAAATCGGATTAGTTGGGTCTTCACAGGACTTCACATCAGGAATTTTGAATCTTGTAAGTCAGTCTGCGTCCTGCAGCCGCCTTCCCCAAAAATTGAGCTAGACGTCCTGGGCAGAGTTGGGAATTCTTAGCCTAGAAATCCACAATCCCAAAATGTGATGTTCCCATTAAAGCTTGTTATCAGGAACCATTGAGCATTACACTACAGATAAAAAAAAAAAAAAAAGCTCTGGGTAAGTAAGCTGCATTGCATTTTTAGTTTGATTGGAGTTGTTGCTATGCTGTTCTGCATTTGCATGTATTTAACTTATGTTCTATATTTGATTTCAGATTTGGTTACCCTGACCCCACCTACTTACTGAGAGTCCAGGAGGAGCTGCGAGCCAAAGGCATCACTTCTGACTAGAGGGGGAATATTGTGCTGTATACAGGCACTGAGAAATTGGGATGGAAATAAACAATTCCCATAGAAGAAAAGCCGCCTTTGTTTCACTTTTCTTATTGTTCTCCCATTTTAGCTCCTTTGCCGATCTCACTTTTCTTGGAAACTGCAATGGGGATAGGAACTTTGACCCCACACTGGAGACTTTTCAAAGTTCTGAAAAACTTGTTAAACGTTAACTGTTCAATGAAGGTTTGCCTTAATGGTGAATTGGGAGATGATTCGACAGTTCTTATGAGACACTAAAGTATAAGAAAGAGACTTCTAGAGACATTGAGTTACCCATGGGCGGCTTAGTTTTAGCTGGCCATCCAGTCAGTAGTCATCGTGTCTGATTCCCCTGGAGAAGAAAATTGTTTGTTATCTTACAGAGCAGTCCAGGCCTTGCAGTTTACCTGGAATTCTATTTTAGGAGCTTTGTAGTTGAAAAGCCTCTAGAAAGGACCAACCTGTCAGCATCAGTGCATAATGTTTTCTGCTGGCCCGTTACCTTAGTCACACCTATAATTGCCTATTAGATGTTGCAGCACAGCACAAGGCGGTGCAATTTTTGGTTATGTTCTACTTTTCTTTTATTCTTTTTTTTTTCTCCTTCTTTCTGCTTTTTATTATTTTATTTGAAACATTGATGGGATTCATGGATATCTTCTTTAAATCCATACAATTGAGCTTTATTTTTTGCAGCGAAAAATTCAGATTGTATATTTGATATTGGCAGGAGGCATGCTATAATTCAGTCTGAAAACTAAGAGAAGACATCTATCTAGAAATGACCTATAATGCCATATGTTATGTATGTGTACAGGGTGTCTTCATCTGAGGTTTGTAGGGCAGTTGATGAAGAGAGCAGGGGAGATTGTATCTGAGCTTTTAACCTAAAGAACAGGTAAATGTTAAAGTTTTTAAATATTGTAAAAAGCCAGTAATGCTACAAACAAAATTCCATGCATTTGCCCAAACCTTGATATTCAGTATTTTACGTACATTAGCTTTAAAGGTAAGTGAATTTTGTGATCTATGTAATAAGATGTTTTAGCCTGGCAGAGGCCAGTTGCGTGTCCTTCATCTCCATTACAGAATGAAAAGTCACACACACATATGTACACTCTTGAAAATGATTTATTCTTCTGTATAAATTAACACCAAAACTTCTGCTAAAGCTGGAGAGAGGGCAGATTTCATTTACCAAATAGCTGATGCCCAGTTGTGAAATGCTGTCCACCCGATAGTATTATTGGCTGTTTGGGTTTGGACTATTATGGAGATTGTGTTTTCCTCTAAAATGCTGTTACTGTTGACCCATAATTGTGGTAAACATGTTATATACAATATAATTATCGCCTATTAGACTCTGTTATAGTTCAGTTTTTGTGGTTGAATACCTTCTGATTCCCAAATGAATGCTGAACTCCCAGCTGAAGATTGACATTAAAAACAAGCAGCCACCAACTACACTGCTCTAAATTTCTTGCATACCTAGCATCACCTAGCTGATTCCTGACACCGTTGCTATGCAGTTCTTCCATTTCTGTGTCCCTTTAGGATAGGCAGGAAAATAACACTCACTGCTTGAGTATATAACGTTCTCCTCTCTGTGCACAAAGTTAGAATTTCAAGACCAGCTTGGATAAAAGGTCATCACTTCTAAGAACACTAGCAAAAGTAGCTTACACATTATAGATGGCATAGCTCATGACTGAAAATAGGCTGACATGTTAAATGTGTAGCCCAAACTATAGAAATTCATATGGGTGTGCCAGACCAAAACAGGGATGAGAGAGTCCAAGATCATTTTAAGGGTACTTTCACACTGAGGTGCTTGGCGGTAAAGCGCCGCTATTTGTAGCAGTGTTTTATCGTTGTGTTTGCCACGATTTTTGGGTGCTAGCGAGGAGATTTTAACCCTCGCTATCGGCCGAAAAAGGGTTAAACCCGTCTGCAAAAAAGCCACTTTGCAGCGTTTTGCGGGTGGTTTGGAGGCCCTACCCCATTGATTTCAATGGGCAGGGGCGCTATAGGAGCAGTATTTTTATTGCTCCTACCGTGCCTCAAAGACGCGGCTGGCAAAGATGCGGGGCAACACCATGCTTCCATCACCAGGGCTACAAGATCAAACATTAGAAAAAGTCATAATGATAAAAAAAAAAAAATGTCAAGACGTGCATGAGTAATGTAACAAATATACGTAAGTTATGTTGAATGAAGGTAAAGCAATCTTTTGAAAATCTAGGAAAGAGGTTGTGTGTCTGTGCCAAATCACGATTCAGCTGCTGAAAATTCCTTTTTTTTTTTTACACCATCACTCTATATACATGTCTTATTGTATAAACCGAGTATGTGTGGTTGTTGTTCATCAGTCTAATCCCAGGGAAACAAGTACAATAGTGATTGGCCAGAAACATCCAACATGGCTGATTGTTGGCTCCACGAGAACAGCTCCCTGGAGTTGCTTACATGAATACCCAACTTGAGCTAGATCTGGGGGTGTACATCTTTGGTCTGTGGTTACCTTATTTTAATCTGAGCTAGAGTCCTTTTTATGTCACCACTTTGTGTAGTTTGCTCATTTTCTGCAGTGTGTTACTATGCTCAAACCCATGAGATGGCAATCAAAATGATGACCTCTGAATATCAACTCTATAGAATGATAATAGCATTAATGGGCACACTTGATAGTAGCCTTATGTTAGATAAAAGTTTGAATAGACAAAAAAATTAAGCTTGGTTAATTATTTTTGTGAGTGGCATGGAGAGTGCCCATAGGCAGTACAGTTGCTACACTATGATCGGGGCAACAATCATCTCTGAGTATTTTTACAAGTGCCAAGTGTTTTTTAAGGGGTAATGGGAGAGGGGTAGCTGAACATTAAAAACAATTTAAAGTAAACCTGTCAGCAGTATATTAAAAAATAAGTGTGCAAGCAGAGGCCATCTTGAAAATGGCATGTCGAAGTGATCAGTAACTCCTTATATATACTGTTTGTGTATATAATAGATATATTAGCAACTGATGTTAAGTGTAGATCTCATTTTCCCACTGAGTGTAGACTTGCCCCCTCTTGATTTAAACTACTTCCCCCCTTTGTTGTTATAGGGGACCTCACTAAAAAATAGAGAACCTCAGAGGGTGGAAGAAATGTGTCTCGTATAGATAAGTCTTCATATTTGGATTTACTGATTATTTTTATAATGCACTTTTTACTGAGGGTATCCTATGCTTATGACCAGTTTGAATTGCCCAGGTCTGTGACATCTTTAGTTTGAAATTTTTGCTTTGCCTATGCTGGGAAAAACAACAGGATCACTTTAATTCCCCCCTTCCCAGCAGCACATATTGATCTTTCCTTTCCTCCCCCCTCCTTTCTTACTGCTTTCCTTCCTCCCATTCAGCAACGGAGAACATAGAAAATGCCAAGTATTTGTTGGTATATGGGAGCATGTGACCCCACTAGTGCTTAGTGATTAGTCTAGAAAGTGCTTGTGTAATCTAGGGCAGGCATGGTTTACAACGGATGGTCAATAGAGAAAAGTTTGATCGCGAGCCTGGCACACCTGTGTGTAAATCTCCGGACTGGATGGACCAAAATACAAATCTTTTTTTTTTTATTGGGTGAACGGCTCCAATATATGTACTTTGGGCCTCGCCCCCACAGCCGTTTGTAAGTGTATGCTTGTGTCAAGGCCATGTTGGGATGCACAGGTAGTACCTTTCATGTCAATTGGGAAGCAACAACTGCTCCCAAATTGGCAGCTGTGCAGGTGCAGATGCCGGAACGCAGACCGTATGCATTCAGGGACCCACGAAGATGTCAAATTGAGAATGAAGACCGTGTCCAAGCAAGGAACACCTGCTCATCCCTGTGTGTGAAAAACAGCACTCACTCTTATGAACGAGGCCCAATTGAATATTTAGTTCTTTGGTAGAGTTCAACTTTAACCGACACATGGTACCATACCTAGAATATCTTTTTAGGTGCTATGTCTAAGTAGACTGTTGCGATGTAGCTTTTAGCCATACTGAATTTTTTTGCACAACAAAACGAGTTTAGAAGCATTGCACGTTATCTGAATGACGTCTTCTATGAATGGATAGAAGTATGTGTTACATGCTGTGTTATTCTGCATAATGCTGGCATCCAGCAGAGATCACTGTGGTTACAGGTGTTAAGAGAACTCCATTATCCTACATTACCTTACATTTACAGCTTTTAGGGTGTCGGGTGATATACAAGTATCAGGAGGAGGCTTGTAAAAAGGTGAGAAATGTAGACCGTGATCAGACTGACAGTGTGAAATAATTTAGAACGCAGTACAGTACAAGGGCTTCACTGACTTTGCTTCACCCTGCTTTTTATCTGTCAGTGACATGGAGCTTTAAATACTTTATAGAAATAGATGTGACCACATGATGACATTGCTATTGACATCCATTCTGCTTTAGAAGGGAAGGCAAGTGGTTCTAAAAGGCTTGCGTACTTCTACCCCTTTTGTGTCCTGTTGTGTATGACAGGTCAGCTGGGGAATCTTACAGCATCCTCTCTATGCAGGCCGAGTTAATGGGAAGTAGAAGTGCTTGGCTTCACAGTGTCAAGGTACATTCTAGATGCTAAGTATATTGTCTTTTTTGGGGGGAACGTGGGCTGTAATTACATGTCCTACCCAAAGCAACTGTTCAATCTCAGCAGAGCTGACTTCTGATAAGGGTTTGGCTCTCTCATGGAAATGAATAAACATAACATCCCCTTCTCTAATTAGACACTACAACTTAAGCATTGCATTAATGGAAATAAGATAATAAAGCACAATAATAACAAAACTGTAAATAAATATACATCACAGTGCTACAGATTTGTTTACAATGTCACTCCATTGATAACCTTATGTCGTAAGTGGGTCCAAATCAGAAGTGGAAAGCAGAAAATGAAGATCAGCAGAATAGTTTTAGCTTGGCAGGCAAGGAATGGGCCTGGGGTATGTATTACTGACATTCACAGATCTGAAAACTGAACCAGAAATGGACATTTCAATTAA
Source organism: Rana temporaria (assembly GCF_905171775.1). NCBI lineage: Eukaryota > Metazoa > Chordata > Amphibia > Anura > Ranidae > Rana > Rana temporaria. The sequence goes on along the minus strand of NC_053490.1, from coordinate 122,747,166 downwards.
GTTCAAAAATACTTTTAACAAAAAATAAAAACAACTTTATTAACAGTTATAAAAAAAAAACACCAGCCACTGCTAGTGTGGATGATGAATACTAGTTTGTGTACTATTTGTTGCTGTTCTCTCCTTGGCACTAGCATTTTGGTGACCCAGGAGCAAGGGAAGCACTTGGCATTCAACCTAAAACAAACTCACGGTAAAGAAAAATTGCAAATCGTTTACATTAAAATGTAGCATTCCGGGGCCCTTCCATGATGACTTTGCCTACATGTAGAGCTCTCCAAGACTCCTGACATACTGTGTGCTCTGTAATGCAAATACCAAATGGCTTCCATAATGTCAGGCTCTGGGCCATCCCCTCTACCCTCATGTGCCATCCCTTTGGTTAGTGATGCCACACACCAGAGTGATTGGCCAATAGTAAGGCTGGGAAAGTATGGGCTAGAGCCGGGGAACACAAAAGCTGGTTGGTATTTGAATTAAAAAGCATTGTGGGATTCAGGGGTCTTTCACATGTTACAGAGGATCAATGGTTGTATTCTTTTCATTGTTTTTTTCCCACTACAAGTACATTTTAAAGTGTTATTAAACCCTTAATGTGAAATATAGTATAGGGATTTTTTTTTGCAATCAATTGAAGTGTCTCTGTACTCTGTTTCCATCTTAATGGTGGCTTCACTGCATTCAGGGTTCCATGGAGCCACCCATTTGTTCATGCTTCAGCCTATGAAGCCCCCAGATCTCATGGTGCTAGAATTGAAGGCAGTCATTTCATGTGACTCTTGTGCATTCACCTTAACCTGGGAAGGGCATGCACAGGCTTAGGGAAAAGGGAAACTATGTAAACCCAAAGTGGGTGGACCAGGGATGGATGAGGGACAAAGCAGTGAGCAGTCATGTGACCACTACAGTGGATGCTCCCTGACCAGAAATACTTTATTTAACGGTGCCTGTGGATTCTTTTTATTTAGTGTAGATGCACTTTATGAAGGAGGATCAATCAACAATTGCTAAATAATATCACATTCCTCATAGAGGCAACAACAATAAAGGTAGAGAAGTGTTGTGCCTCGTAGCAAAGCTTGGTATTTTGTTTTATGTCACCTAGACATGACTTCAGAGTAAGTGAAACTTCTAATAGGTTCACATTTTCTTCAAACTAATCTGATGTTTTCTCCTATAAAATGTAGGCAATATTTTAGGAATTCAAAAACGAAATTGGAGGATTCAGATTTTTCAGTGTAGTGAGATGTGTTTTTATTCTGTCACATGTGTTCAGCTAGTCTCACCCACATCCCTTCTTCTAGGAGAAATAGGATGTTTTTGCTTTTGCAGCTGTAATATACAAGGCAAGCCAAGACTTTTAGTACCATCTGTCATGCCTAAACCTGTTCCATGTTTTTTGACTGCTATTCGTCTAATGCAATACCATTCTTAACCAATGGTACATGAGTAATGCTAAGAGGTTCAGGGTGTTACTGCCTGTACACATAAACTGACACTTTCAAATTTCCAAAATTTCAATCCTTGTTTCGCTTTTAGCTGATCATCCTTGTAGTATGTGTGCTTTACTTTCGCACCTTACACTCCCATTTTATGCTTGGTGGCAGTACATTTCCATCAAAGCGTAAGTAAAGTCAAAATCTTTTAAAGTTTTGGACAGTGTATGGAAAGGTTAGAACCCCTGTCAGATTTATTTTTTTTGCTCTGGTTCTGCTGGGGAGATTCACTTTCTCTATTTGTCCTGGTGACCACTGTCTCAAGTTAAGTGATGGAAAAACCCTAAATTTTAGAGCTGTCACAGCAAAAGGAGGTGAGCGGGAATCTTTCCATGTGAAAACCTGTTATGGTGTTAACTGTTCAAAGCCTTATGCACATGGCCCTGTTGTTTTTACGTAGGACCTTGCATAGATCCTGCATTAAAAACTTTGGCAATATGCTGTACACATGTAACGTTTGTGCTAATGTTTACATGTGTACATGGACCATGTTGGCCGTCACCACTGCTCAGGATCATGGCAACAATATGTAGACAGCAGTGTACATTAGCGCATGCATACAGTGTAAAATTGGGGGACCATGAACATGGCTTTTTCTAGTTGTGGTTTACATTGCTAAATGCTATGGAACAGTGTGCGGGGGCCAATACCATAAAATACTGTTGAGTTTAGATCCGTAAAAATTGTGAGCTCTAAGATGGGAATTTTTCCTCATTTTGAAGAAATTTCCCTATACTTCCTGTTGTGTATTTGGGACAGGAAGTAAAGGAGAATTTCTAACCCTTCTGTACTAAATCCAAAACTTAAAAAAAAGTTTTCATTTACATATATTGCCAGGTAGGGGAGCGGTGGCGGTTGAAGATATCAGTAGGCATTGTCACTTTTCTAGTATTTTAGCCATTAAACTGAGCACTGACTCCAATACACAGGGCAATCATTAACAACCCATAATAATACTGCCACTGGTAGAGAACAGGCGGTAACACTATGCAGTTTTCCCTGTTAATATTGTATGGATTAGCCAACCAGAGGTCTTTTGCAACAAAAATTTCTTTATCAGTTGCTTGACAATATCTCTCAACAAAATAGTCAGAAACAATAATTACATTGGGAACTGAAATAGCAGGACCAGTGATCACTGATGTAAAAAAATGTAATGCAGTAGGTTAATGAGAATTACAAACAAAAATCATTGAGAGTGTGAAATCTTTAATTGTTCAGTTGGTTGCAATATGAAGAGCACAGGATAGCCAATGCATTTTGCGGGCCACAAACTCCTCTATCATTAGGGCTCAGCGAAATAGTAAAATGTTAAATTGACTCAAAATTACACCATTTCTGCTGTTAAAACCAGCACTGACTGTGCTTTTATATTATTCCCTTGCAGCGGATCAATTTGGAAAGAAGTAATTTTTTTTGTGCATTTAACTCACTCAGCTCTGTAGGTTTTGGTCTCCGAAACACACATTGGCTGTCCTGTGCTCCGTTTGTTTTAACCAGTTGAACAATTAAAGAGTTCGGATTTTCAAGGATTTATTGTTTGACACTCCCATTGACCTATTGCTCTGGAATTTCTCAATTCGTGTGAACCTCCTCTTCTTAGAAGTCCCAGTCTTTGTGGTGAGCTGCTGAACACAAGCCATACAGGCTCAAGTAATGAATTAGTCCACCTTTTGAGGACCTGTAAAAATTGATGTCTAGTCCTTTACCACCACCACTTCTTGGACTTGTGCAGATTTGAAAAGATATAAAAGCAGATGGCCAAACATATTAACACGACAACCAGCCACGTTAATCATAACCATAAATATATATGTATATAAGCAGTTTAGGGAATGAGGTTTCACATGACCAATAAATTTGGACATCTCTGAAGCATGGCTATCTAAATATGTCTATATAGATTTGTTTGTATATATGTAAGCAGTACCCTTACATATTTATAATATATAATAAATTGTTCTAAGATGGCAGCTTGCCTGCGCACTTCCTATACATCATATATGCACTTTTGCTGAGGGTGTTTAAACTGTACAGATAATGTTTGCAGCCAGGAATTTGTCTTGCTAGGTGTATCTTTTTCTTAGGTTGCTGCAATAGAGGCCTGCTTTGTAGACTGCTTTGGTAGTTACAGTGTAACCTTGAATAGGTGACACATCCACAGGTTATGTGACTGCTTGTCAAAAATGAATCCTAATTAGGGCCTGTTCAGCTTCCTGTATAGTTTTCATCTGCTTTCAGCAGCTTTCCATCCACTTTTGACCAGGCTTTCGTCTGATTTTCATCAGTCAGTTAATAGACTTGCCTGCATTCCAGCCACTGTGCGATTTTTCAGGTGAAAAAGCAGATGAAAACTACGTTCGCGTGAACACGCCCTCATGAAGGACTTTGCCTAGAAAGGCATTAGTATGTTATTGCAATATATCTGTTGTCAGAAGAGTGTTGTGATTTCTAGAACAAAATGTTTTCCTATTTTTTTCTTTTCTAATATATATTGTGTTTAAAACCCTTCAGTGCCAGAGCGGGCCCCCCAATGCCCTGTTGATCTGCCTGGCAGCAAAGGGGTAACATTTTATTGAAAACTAGAAGGGCTTTTAAGAATTTCATCTGGATCCTACCTGTGTGCATTTTATTATACAATACAAGATCTACAATTGTATTATATAATGTACAGAACTGCGGGTCACTTTATGGGGACATTGTGGGGATGGTTTTGATGTATTCACTTATGCTGTAATAAAAAAAAGACATATCTCCGAATCTACCTACCTTGATTCCAGACTAACATTTATTTGAGTCATTGTGCTGGGAGTGCTAAAAAGAATAAGTGGAAGATTGGGAAGTTTGTTCTGGTCATTAAAGTGTATATGAACACTAAGGCCTCTTTCACACTGGAGCAGTATGTGTGGTGGTGGTATAGCGGCGCTATACCGTCGGAATTGTGGCGGTATTCGGCCACTAGCGGTGCAGTATTAACTCCTGCTAGCGGCCAATAAAGGGTTAATACCAACCCGCAATGCGCCTCTGCAGAGGTGTATTGTCGGCGCTATTACCGCGGTGTCCCATTGTTTTCAATGGGAAGGAGCGGTATACACACTACTCCTCTCACCGCTCCAAAGATGCAGCTTGCAGTAGATTTTTCTTTCTCCCGCCAGCGCATCGCCTCAGTGTGAAAGCCCTCGGGCTTTCACATTGAGAATGCTGGGGCAGGAGTATTTCAGGCGTTATTTATGTGCTATTTTTAGAACTAAAACGCCTGAAATACGCCTCAGTGTGAAAGGGGCCTTTGGTTTGTGAAATATACTATTAAAGGCCTTTTGGTACTGTATATCTGTTTAATACGTCCAAAAAAACAAAAAAAACGTTGATCATCTCCGAAATTCAGATCTGTGTTGTGTCCTTTTCCTGTGTTTTCCCAAGGAGGGTAATTAGCCCTCCTGTTTCTTATCCTGGGACTACAGAATCATTGAGCTGGCTATACTGTACCTGGAGCGAAAGGCTGATGGTTCCCGGTGAACCAGTTGTCCTGTCAGCACCCTTCTGCTGTCATGTAAAAATTGTAGGAGCTGGGCAAAAAAATTGCTGGCTGAACAACAGTTAGATGCAGGAACTGGAAAAGGGAAAAAAATCATTGTACTTGGGTGAAATACCTGTAAGCTGCCAGCACTGAAATTTCTGATACCAACTTACCCAAAGATGTTAAAGGAAAGTGCAACACTACTGTAAATCATAAACTCAAAATACATTATTCTAACCAAGTACATAAATATAAATTATCACCATGCATGTGTTTTTGCATAAAAACGTAAAAAAAAAAAAAAATTCTATGTTAATAAGTGAAATCAAACTGTACCAAAAGGACAAACAAAACAAATGTGACCTACTGTCCATAAAATTTCCTTGAACACACATAAAAAAGAGGAATTTAAGTACTGTGCTCTTAGTAATATTTCAGGTCTGGAAAAGCACTATGTGATGGTTTCTTAGCAGGAAAGAACATCCAGCAATCTGATTACACAGGATTCTTACCAGATGGATGTGACCACTATTTAATAGATGGTCAAAACAGCGCATGAAAGGTTAAATACTCCTGGTCATAAATACACCACCACATCCAAGGAAATGCTCACAGATCCTCTTAAGCCCCATGCACACGAGAAGCAATTACAAACACCTCTAAACTCACGTTTTCAAAGGCTAAAACCGGCGTTTAAAACGCCAGTTTTTGCCGCGAATTGCGCAGCGGTTTGCCGCGATTAGCGGCGTTTTACCGCGTTTGTGGCTGTCAGCGCTTCTCTCAAAGACATTGTAGACCCTCCCAAAGTTTAAAATGCAAAAATAAAACGCTTCTGAACCCAAAATTTTGCGTCTGAAAACACGGACATAAACCCAACTGTTTTAAAACGCCAAAAAACGTGATTGTGTGGATGGACACATAGGATAACATTAAATGTGTTCAGGGGCAGTTGAAAAAAATGCCCAAATGCCTCTGAACTCGAGTTTAGCAGTGTCTCGTGTGCATGGGGCCTTATCATTTAGGATTCAGCTGTTCACCAAGATTAGCAGCCATTACTAGATTTAATATCAGGCCTTTTAGAGGAATCTTCCGTCAGCCCATACAGGAAATGGAGGACTCCTGGATGATCGGGTGGCACTCGTTTTCTCAAGACTTGTAGCAAGGTTTCCTCCCCGCTAACTTTTTCAACTGGTGAGCTCTGCATGACCCTGCTGAATTCCGTCTGCTGGAATTGTCTGAAGTCCTTGTGCTTGGGTTAGGCCATTAGCAGAGGCAGATACATTACCTTATGCTCTCTCGCTGTGTGTAAGCCCTTACTGCCTTCCCCTCCTCTTGAGACATACTATGGTGATGAGATATGGAAATACTTTATTAATTATTAATTATTCACCTTTCTTCAGAAAAGTTTTTAAAGCCCTCCCCCCCATCTGCCTGAAGAAGCAGTTTAGGGCCCAAGACATGCTGAGGACTGTAGTTCGTTTGAGGGTGGGGTGTTCCCTTACACCCAGATATTGGAACCCGTGTTTGTGGGGGCTTATTCGTTTAGTGGAAACCACCCTTTATGTTCTATTTGGATGCCCCACCTTTTTTGTTATTATATTCAATCTACTCTACAGTATATGTCTGTTTTTTAAACAAAAATAATACAATAAAACTGATGTAATTTTATTGTGCATTGTACTGTGCCAATGGGGTACCGACAAAATCCATAAATTCCTTTGTTGATAGGATGTGGTACCCCTTTTTGCTGGTGTAAGACAAGGGCAACTTCCATTGTCTTTTTTTTGAAGTTCACTGTCTATGCTAGACTCATAGACATTGATCTGGCTGGTGTGGGCCCAACCACATCTCTATGACCCCAGGGACTCTCAGCATAAAAATAGGAGATTACACAAGTGGGCCTGTGAAAATCGTGATTTACCCCGGATGTGAAACAGGAAAAAAATAAGATTCAATATGTTTGCGGAACCCATATGTTACACCTCTGATTAACATACTTGATGCTATGCTAATCTGAACTGTTGTCCAGCATTGCGGTAGTGTACTTTTCCAGACTCGTTAGCCATGCATAGAATTTCAAAATGAAAACCTGCCTAGCCCTGTTACTTTGTTTAGTAACAGGTTAGTTGGGAAAGCTTGAATGCTATAATTTTTTGTGGAACATGCTAACTGCATTCGTCATGTTCAAATGGCAGTGTGCAACACTCACCAGTAGAAAGGAAACGTTTCAAGTCTCTTCTGTAAATGTTCTTACAATATAAGTAGGGCCGTTAGCATGTGCTCAACTATGACACAGGTCTAATTCCACAATTACAGTGCCTTAAAGTATTCTTGCAATTTTACAAATGTTGTCATGTTACAACCAAAGCCGTAGATGTATTTTATTAGGATTTTAGGTGCTAGCTAGACCAACACAAAGTGGCACATAATTGTTAAGTGGAAGGAAAATTATAAATGTTTTTTCAAAATTGTTTAAAATAATTATGTGAAAAGTGTGGCATGCATTTGTATTCAGCCCCCCCCCCCCCGAGTCAGTACTTTCTTCTAGAACCACCATTCACTGCAATTACAGCTGAAAATCTTTTTGGGTACGTCAATACAAGCTTTGCACATCTAGAGTGACATTTTTGCCCATTCATCTTTGCAAAATAGCTCAAGCTCTGTCAGATTGGATGGAGAGCGTCTGTGAACAGCAATTTTCTAGTCTTGCCACGAAGTCTCCATTGGATTTAGTTCTGGACTTTGACTAGGCCATTCTAACACATGAATATTCTTTGATCTAAACCAGGGGTCTCCAAACCCCGACCCACGGGCCACATCCACATTCCCGTTTTTTTAAAGAAGAGAAGCGCGCCGTTTTTTTAACATTGGCTGCTGCCTTGGACTGCCGAGGCGCGGCACCTCCCCTCTTCCCGCCTGCTGTTTGAAGTTACGATCCTTCCACGAGTGACGTCACAGGCGCGGCACCTCCCCTCTTCCCGCCCGCTGCTACACTTGTGAAAGGATCGTAATTTCAAACAGCGGGCGGGAAGAGGGGAGGTGTGCCGCACCTGTGACGTCACTTGTGGAAGAATCGTAACTTCAAACAGTGGGTGGGAAGAGGAGAGGTGCCGCGCCTGTGACATAATTCGTGGAAGGATCGTAACTTCAAACAGTAGGCAGGAAGGTGGGAGGTGCCGCGCCTCGGAGACGGGAGCTGCAGAAGAGCTGAAGTCCACTAGTACAGAGGTAAGAGGCTGATCATATTACTGATGCGCACACTACAGGGGAGATTGCTACATTACTGTGCTGATGGAGATATTACTGGGAACATTACTGTGCTGATGGGAACATTGTTGGGGACACTGCTGATGGGGACACCACTAATGGGAACACCGCTGAAGGGGACACCGGTGTCCCCATCAGCGGTGTCCCCATCGCTGTGTCCCCATCATCGGCGTCCCCATCATCGGTGTGCTCATCAGCGGTGTCCCCATCTGCTGATGGGGATGTGGCTAATGGGGACACCGATGATGGGGACATGGGGTCACTGCTGATAGGGACATGGGGTCACTGCTGATGGGGACACCACTGATGGGGTCACTGATGAGCACACTGCTGATGGGGTCACTGTGATACATTTGCCTATATGTCTCAGTGTAATTCTCCCTGCTTGCCCTGTGTGATTCAGTCCTGGCTAACAGGTTATTGACGTGCTAATGTCCCCTCACTATTTCTAAAGGTTAATTGATCTATTGTGTTGTGTGAAAGAGATCTGTGTTTAAGTGGCTTGTGTTAATTATTCTGATTGCTTCATTGTGGTAATTATCTCTCTATATGCGGGGTCGAGCCGTCTAGTTAATGTATTCAGTACAACTAGTACTCAGCGTCACTGATGTCATTGTCTAAAGGAAATGTGTTTTCAGACTCGGCTCCGTCGTGTCTGCCTAATCATCTGTATTGAAGCCCCAGTGTGAGGGGGGCGGAGATTTGTCATTGTAACAGTTTTGGAAATGACATATAAGCTGTGTGTTATAACATTAAAGTGTGTCTTGTTCTAGCAGTAAGCCTGGACTAATGTGTGGCTTAATGGGCGATCTCAGGAATATTCCTCCTAGTGGAATATTGGGTGACGTTCTTATGGAAGAAGGGAATCTTTGACGGGGATATCATTCTAATACCGTCACAATTGGTTGGCAGCAGCGGGATTTTCCCTTCTACTCTCCTTTACACCCGGATTCCAAGCAGACACTGGAAGAACTACTGGAAGTTCGTGGAAGGATTGCTAGCAACAAAACCAAGCGGGTCATCATAGCAGAATTAATGGAGCTAGACCAGGAGGACGGGATTGCAGCAACGCCAGCAGTACAAGAGATGGAGACACCAGTGATTCAGGAGGAGGAATCGCCAGCCAACAAGCTAATGAGAGAGAAGCTAGCATGGTTCGGCCCGAACCCAACGCCGGATGTGGTGCTGAAAGTGATGGACCTGTTAGTAAACGCAGAACTACAGAAGGATAAACAAATAAGAGACGCAGAGCTACAGTTAAAACTGGCAGCAGTCCAACAAGCAGCCGCACATTCTCCAAACAGTGAGTACAGCACAGCAGACGCAAGGAAGATTCCGTTTAGCGCTTTTAAAGCTTTTGATGAAAAGGACTGTGAAATTGATAACTACCTGGCAGATTTTGAGAGACAATGTAACCTGCACCGAATAGCTAGAAGAGAGTGGGTTGCAATATTGTCAGGCAAACTGTCAGGCAAAGCTTCTGATGCTTTCCGGACCGTGCCAGATCAGGATATCCATAGCTACGCCAGGGTTAAAGAAGCGCTCCTGGCTCGTTATGCAGTAACCCCAGAGTCCCACCGACAGAAGTTCAGGGACTCACGCAAAACCACGAAAGACTCTTACGCGGAATGGGCATGCCAGTTGTCCCTGTCGGCCTCTAACTGGGTTAACAGCAGCCAGGCCACCACTGCAGAGGACATTTTGCAACTAATGCTCCTGGAGCAATTTTACAATCACATCCAGACGGATGTCAAAGATTGGGTGAGAGATCGCAGGCCCATGACTCTACCAGAGGCCGCGAAGTTGGCGGATGAATATGCGGATACTCGCAAGACGAACCAGGTCACACCACAGGTACAACCTCCACGACCAACAGCCGCTAGATACCAACCTCCTAACAGACCGATGACATCGAGCCCTCGCTATCCACGCCAGGAGGACAACGAACAACGCTGCTTCCGGTGCAAACAGTTGGGTCACTTCAAGCAGAATTGCCCCCTGAATGACAACACCAGATCAAATTGGTCTCAACCTGGGTAGCGCCCACCAGCAGCAGCCCATTGTGTAGACTCGGCTTGGGATCCCCAGGAGCTGGGTCAGGAAGAACCATTGGGCACCCCTTACGAAGCCTTCATGGTACAATCTGTTATTACGGACAACAGGGAACACCATTGTCAGCTGGTCATGGGCGACAGCCATGAGCCGGAGGGGCCTTGGAGGGAGCTGGGCAGAAAGAGGCACCGCCGGCCACCCTCCAAGAAGAAGAGGTCCTGGAAGTCATATAACCAGCGGACCTGGGAGGAGAAGAAGCGACTGGAGGAGATGGAATCGCAGCGGGCGCCCCAGATGCGGGCCAAGATGTTCGCCAAGGGCCCACCGGTGGCCCCTTACACCACCACCCAGTTCCTGATGATGAAGGACCACGTGGAAAGCCTGCAGGACATGAGCAAGCAGGAGCTGATCCGTGAATACATGGTGCTGGAGGAGTGCATAAGCCGCATGGAGGAGGAGAACAACCGCCTGAGGTCACAGCAGGCCGACCCCCCCAGGCTCCATGAACTGGAGATGGAGCTGGAGAAGCTCCAAGAGGAGAACCGGCGGCTGCGGAGGGAGCAGGGGGTGGCTGACCTTATGGGGCTCTGATTGCCCCCCCCGGACTCTGAGCACCAGTGCTACAGCATTTCAACAAATATAACTTTTCCTTTTTATGAATCTCCTGTGATTGTCACTTCAGAGCCATAACCTGCCCCTCCCATAGCGGGACACCTAGATGGCGGCGCACAGACCCATTCGCCGTATTCACACTGACTTCTGGTGACTCTGCAGATCGCACAAAGACTTGGGGACTGAACGGCATGCGATCTGACGACCCAGTGGCATACCTGAGTCTGAAGCAGTTGCCAAGGGAGGTCAGTCACGCCAAACTGAGTTAACCTCGGACTAAAAGCTCTGAACCCGTCAACCCTACTGGACCAGGGAAGGTCCAACCGGGTTTGCCGGAGCAGGGAGAAAAAGGGGGGCCATTGTGATACATTTGCCTATATGTCTCAGTGTAATTCTCCCTGCTTGCCCTGTGTGATTCAGTCCTGGCTAACAGGTTATTGACGTGCTAATGTCCCCTCACTATTTCTAAAGGTTAATTGATCTATTGTGTTGTGTGAAGGAGATCTGTGTTTAAGTGGCTTGTGTTAATTATTCTGATTGCTTCATTGTGGTAATTATCTCTCTATATGCGGGGTCGAGCCGTCTAGTTAATGTATTCAGTACAACTAGTACTCAGCGTCACTGATGTCATTGTTTAAAGGAAATGTGTTTTCAGACTCGGCTCCGTCGTGTCTGCCTAATCTTCTGTATGGAAGCCCCAGTGTGAGGGGGGCGGAGATTTGTCATTGTAACAGTTTTGGAAATTACATATAAGCTGTGTGTTATAACATTAAAGTCTGTCTTGTTCTAGTAGTAAGCCTGGACTAATGTGTGGCTTAATGGGCGATCTCAGGAATATTCCTCCTAGTGGAATATTGGGTGACGTTCTTATGGAAGAAGGGAGTCTTTGACGGGGATATCATTCTAATACCGTCACAGTCACCACTGATGGAGACATGGGGTCAGTGCTGATGGAGACACTGATGAGGACATCGCTGATGGGGACACTGCTGATGGAGACTCCGGTGCCCCCATCAGCGGCGTGCACATCAGATACATAACTGATTTTTTTTTCACCCCCCAAATACTTGTTAAATCTACAATGTGGCCCTTGTGTTGAAATGTTTGGAGACCCCTGTTCTAAACTATTCCATTGTAGCTCTGGCTGTATGTTTAGGGTTGTTGTCCTGCTGAAAGGCTAACCTCTACCCCAGTCTCAAGTCTTTTGCAGATTCTAACAGGTTTTCTTCTAAAATCTTGTATATAGTCCCTTATCATTCCCCCCCCCCCCAGAGATTGCATACTTTTAATGTTGGGCTAAATGGTCTATAATTCCCAGGGATATATTTTGGCCCTTTTTTAAATATTGGTGCTACATTGGCTTTTCTCCAATCAGCTGGTTCCATTCCAGTCAGTAGACTGCCAGTAAAAATTAGGAACAATGGTTTGGCAATTACTTGACTGAGTTCCCCAAGTACCCTTGGGTGCAAACCATCTGGTCCAGGTGATTTATTAATGTTAAGTTTCCCAAGTCTATTTCCTGCCACCACCATTTTTCTTAGTGGGGATGTGTGTTCAGGGTGATGTGCAGTGTTAGTTTTAGGCCAAAAAGCATTCTTCCACATGTTTGTTGTGTCCCCCACATGGCTTCTCGCAAACTGCAAACGGGACTTCTTATGGCTTTCTTTCAACACTGGCTTTCTTCTTGCCACTCTTCCATAAAGGCCAGATTTGTGGAGTGCACAACTAATAGTTGTCCTGTGGATTTCTGCAGATAGTTGTCCTGTGGATCTCTGCAGCTCCTCCAGACTTACCATGGGCCTCTTGGCTGCTTCTTTGATTTAATGCTCTTCTTGCCTGGCCTGTCAGTTTAGGTGGATGGCCATGTCTTGGTAGGTTTGCAGTTGTGTCATACGCTTTCTATTTTTAACGTGCTTAGCAGGATTGTTACATAGGGGCTTGGTGAGCCCTATTAAAGGGTTCCCCCTTCTGAGGTGTGTTTAATCAACACCCAAGTACTCCCTTTTTGTGATAAGTAAATGTCATAAAAAAGAGGAGTGGGACTAACACTACAGGGAAGGAAAAATATAAATTGCGCTACCTCAACCACCCTTCTCGCCGGACACAAGTATATACAAGTGGGAGATCTATAGTGATATAAATATAAAGCTGGCTGCTATGTCAGGAGCAACCTATATTGGCCACTAGGGTGCAGCATGCAGCCACCTTAGAATCCCACACCAGTGATGGTGATTTACAAGTGAAAACCAAACAAACGAAAAACACTTAAATCAAAAAGACATTAGCTAGATATGAACTTTGGCTATGAATGAGTTAATAGTCCAAAATGTTAACAGCAGAAAGTCCATTAGATAGCAGGTAGTATGTCAAACACCCGTGTATCTGTGCCACATTGCAGATTGGTTGTGAACGTGTCCAAAGGAAAACGTGATATCTCCTCCATCAAACTTATAAATTGGCCTCTTATCGAATTCTCACAATCCCTTATTACAGGGGATCAAAAACAGCATGTAATAGATCCCAATCTCGCAGTTTCGGATATGCAGTCCTGTTGGATATCGTTCTTTAGGAAATTTCAGCAGTATCAATGCCCACCATGTAAAAACAGTGACAGCTCCACAGTGCATTAAATGTGTAGAAATGTATTTAAAAAGGTTAAAATTGCACTTACAATTATGCAGATTAAAATTTGCCTTGAATCTAATGTGTCGGCCAGTACACAAAACTCTCAGGCATCCGTCCACTGGGGGAACGTCAGGAGCTTCTTGGGTGACGACAGCGCGCCGCTCGCCCTACGTCTGTTTCGTAATAAACGTACTTCTTCCCCCCCGTTCACAAAATTTGGATGTTCGAGAAATCAAGGATTCGGCTTTCGGCCACAGTGTTCTGCAGGCTGCCGTATAAAAACTGATGGCTACTGTTTGGCAGGGTGTCTCCCTCCCCTCAAGGCTATTTCTCTGGGATGTCCCAGCAGGTAATGAGTATTAGCCTGACTCTGTGTCCCATGATTTGTTCAAAGAAAATAGTTTTACAGGCAAGCATGACGTAAAAATCCTATTTTTATTTTATTTTTTTCCTTGCATGTAATTGGGTATTCTTTGTAAAGTGACGATTCACCTCATTTACTAAAATCTGGAGCAACTGCACTTGCAGAGTTGGGTATCTATTTACTCCACATAACATCTTCTTTCATATTATACAAAAAATTTGGGTATATAGTGTTTTTTTTTTTTTGTTTTTGTTTTTTGAATTATGAGAAAAAAAAATTGCACCGGTCACTATTTTATTCCTTAGGTTCTCTCCTAAAAAAAAATGTATAATGTTTAGGGGTTAGAAGTAATTTTCTAGCAAGATAATACTAATTTAAACTTGTAAACACAAAGTGTCAGAAAAAGCCTGGTTGGAATATAATTTGTTTCTATTTACCTGCAGATGATGATCCTGCCTGGACCCTAACTGTCTAATTGCAGGGGACCCTGTCGGGGGTTTCCTGTGGTTGATTGCAATTGCCATTGTTTGCAAGTCTGAGTGGGACCTAATACAGCTTTATTCCAAGAAATGGACCATATTTCAGAGACAGGTGTTACCTGACACTTAAGAAGAAGTGGGATCATCACCAACTACAAGCGTACTTTCACAGATTATTTTTTAACAGCAATTATGGAGAAACAGATTTTCCTTGTAATAAAAATAGTTTTCACAAAATGACTTTGCCACAGGCGAGTTAATTATGCTACATAATTATGTGGAGGAGTGTGCAGAAGATGACACATGGTAAATAATTGAGTTTTTATTTATTTATTAAGACTTTGATGTGTGATGTTAAAACAATCATTGCATTATGACTCATACTGCAGACAGAGCGGTTTGCTCAGTATCATTTGTAATCTGGAACAAGTATCCAGTGATACAGATATCATATTCAGTCTGATTGCTACAATCCCATTTGCTTTTCTGGATATAAGGGCTCATTTACACGGGCAGAAAAAATGCTGCATTTGGATACTTAAAACAGATAGTTTTGTACGCAGTGTAAGATTGGGGTTATTAGACTCCAGCGATAGATGCGTTTTCCAGTGAGTACGCCAATCCAGAACTGAGTTTTTAAGGGCCTGGTAGCCCACTTTTATTTAAAAAACATGAAAGTTCACAAATACAATAGTAGCCCTCACAGGGGGTTCCACCATTCCTGTATCTTGACAAATTCAACAGTTTAGCCTAATGGCTTTCACACACTTGCCATCCGGCTGTTTCAGGTCTTTAGCCTAGGCCTAGTTCTGTTCCTCAGAACACACAGTTTCCTAACGTTAAGCTCAAACCTCGCTTTCTTCTGTCAGCGTCTTGCTGCTCAATCTCTGTTCGTCAGAACAAACAGTTTCCTAACGTTGAGCTCAAACCTCGCTTTCTCCTAATGACATCTGCCTCTTGCAGACATCCACACAGCCCCTGACTCCACTCAGAGGGATTTGGAATCCACCTGATTCCTGGGACAGACTTGGGTGGGGCTCTGAGCCATGTCAGGTCAGAACTAAATAGCTGAACACACAGCTGTGTAATTAGTGTGTCTTTCTCTCCAACATATGGCGTAACCCAGCAATCTTTCCCATAGCACAGGGTCCCGCCCTCACAGCATCTAAATACAGCAATATAGTAATCAATGAGCCTATACACACAACTGCAAGATGTGTGCTGCGTTTAGACGCACACAAAAAAAAAGTAGGACACAGCAGCAGATTTTATTCACATATGCGAATAAATGTGTATACACATGCATAAACGTGAGTACTTTAGGTGCGTATTTTACACATGATCTTCCTTTCATGCAGAAAAGCACACCATTGTTTCCACCTGTGTAAAAAGCCTGGTTGTTATAAGCAAGTGAATACAAATTTATTTTTTCTTGTTCATTTTTTTTATTTCTAAGGTAAAGTGACTATTTGCATAAAAAAAAAAAGTGCCTAATTCACAGCTGTTTCCATCACTGTCTAGATGCATAGACGTACATATATCAACATTAAAGCATATTAAACCTCAAATACCCAGTAATGTAATTCATTGCAGCTTACTGGTCCTTGAATTCAGGTTTTTGCTTCTTATCTTTACCTGGTGACCTTGTCAGTAGTCCACTGTCCCTGAAATTTATAAAGACGGGCACAGAGAGATTTTGTGAAAGTGTCTTGCATGCACCAAATTATACCTGTCTAGAACTTGACTAGTCCATGAATTTTGTGCATGCTGCACCACTTTTATAATGCATGCAAGACACTTTTGCAAAATATGTCTCTGTACATCAAAGAAAAGCTGGTCCTAATTAGCACCACGTTTGTAAGATACAAACTGTCGTCATTTTATTTAGAATTTGGCACAGGTGTTGAGCCACAATGTAGAAGTGGCCCAAATTACAACTACCTGAATTTGACACATACATTGCTGTCAGAACCAAAGCAATTAATGCCAGAAAAGTGGCACAGCAGGTTTTTATTAAATCCCCCCTGTATAGAGGAGCAGCTTTGTTACTTTAGAACAGGATTACAGAACCCCCTTCCCTATCAACTTAACTCTATAACATAGGCAGGAGGAGTTGTGTAGTTAACTGAAAAGAACTGTGCAAATCTGATAACATTGTTTGAGATTTCAGTGCAGCACAGAGAGAGTGCTCAGGGAGATGGATCTCACAGGATTTCTGATAGGATCAACATGTACTTTCAAGTACAAGTGATACTAAAGTCTCGATTTTTTTATTTTTTTTAAAATAACAAATGTGTTATACTTACCTGCTCTGTTCAGTGATTTTGAACAGAACAGCCCCAATCCTACTCTTTTCGGGTCCCTTGCCTGCTCTCCTGGCCTTTCCCTCCTGCCAAGTGCCCCCCACAGCAAGAAGCTTGTGTCCATTCAGACACAGCCACAGCACGGCCCGCCCCCTCTCTACTCTGGCTCACTGACTTTGACAGCAGGAGGAGCCAATGGCGCCCACTGTGTGTCTCAGCCAATCATGAGGGAGATTCACGGACAGCCGAGTCTCTTGTACAACATTCCTGGATCGAGATGGGGCGCTCGGGTAAGTATTAGGGGGCTGCTGCACACAAAAGGTTTTCTATTTTACTGAATACAATGAAGTAAGATAAAAAAAAAACTTCTGCATTTAGAACCACTTTAAGGTAGAAGACAAAAAAAGATTTCTTTGCCAATAATTAATACCTACCAGTAATCGTTACATATGCAGTTGCAGGTAGAAGACATTGCTTGCACAAATTCTGTATAACTATTGGCAACTAATCACAACTACATTGTACACTTTTATGTCCTCTATGTAGACCTGAAATCACGAGTCGATATTGACTGATTTTGCAAAAATTGTCCATATGCACCCTGCTTCAATGGAACTTGAACTGTGGAATCTCTTCCGAAAAAAAGGTAGGCAGGGGAAAAATGAATCACCAGTATTGTCTGTGGTCTCCCTGCAGCTAAACCCTTCCACATTACTGGCCTACCACACTTTTTTCTGCACCGTGTTTCTATGTGAAGGTGGCTATCTTGATGAAGGCAGAAGGGCCCCCCATGCTTGATTATGAATAAATAAAAACCTGGAAGATTCTTGCCTGCGTGTCCATAGATACAGCTTCCTCTTCAGCAAGGAGAGCAGTGATCAGCACAGTAGTGACATTACTAGGTCTTTAAATCTTTTGAGACAACTAGTTACAAGCACAGTGTCTTAGATGATCCCAGACTGCAGACATACAGCTAGTTTTACTTGGGTACAATTAACATAATTGGATGTTTCTAGAACATAGAAAATCTTTATTTATGAGCTCAGGTCCACTTAAAATTCCTTCTTCTGCCCGTTGTCACCGACTCTCTTTACCCTGGTGCTGGAGCCACTTGCCTCGTCCCTCAGACAAACATTATTACGGGAATTCAAGTTAGTTCCATAAATGAAAAACTGGCCATGTACGCAGATGACCTTATCCTTTTTTTAAATGACCCTGGGCCTTCTCTTCGGGGGACTCTAAAAATTCTCTCCGGTTTCACTGACTGCTCAGGAGTCAAAGTTAACTGGGACAAATCCCAAATATTGCCAATTGACAATGCTGTGAAATGTCTAGCAGACCCCAATCGTCCTTTATTATGGACCAGCACAATTAAATATCTTGGTATTTACATTTCATGAGTTACTTCCGACAATTATACACTAAATCTAGCTTCATTGATACAAAATATGAAGGCTAGGCTGAAAGCCTGGGCACATTTCCCCCTCTCCCTGATCGGGCAAATCAATTTAATTAAGATGGAAGCTTTTGCCTGCATTTCTTTATGTTCTTAGGCATTCTCCTGTGTGGATACCTAAAAAAATAAATTTGCCAAATAAATTCCATCTTGATTTCCTTTCTCTGGGGCCCAGGCCAGCCACGATTTAAGCTGAAGGTGTTAGAGACCCTGGTGTGAAGGAGGTTTGGCTGACCTCTACAAATATTTCTTGGCTGCCCTGTTGTCCTACGCACGCAACTGGCTAATTTCAGATGAGTCTAATGCAGCAGTGGTTCTGGAGGCAGCTTGTTTTGACTCTTTTGAAGCATTATGGAATCAAATTTATCGAGGACCCTGCGCACCTTTCACCCTGACGACAGCCATGAAAGCATGGTCCGCAGCCAATTCTTTGCGCCCCATGCCCCCCGGGCATAGTTGACATCATCCTCTTCGATTTATTCCGATGCTGTCAAGAGTTTATGTCAATACCCAATCCCAGTGTGTGGGCACTCAAAGGTATTAAATATGTGGAGCAGATATGCACTGGGGGCCAGCTACAATCCTTTGATGGGTTAAAACAAAAATATGATTTTCCTAACTCATACAGTGCCTTGAAAAATTATTCATACCCCTTGAAATTCTCCACATTTTGTCATGTTACAACCGAAAAACATGAATTTATTTTATTGGGATTTTATGTGATAGACCAACACAAAGTGGCACATAATTGTGAAGTGAAAGAAAAACGATAAATGATTTTCATTTTTTTTTACAAATAAAAATGTGAAAAGTGTGGTGTGCATTTGTATCTAGCCCCATTTACTCTGATACCCCTAATTAAAATCTAATGGAACCAATTGCCTTTAGAAGTCACCTGATTAGTAAATATGGTCTACCTGTGTGTAATTTAATTTCAGTATAAATACAGCTGTTCTGTGAAGACCTCAGAGGTTTGTTAGAGAACCTTAGTAAACAAACCGCATCACGAAGGCCAAGGAACACACCAGAAAAGGTCAGGGATAAAGTTGTGGAGAAGCTTAAAGCAGGGTTAGGTTATAAAAAAAACATTCCAAGCCTTGAACATCCCATGGAGTACTGTTCAATCCATTATCCGAAAATGGAAAGAGTATGGCACAACTACAAACCTAGGCATTTACACGTGCATTGGTTGCCTATGTGTGTTTTCTGAAGTGCAGTTTTTAAATGGCACATTACAACTCTGCTGTTCTTAAATGTACAGTGATAGTAAAGTGGTTAAAGTCAAGCCAAAATGTGTTTTTGGATTTTTGAAAAGAGTGGGAAGGGACACATTCTCTCATTTTTGGTTTGTTTGTGTTGCTGTTTTTGTTCCCAACGTCCAGGTGGCACCAGGCCAAAGGAAATTAAAGTGACGTAACTTCACTATGACACACAGCAAAAAAATAAAAAGCCAGTTGGGGTCTCTAACACTTTTCCACTTTACAAAACAATTTTTTTGCAGATTTTTTTCTTTTTTGGGGGACAGTTCCTCTTACTTTCCCTATCAGGTGGAACCAGTCACCAGAACAGGAAGTAAAGGTAAATCTTCCAAGTGTAGACACTGTAAAAGGCTGTTCATCGCCTACTAGCAATGATCTGAAAGTTTGGTCCGGACGTAGGTTCCAACTGAGCCTTGGATTGTCAGGTATTCAGACCAACGCCTGAACTTTGGCCTGTTGGACCCCCTGTTCAGCAGGGGAGGAAAGTCATACTGTATACAGAAATGGTATTTCCCACACACATCCTAGTCAATCACCATAGAAGAGAGGCTGCAGAGATTACTGCACAACATGTATACGGTTTATTAAAATCAATTAAAACAAAAAGAGCAGCTGTTTCTAATGAAGTTTACAAATGAAATGCGTTGATCGGACCTTATGACGTCACTACACTGTTCAGGAAACATCACTGACTAATGTGAGCGTATATCTTTTGTTTTAATTGATTTTAATAAACCTTATACGTGCAATGATGGTTGCATTCTTTCTTCTATGGTGATTGATTGTGACATATGTGGGAACATTCGCTAAGCCACAACAACTGCTTTTGAGGGTTAAAGATCACACTGGTAGAGAGTGATAGGTGTCCCGGGAGCCACACATCAAGTTAAAGCCTGCTGTGTGATAGTGAATGGCAGTCTCCAGACCCCAGCCAGGCCATGCCCCCAGAGCTTAATTCATTTCTATACAGCCTGAGCGGGTCACACACATATCTTGGTTAAAGATCACACTGTTCTGTATTAACATATGTTGTGCTGCCCATCACAATAAATGTCCCCTGCAGCACAACAAGCATTGCTGCAATTTGTGTAATGTGCACTGTTAGCCCTTTTACAAGCACATCTCATGTAAGAATATCACCACATAAAGACAGCACTAAGACCATTAAGGTTACCTTAACCACTTAAGGACCTGCTCACGTATATATACGTCAGGTACTTTAAAGATGGATATCTCGGTAACGGCAGCAGCTGCAGCCACAACCGAGATAGCCATCTTTCCTGTGAGCGGTCCTGTTAACGATAACGGTGGTCTCCACGGCGGATTCGCCGGGAGATCACCGTTATCGGTGGCGGGAGAGGGCCTCCTTCCGCCGCTCTCTACCGATTACCGGAGCCGTCGGCAGCGGCGGAGGCGATCGTGTCCTTCATCCTGCATTGCTGGGATACGAGTGAGGGCTAGATGGCCCCCACCCGTCTCCCTAGCATAGCAGGGCGGAAACTACGTCAAAACGTCACTTCCGCCCATGCTTCCAAAAGGCATATTTTCCTGTTGTCATTTTTTCAAATGACAAATGTATTTATTTATTATTGCATTTAAGTCTAAATATGAGATCTGAGGTCTTTTTGACACCAGATCTCATATTTAAGAGGACCTGTCATGCTTTTTTCTATTACAAGGGATGTTTACATTCCTTGTAATAGGAATAAAAGTGACCCATTTTATTTATTTATTTTAAAACAGTGTAAAAAATAATAAAATAAATAAGAAAACAAAAATAACTTTTTTAAAGCGCCCTGTCCCGACGAGCTCGCGCGCAGAAGTTAACGCATATGTAAGTAGCGCCTGCATATAAAAACGGTGTTCAAACAGCACAAGTGAGATATCGCCGCGATCGTTGGACGTGAGTGCAATATTTCTAGCCCTAGACCTCCTCTGTAACTCAAAAGATGAAACCTATAGAATTTTTTAAACGTCGCCTATGGAGATTTTTAGGGGAAAAGTTTGACACCATTCCACGAGCGGGTGCAATTTTGAAGCGTGACATGTTGGGTATCATTTTACTCGGCGTAATATTATCTTTCACAATATAAAAACAATTGGGCTAACTTTACTGTTTTCTTATTTTTTAATTATAAAAAGTGATTTTTTTTTTCAAAAAAAGTGCGCTTGTAAGACCGCTGCGCATATACAGTGTGACAAAAAGTATTGCAATGACCGCCATTTTATTCTCCATGGTGTTAGAAAAAAATATATATATATTGTTTGGGGGTTCTAAGTAATTTTCTAGCAAAAAAACTGTTTTAATCTTGTAAACACCAAGTCTGAAAAACAGGCAAGGTCCTTAAGTGGTTAAAAAAACACTACAAGTAAAATATGCCCAAACATGCAGGCTGTGGTTAGGGTGAGCGTATATATACAAGAATTCATACTCTGCTGATTCTGAATAGATTTGTAATAATAAATACCCATATATACATTGCCTTGTGCAATCCCGTAAGGGTACCTTAGCGATTGATCTCCACTCTTGCTCATTTCCCCTTGGCTAATCAGGCCAAATCAGTTTGCCATTAATGACTTCTTATGCTCTGCTATTACAATATTCTTTCCTATATATTTTGTATATATTTTTAACTTTATATCATTTATACACAGCAAATGTCACCTATACTGGAAACTTAGCAACTGTTCACATAATTCACTGTATACTGCATACAGTGTTCAGAAGTGTGCCAAGTACAGAGGGCAGAGTTTAGAAGTGCGCAACACAGAGAGTGCAGAGTTCAGAGTTAAGGGGTGTGATACATACAGAGTGCACAGTTAAGGGGTGTGCTACACACAGACTGCACAGATAAGGGGTGCACTACATACACAGTGCAGAGTTAAGGGGAGTGCTACATACAGAATTCAGAATTCAAGGGTATGCTACACACTGAGTGCACAGTTAGGGGTGCGCTACACACAGAGTGCACAGTTAGGGGTGCGCTACACACACAGAGTGCAGAGTTCAGGGGTGTGCTACACAAAAAGTGCAGAATCCAGGGGTGCAGCACTACACACAGAGTGCAGAATCCAGGGGGTGCTACATACAGAGTGTAAAAGGGAATAACAGGGGGTGCCAAACTAAGTGCAGCAGGTAAGAACAACTGGGTTTATTTAAAACCCAAATGGAAACTCACATAGGTAAAAGACTGGTAAACATGTAATGACTAGTGATGTCTGGGCCAGCTGAAGGTGTCCTGAAGTCTACGGCAGAGGGCAAGCCACTCCTTAGCCTGGTATGTCCGTACCGGACCAAGAGCTGTCAGCCAAGTAGAGCAGTAACCAGTGTGAAACGCATGGGAGGCCAGGCCGGAAGTAATGTAAACAGGAGACCCCAGACGAGTCAGGTGATGCGTTTCCAAGCTTCCGCTTCTTTTTCTTCAGACCTGTAAGTATACTAAATACAGAAATCAATTAACACGTGTACCCCTCTAAAAAAAGGGGGAGTTACCACCAGAAGACAACGAAAAGCAAAAAACAAAAAGCAAATTAATCTAAACCGAATAAATGAGAAGCTGTCACGGTCGCTACCGTGCCAAACAGACAGCGAGGCGTGGTTACGCCCCAAGTGGCTCTGGGTGGAATTGAACGCAGGACCTCTCCGTTGCTGATCCAGGTCTTTGCCTCTGAGCCACTTCTCAGGTGATATTCTGCTTGCTGTCCATCGTAGCCTGGTTCTGAACTATGTGCTGATTGCCTGTCTTTGGATCTCCCTGCAATCTGCACCTGTCTATCCTGGTCCAGCTGAGGCAGGTTACCCAATCAACCAGGGTATAAAGCACTGCCTCACTCTGAGGGATTTGTCAGTTCATTGTTCTGATTGTCTTGTCTGTGCCAACGGTTCCTGTGTTCCTGTGGTTGTCTTCAGCTTCAAGACTGACCCCGGCTTCTGACCCTTTTGGCTTACGTACCCTGGATTGCTGCTGTCTCCTGCCCTTTGACCCCGGCCTGTACTTTCGAACTTTCCCTGCCTTCTCCAGCCCTTGACCCACGGCTTGTGCCCCGGACTTGTCTTTGGTTCCTGTCTGCAAACCCTGAACTTTCCGTCAGTAGTTACCTGACCCTCAGCTGTCATCAGTGTACCCCGTCTGCTCAGCTACAAGACTGACCCCGGCTTCTGACCTTACTCTGAATTCTGGAATCCTGGGCCACGGCTATACTTGACTATCCTTGGCTAATCCCTATCTAGCCCCCGTGCACAGACTCACAGCCCAGGTAGTGTCTTACCTTATTACTGTGGGCTGTGTGTACCTGCAAGGGTGAGCTTACACTCTGCAAAATGGACTCCACTCAAGGTAAGCCCTTACAGAAGTGCATATACTGTAAGTACCTTCTAATGCAATAAGGTGCAACCTGTATTGAAATTATAAAAAACATATGCATTTGAAACTAATAATGTGTCAATAGATATTATACTGTGTATGATAAACCATATTATGTGTAAAATCACTACTTACCACCCTAGGGTGGGATAAGTAGTAAGGGCAATGGGACAAAAAGAGATATTACTGTATACCTAAGAAAACTTAACAAGCCTCTAATAAACAAAACGGGGCAATTCAGGTATGGATTCAATGATACAGGTCAGCAATAGAATTCTGGTGGCATTCAGAAAAATGTTTTGGGACACTATGTTTATGGCTGCCTTCCTGTACAAAACGTTGGTGCCTTCTGAACCTTTTTTGCAGGGTCTTAATGGTCTGTCCAACATTGGGCAAACAGCACGGACTGGACAGGTACCACATGTGTCAAAGAACAATTGTAGAAGGAACTGATGGAAAATTACTTCTTGCCATGGGGGACACGTGCACAAGTCAAACATAGAGATTTATTGCAATGGAACATACCCACCAATGAGATAAGTGTAAGTTGTCTAACGTTAGTTTATTGTTTATTGAATATTTTTGTTAAGCGTTAAATCACATAAGTATCAAAACGCTACACGGCAACGGGACCAGGTGCCATTCGCCGTACATACAATAACAACAAACATCAAAACCGTTAAAACAAAAAAACATTAAAACATTAAACAATAACATTTTTCTTGTGAAAAAAACAAACAATAACATTAATCAAATAAAAATAGAAAAAAAAAGTAAAATAATAAAAAAGCCCAGAGAAGAAAAAAAAACCCTATTAGCCCGTCAGTTTCCACCCCCTGTCGCACAGCCATCTACCCAGCCTCAGTCCACAGAAGGGTTTTCAGTCCCCTCCTGAACTGGAGAAGGTTTGAGGTCTGCCTAAGAGCCAACGGCAGGAGGTTCCATTCTCTAGGTCCCAACCTCCAGAATGCTCTGCTCCCCCACTTTTTTATCTAAACTTTGGGACCTCCAGGCAGAATTGAGTGGCCGCTCTCAATGAACGGCCAGTGAGATGTCTTGTTAATTTTGCCTGGAGGTAAGTAGGACCTAATTTATTGAACGCCTTAAAAAATAAGGTTAAAACCTTGAATCTGATCCGCTGCCCCACAGGCAGCCAATGAAGGGCTGCCTGGTGCCCAGAGGTCGGGGCAGTGGCCTCTCAGATTGAGGGCTAACCTTACCGCTTGATTCTGGACTTTCTGTAGGCATTTGATCTGGAAGAGAGGTAAACCAGCCAGCAGCCCGTTACAGTAGTCCAGATGCGGAAGGATGAGAGTGCGCACCACAGCGATCCTGGCCTGATCAGTCCGATAGGGCAGAAAGTGGTGAAGCAGCCGCATTTTAAAGTGGCAAGTTTTGACCACCTGGTCCACGCGTGGTCCCAGAGTTAGGCCCTCATCAATATGGACACCCAGCGTCCTCACCATAGACGCAGATTTAGGAAACTCTGCACCTTCGTCAGACCTTGATAACATCCAAACCTCTCCCGTAATGTTGCCGAACCGCAGAACCTCTGTTTTGGCCTGGTTGAGCTGAAGGAAATTGAGCCCCATCCATCTTTTGATGGCGTCCAATCCCTCAATAAACCTAGCCTCAGCCGCAGGAGAGTCGGCCGAAATTCTGGAAAAGAGTTGGGTGTCGTCATCACTATCAAGGCGAGGAGAGGGCGAAGGTAGATGTTAAATAGGAGGGGGGAGAACCTTGGGGGACACCACAAGTCACCTTCTTAGGGTGATCCCCCATTTTTATTTTGCTGGGTGCCATTTTGCTTTTAACACTAGGTTCTTTTCTGTTTGCAAATTTGGGTAATTGTGGAATGGACGATGTTAAATGAGGGTCCTGAATAAGAAAAGACCATTATTTTTTTAAAACATTTTCCCTCTTATGATGTACCTTATGATATTGTGTAAAAAAATCGGATCACTTGTCCATGGAGAGGATGGATTTCTATGCATCAAGTGAAAGGAATAGGCGTCATCGGTCAAATTGGGAGCATATCCCTTGTTTAAGAACTTATTTTTGAGCATGATGCTCTGTTGTTTATAGTCCTCCAATCTTGTAAAATTATGTCTCAGGCAATGGAACTGACATTTGGGAATGTTGCAAACCTATCTACGGTGGTAACAGCTGGAAAAATTAAGGAATGAGTTTCCAGCTGTGGGTTTTATAATTTTTGGCAATTATGACTGAATCTGAGTAAGTTCCAGGTCTAAGAAGCACAAGAAATAAAGGGTCAACCACTAAAGTAAAAGAAAGGCAGAAGTTGTTGGAATTACAATAGGCTACAAAATACTCTACTGAAGTTATGCCACTGTCCCAGATGATAATAATATCATCAATATAGTGGCCTTAGAAGACCAGATGTGTCACAAAGAGATTGAGGTCCTAGACATACCTGGCCTCCCAGAGCCCCATGGTCAGGTTCACATAACTAGGGGCAAGATTTGCCCCCATGTCTGTGCCTTGTTTCTGGAGGTAGTAGTTTCCCTCAAATAAAAAGTTATGTTCCAAGCAGTGAGGATGAAATGGGTCTGGTTGGTATTGAGAAGGGGGCCACTGGCAAGAAAATGTGAGACCCAATGTGAGACCCACCTCACGTATGAAGGAGAAGGAGGCATGGACCATGGGCCATGCCTCCTTCACAGCTGAAAAAGTCCCCGCCCATAGAGGACATAACGTGTACGGAGGGAGGTTTGTGGCGTCACCCGCGGCTATCACTTTGCTCAATATACACGCTGTATACATCGGCACCGATCGTAGTGCCTTCATTGTGAGTGTTTTTTTACCTTTATTACGATTAAATCGTTTATCCAAACGGAGAGCACTAGGTTTTGGCATTTGTTTATTACATGACCTGGGATGACCTATCGGTTTCTCTGTGACGTCTCTACTACTGCTGGATTTGCTGATATTTACACATAAAGCGCATTTGACCCTCCATAATCAAAGGGTCCAGGTGTGGTGAGGTGAGAGGCCATTTCATGTGGTGGTGGATGTGTGTCTAGCACGTGTGAAGTTACCTACACAGTCATCTGTCTGTCTACATTGGCACTCACTGGAGGTGCACTGCGATTTTATGGACTTTCTATTCATCTTTTATTATTTTATTTGAGCGCTGCACCATCTGTATTTGTTTCTCTACAGGGATTTTGTGATTATTGACCCTGGTGTTCAGCTGCTATACAGGGGTTCATTTGTCATTTTTGCGCTGATTTATTTTCTTTTTATTCA
This sequence comes from Rana temporaria, assembly GCF_905171775.1. NCBI lineage: Eukaryota > Metazoa > Chordata > Amphibia > Anura > Ranidae > Rana > Rana temporaria. The sequence goes on along the minus strand of NC_053490.1, from coordinate 122,720,102 downwards.
GAACGCACAACATGAGTATGCATTTATATGCTTATAAACAACTAAATGTGCATATGAACATTAGATAACTTAGAGCTGCTTTCAGAGGCATAAAGAAAATGCCAGACATCTTTTTCTGCCTGTGTGCATGAGACCTAAGGTTCTCATTTATCCAGGTAACTGTATATCTAGTAGTAGTTAGTCACATTCAACTGGGCTTGTGTAATTCTGAACATGATTTGTAACTTCAAAACTTCCAAATTCAAACCACTTCTTCAAATCTAATGAGTGTCAGGAAAATGCCCCAGCATTTCTACAATTCACACCTTTTGCTATGTAGGGATTAACACTTACTGTGTGAGGCCTTTCTGACACCAAGGGTGGGATTATGTAAGTAGAATTTACACAATGTCCCCCCCCCTGTGTCTCTCCAGCACGCAGTCTAGCACTCCATCTTTCAATTCATCCAGCCGACAACTCCCCCCTTGCAGGCTGACTGTGGGAGGCCTGCCCCCCCTGCCAATCCTAGTTGGGGATTGGTCAGGGCTCCTCACATGTACTCCATGCCACTCCAGTTCTCAGCCCTGCCCCTCTTTCAGAACATTCTCACTGAAAGCAGGGGAGGTGCCCAAGAGCTGAAGTGCATGTCAGTCACACCCACTGCTACACTAACCACTCCCTGCCCCCAGATCAAAAACAAATGGGCCTAGCTCGCAGCAGTAGGCCTGTTTAAATTTACCTGTGCTAACAGAACCTCAAACACTATGGGGCAGATCCACAAAGATCTGCACCGGCGCAGCGTATCTGAGATACGCTATGCCGCCGTAACTTACCTGGCTTTGGTTTGAATCCAGAAAGAATTTGCGCCATAAGTTACGGCAGCGTAGTGTATCTCTCGCGGTGTAAGGGTGCGGAATTCAAATGCGGCGAGTAGGGGGCGTGTTTCATTTAAATGAAAAGAAAAATTTTCAAAATTATACGCGGGAACGACGGCCATACTTAACATTGAGTACGCCACCAGATAGCAGCTTTAACTATACGCCGGAAAAAGCCGAACGGAAACGACGTAAAAGAATGCGACGGCCACTCGTACGTTCGTGGATCGTCGGAAATAGCTAATTTGCATACTCGCCGCGGATTACGACGTGAACGCCACCCAGCGGCCGCCGGAAAATTGCATCTTAGATCCAACGGCGTACTAAGGCCGTCGTATCTTGTTTGGTGGATACCAAAACAAAGATACGACGCACAAAATTTGAAATTACGCGCGTATCAACAGATACGCCGGCGTAATTTCTTTGAGGATCTGCCCCTGTACATCTAGCACCTACCTATGGTAGAGGGTGCTGCACATACAACGTGGGAATTAATATATTTTTTTATATTGTGATCATAGGTATGCTTTAGCAAACATCACTTTTAATTAAGACAATATAAACTCACTGGCCACTTTATTAGGTACACCTGTTCATTTGCTTGGTAACACGAATTGCTAATCAGCCAATCACATGGCAGCAACTTAATGCATTTAGACATCTAGACATGGTGAAGACCACTTACTGAAGTTCAAACTGAGCATCAGAATGGAGAAGAAAGGGTATTTAAGTGACTTTGAACGTGGCATGGTTGTTGGTGCCAGACGGGCTGGGCTGAGTAATTAGAAAACTGCTGATCTACTGGAATTTGCACGCATAACCATCTCTAGGGTTTACAGAGAATTGTCTGAAAAAGAGAAAATATCCAGTGAGTGGCAGTTTTGTGGAAGGAAATGCCTCGTTTATGTCAGAGGTCAGAGGAAATGGATTTGAGATGATATAAAGGCAACAATAGCTCAAATAGCCACTTGTTACAACTAAGGTATGCATAATACCATCTCTGAATGAACACATGGAACTTTAAAGCAGATGGGCTACAGCAACAGATCACACGACTGTCAGTCCTGTCCCCTAAGAACAGGAAATTGAGGCTACAATTCGCACAAGCTCACCAAAATTAAACAATAAAAAATTGGAAAGACATTGTCTGGTCTGATGAGTCTCAATCTCAGCTGCGACATTCAGATGGTAGGACTAGGATCAGAATTTGGCATAAACAACATGAAAGCATGGAGTCATCCTGCCTTGTATCAGGCTGGTGGTGTAATGGTGTGGGGATATTTTCTTGGCACACTTTGGGCCCCTTAGTTTCAATTGAGCATTGTTTAAATGCCACGGCCTACCTGAGTATTGTTGCTGACCATGTCCATCCCTTTATGACTACAGTGTACCCATCTTCTGATGGCTACTTCCTGCAGAATAATGCACCATGTCACAAAGCATCTCACCACTGGTTTCTTGGACATGACAATGAGATCACTGTACTTGGACATGACAATGGCCTCCACAATCAACAGATCTTAATCCAATAGAACACCTTTGGGATGCGGAGGAACAGGAGTTTCGCAACATGGATGTGCAGCCGACAAATCTGCAGCAACTGCGTGATGCTATCATGTCAATATGGACCAAAATCCAACACCTTGTTAAATCTATGTGATGAAAAATGAAGGTACAAGAGAATCCAAACCGGTACTAACAAGGTGTACCCAATAAAGTGGCCGGTGAATGTATACATTACCACCTTCACAGTATATTTAGCTCTCAGAGCTCTACACATTCCCTTTCTTCCATCCCCTCCCTCTAAGCAGTATTTATAATCTTTATAATTCCTCCGAAACAGTATACACACCACTAATGGTAACATATACACCTGTCTCCCCTACAGTAACATACTGTATACATAGCCCAATACACCTCTGCATCCCCCAGTTCTATTCCTTCTCAGTACTATATACACCACTACCTACAGCATACATGCCCATCTTCCAAGGGGGTGACTACAAATAGTAATATTTTGATAAGAACCCCTATCCCCTTGATAAACTCCTTCTGTGGCAGTGGCGGAACTTTAAGGGTCGCTGCAGTCGCACTTGTGACTGGGCCCTGCCGTTCACCTGCTGTGGGGGGGGGGGGGGGGGCCAAGACCCGGCATCTCCCCCTGCGCCTCTGGCTGGCCGTTTGGAATGCAGTGGAAATGAGAGTGAAGGGGCCTCTGACTCAGGCAGGTTACTTTCAAGTGAGTCGCTATGCTTGTACACTGTTGCTGATACATGCCCAGGTTAGAGGCCCCTTCCCTCTCCTCTGTATACACTCAGAAGAAGAACTACTAGTTCCAGAGAGATCCCCCTTCCTGTGGACACCATAGAGCTGCCCATCACCGCCTCCCACCTCCACCAGCTAGGTACACTGGCGAACCTCTGGAAGGGGGAGGGGTCAGCTGTCTGGGGACCCTGATGTAAGGGGGGGCTTTCTGGGGAGGGTAATCTAAGGAAGGGGCCCTCTGGGGACACTGATGTAAGAGGGGTCCCTTTGGGGACACTAATGTAAGAGGGGGGCTCTCTGGGGACCCTAATTTAAGGGGGGCTCTCTAGGGACCCTAATGTAAGGAGGGGCTCTCTGGGGACTCTGATGTAAGGGGGCTCGCTGGGGACCCTAATGTAAGGAGAGGCTGTCTGGGGACCCTAATGTAGGGGGAGGCTCTCTGGGCACCCTAATGTAGGGGGAGGCTCTCTGGGCACCCTGATGTAAGTAGGGAGGCTCTCTGGGGACTCTGATGTAAGGGGGGCTCTCTGGGGACCCTGATGTAATGAGGGGGGCTCTGTGGACCCTAATGTACAGTAAGTAGGGAGGCTCTCTGGGGATCCTGATGTAAGGGGAGGCTCTCTGGGGACACTGATGTAAGCGGAGGCTCTCTGGGGACCCTGATGTAAGGGGAGGCTCTCTGGGGATCCTGATGTAAGGGGAGGCTCTCTGGGGACACTGATGTAAGCGGAGGCTCTCTGGGGACCCTGATGTAAGAGGGGGCTCTCTGGGGACCCTAATGTGAGGGGAGGCTCTCTGGGGACCCTGATGTAAGTAGGGAGGCTCTCTGGGGACCCTGATGTAAGGAGAGGCTCTGGGGACCCTGATGTAAGTATATATATATATATATATATATATATATATATATAGTATATATACATATACACACACACACACTTATATTATATACATATACATGTGTATGCCTGCCCAAGTGTATGACTTTCTTTACTTCGCTGCTTTAGGCTTTAGCCTGAGATCTTTTGTAGACCCAGAAACAACCCTGGTGGGGGCCCTTCGTGGTTTCTTGCACCGGGGCCCTGAAGATTCTAGTTATACCTCTGTTCTGTGGTATCCACTGTGGTCAGCAGTCCTTACTGCAGCTGAAATACAATACCCCCTTTCTATGAATTTTCAGTGGAATTGCCCCTTTACATCAGCTTTTGGTGGGATTTCATCCTTTACATAGGCTATCAGTGGAATGTCCCCTAAACACTGGTGTCCAGTGATGGAAAGGTCTCTTTACATTGGCATTCAGGGGTGTAAAGAATGCTTTTATATTAGCTTTCAGGAAAAGTGCCCTCTACATATTGGTGTCCAGTGGTTAAAGGGCTCTCCTTACAAAGGCGCTCAATTAAGGGCTCTCCTTATACAGGTGTTCAGTGGTTACAACTCTCCTTACACAGATGTCCAATGGTTAAAGGGCTGTCCTTACACAGGTGTTGAGTGGTGGAATTGCCCTCTTTTTAGGCTGTAAAATGCCCTGCTCACAGGGTGTCTACAGCAGAGCTGCTTGTATTGGGCGATGTGTTTGACAGAATTGCGGCATTGTATATCATACAATTTATCAGGAGACTCATAATAATTTGGAGTAATAGAAACTGCAATTCCTATAAAAAGCCATCAGATGGCACTATGTGCATTTAAAAGAAGGTGAAGTCGCTGGTTAAAGTGATTGTGTCAGTGGAATCAGGTCTGTATGTGAATTAGGGCTGCAACTAATGATTTTTTTCATAATCGATTAGTTGGCCAATTATTATTATTGTCTCGATTAATCGGATAAAACCTCAAAACAATTTGTGGCGTATAACTTAGTTTATATGTCAAGTTTAAAATTTCTGCTCTGAGAAGATCAGACAGAAGGGGCCGGATTCAGAAAGATGAGCGCATCTTTCTTCCGGCATAACGTTACGCCGCTGTAACTTTGAGCGCAAGTTCTGTATTCAGAAAGAACTTGCACCCTTAGTTACGGCGGCGTAACGTATGTGTGGTGGCGTAAGCCCGCCTAATTCAAATGGGGATGTTGGGGGCGTGTTTTATTTAAATTTTACTTGACCCCGCGTTTTTCACGTTTTTTTTAACGGCGCATGCGCCGTCCGTAAAATATCCCAGTGTGCATTGCTCCAAATTACACCGCAAGGACGTATTGGATTCAACGTGAACGTAAATGACGTACAGCCGTATTCGCGAACGACTTGCGCAACCGACGTAAAAATGTAAAAACTCGGCGCGGGAACGGCAGCCATACTTAACATTAGCTTCACCTCATATAGCAGGGGTAACTATACGCCAAAAAAAGGGTAACGTAAACGACGTAATAAATTGCGCCGGTGGGACGTACGTTTCTGAATTGGCGTATCTAGCTCATTTGCATATTCCTCGCGGAACTATGCGGAAGCGCCACCTAGCGGCCAGCGTGAATATGCAGCCTAAGATACGACGATGTAAGACACTTACACCAGTCGGATCTTAGGGATATCTATGCGCAACTGATTCTCTGAATCAGGCGCATAGATACGCCGGCCCGCACTCAGAGATACGCCGTCGTATCTTGTATCTGAATCTGGCCCAAGATATACATTTTCGTAAATATTTTATTATATCTTTTCATGTGACAACACTGAAGAAATTACACTTTGCTACAATGTAAAGTAGTGAGTGTACAGCTGCTCCCTCACAGTGGTGTAGCACTTTCACCCAGCAGAAAAAAAAGGGTTGCTGGTTCAAATCCCAACCACACTATCTGCCTAGAGTTTGCATGTTCTCCCTGTGCCTGTGTTGGTTTACTCCCACACTCCTAATACATGTTGGTATGTTAATTAGATCCTGTCTAAATTGGCCCTAGTATGTGTATGTATGAATGTGAGTTAGGGACCTTAGATTGTAAGCTCCTTGAGGGTAGGCACTGATGTGAATGTACATGTAAAGTGCTGTGTAAATTGACAGCACTATATAAGTACCATAAATAAAAAAAATAACTCAACACTCAGCCATTAATGCCTAATCCGCTGGCAACAAAAGTGAGTACACCTCTAAGAGAAACTTTCCATTTTGGGCCCAAGTAGACATTTTCTGTCCCTGGTGTCATGTGACTCGTTAGTGTTACAAGGTCTCAAGTGTGAATGGGGAGCAGGTGTGTTAAATTTGGTGTTATCGCTCTCACTCTCTCATACTGGTCATTGGAAGTTCAACATGGCACCTCATGGCAAAGAACTCGTTGAGGATCTGAAAAAAAGAATTGTTGCTCTACATAAAGATGGCCTAGGCCAGGGGTCTTCAAACTACGGCCCTCCAGTTGTTCAGGAACTACAATTCCCATCATGCCCAGTTATGTCTGTGAATGTCAGAGTTTTACAATGCCTCATGGGACATGTAGTTCCACAACAACTGGAGGGCCGTAGTTTGAGGATCCCTGGCCTAGGCTATAAGAAGATTGCCAATACCCTGAAACTGAGCTGCAGAACAGTGCCCAAGACCATACAGCGGTTTAACTGGATAGGTTTCACTCAGAACAGGCCTCACTATGGTCGACCAAAGAAGTTGAGTGCACATGTTCAGCGTCATATCCAGAGGTTGTCTATGGGAAATAGATGTATGAGTGCTGCCAGCATTGCGGAAGGGGTGGGGGGTCAGCCTGTTAGTTCTCAGACCATACGCCGCACACTGCATCAAATTGGTCTGCATGGCTGTCGTCCCAGAAGGAAGCCTCTTCTGAAGATGATGCACAAGAAAGCCTGAAAACAGTTTGCTGAAGATAAGCTGACTAAGGACATGGATTACTGGAACCATGTTCTGTGGTCTGATAAGACCAAGATAAACTTATTTGGTTCAGATGTTGTCAAGCGTGTGTGGTGGCAACCAGGTGAGGAGTACAAAGAATAGTGTGTCTTGCCTACAGTCAAGCATAATGGTGGGAGTGTCATGGTCTGGGGCTGCATGAGTGCTGCCGGCACTGGGGAGCTACAGTTCATTAAGGGAACCATGAATGCCAACATGTACTGTGACATACTGAAGCAGAGCATGATCTCCTCCCTTCGGAGACTGGGCCACAGGTAGGGTGACCACATTTCCAAACTACCATTCAGGGACACCCCCCTCCCAAAAATCAACTTGTGCTGTAACGAATCATAGCACAGTGATTGGACACAAGAGGTGGGATTTATGATTTCTCCAATCACAAGCAGGGGTCGGGGATTGGACAAGGACAAGCACTGTCAGTGAGTAAAGCAGTGATGTTACAGGCTTTTTTGGGGCTATCAGATCGGCCTGGGGGTGGCTATGCCAGTTTCATTCTGGGACACTGTATTGTCCTGGAATAAAGGTACCCGCGACATGCGGGACTGTCCCGGGCAACCTGGGACACGTGGTCACCCTAGCCACAGGGCAGTATTCCAACATGATAATGACCCAAAAACACACCTCCAAGACGACCACTGCCTTGCTTAAGAAGTTGAGGGTAATGGTGATGGACTGGCAAAGCATGTCTCCAGACCTAAACCCCATTGAGCATCTGTGGGGCATCCTCACACGGAAAGTGGAGGAGCGCAAGGTCTCTAACATCCACCATCACCGTCATGTCATCATGGAGGAGTGGAAGAGGACTCCAGTGGCAACTTGTGAAGCTCTGGTGAACTCAATGCCCAAGAGGGTTAAGGCAGTGCTGGAAAATAATGGTGGCCACACAAAATATTGACACTTTGGGCCCAGTTTGGACATTTTTACTTTTGTTGCCAGCAATTTAGACATTAATGGCTGTGTTTTAAGTTATTTTGAGGGGACAGCAAATTTACACTGTTATACAAGCTGTGCACAGTGCTCAGTTGACATTACTCCCTATATGCCTTCACTGTGACGTGCCACTACATCCCAACAAACTTCCTTTATTCCCTCCCTTGTATCCCTTATTCACACCCCACCCCATTCCCCCCTCCCTCTTTTTCTTCTCGTTCCCTCTCTTTTTCTTTTCTCAGCTTATCTATTTTCTCTTTGTTTTTATATAAAATAGAAAAAAGGAATGGGCGGCTCCATACTTCTTCATGTGGTTTATTTCTTACACTATGTGTAGAATAGATAAATACATACTGGATATATTCCCTGTAATGTTTCCTTGACGTGTTTAAATCTTCCGCACGGACTCACTAAATGTATATATTGTTTGTCGTATAATTGATTGTGTCAATATCTATGTATTAGTGATGTTTTGGACCTGCCCTTTTCTGGTTTAAATAAAATATTTGCAAAAAAAAAAGTGGTCACACCAAATATTGACTTCATTTATATTTTGATGGACTTTCTAGGAATTAAATGCACTTTATATTTGATTGTACAATCTCATTTAGATCTACTATCAACTATGTAGTGCAAAGACCTGCCAGAACTGAAACAAATTGAAAACCCTGTTTTAGTTTGTTCTCATATTTCATAGTTTTGGTAAATCTTATGGGAAGAACAGTTAGTTTAGGGCACCACTAGATGGCTCTCATCTACCCATTCTACTCAACGATGCAGAAAATGTAATGCGAACCGTATAAAAGTGATATAAGATATAAATCTCATGACTGCTTTGGTATTGTCCAACTAGACCCTCATTTAAAGACCCTCCTGTTGGAATGTCCAGTATTGCATGGACAACCAAATAGCTCAGAGCTCCAGAATGTTGATCGGGAGATAAGATTCCTCTGGCGACCAAATTCTTTTCAGTGATAAGATGCCCTTCAGGCTTGCATCTCTGGTTAGAATCTTTTTTTTTTTTTTATAATAAATTTTTATTTGTTTATAATGTACATCATTACAAATATTCAGTAACATAAGTTATGACTTTAAAAGATTGGTCGTAGTGGTACGTTTAACACATATAGTATTAACCGTTTGCAACAAAAGGAAGGGTTAACAGATGTTGCTATAATACTTGATAATCAAATCCTGCTTATCCCAATTGGGTTTAAGCTGTAAGCAGGGATTGATCATCAAATTAACTAAGTTTACAAGGAACAAAAAAAATAGTTTTAGGTGATGAACCACAACAAAAACTCAGATTTAAGAGAGTTGTTAAGGGTTAAATTCTTTTAAGTATTTAGAGCAGTGGCGGTCCGTCACTGATTTAGCCGCCACTGATTTAGAGGCTCTAGGGTGAGATAGCCACAAGCTTGCCATTGGTTATGGAGTAGTTCTTATAGGCTATCATCAGTTTCTATTGTTAGAATCTTCAAGACGGTGAGAGGAAAGTGACAGGAAGGAGTTTCCCTCTAGTGCTGGATTCTTCAGTGTCAGGTGGATTGATCTTTCTAGGGACTGAACTGATCTGTCCCATGATGACATAAAGTTGCGTTGTAAGGGTCTGGAGGGGAACTGAGCAAATGGAACTGCCTCAAGCTCAGAACTGTCATGCAGAAATGCAGAATTGGACATCTCCAGGGCTGCAGAGTTCGATTCTGGGAGTAGAGAATCAACAGTTTTCCTTGGGGAATAAAAACTCTGTCTTGGGCTGTGTCTACACCACATAGTTAAATGTGGTATGTCAATTCCAGCATTGAGTTCAGAAAGTTTAGGATCGAAATGAACCTTTCTAAGGTCTGGACTGCCCACATCACATCCCCGATCAGTATATGCACTGACTTATCCTTCAATAGAAGATCATCCCTGTATTCCACAATGAGAATACCTCAATAGAGTAGTAAGGCTAGCAAGGATACCAATACCTTGCTAAATACTCAGGGTGATAAAGACAGGCCAGTGGCAAGGTGTGTATTGATACACTGAAAAGATGGGGACATGCAAGTACACAACTTTGGTGTCCACCAAAACTAAAAAAATGTCTCCCTGATGATGGAAGGATATGGCAGACCTGATGGATTCTATGAAAACATATTTAGACAAATCATAAATGGGTTGAATGTCCACTTTAGTTTGAGAACAGTGAAAAGGTTGGAGTAAAAACTTTTAAAATCTTTCTGCTTTTGCAACGATGAAAATATCCACTTGGCTCAGAATATATGCGTGAGCAACATGGTGACCTGCTAGTCTGTGACACAGGCTGGTTGAAAAATATGAAATAGGAGAGAACCGGAATCTATCTTGTAGCCCCTGGAAATCACATTTCTTACCCAGATTTCTAAGATGCATGTAGAACAGGTGTCTGCAAAGGCCAGCAGACGTCCCCCCACTTTGGAAAGTTTATACTAAAGAAAACATGTCTGAAGGGAGATTGAGGGGCGCAGGGCTTCTAATTAAACTGGGCCCCTAGTTTGGGTCTGGTATTGGATGTTGAGGCCTGGGGGTAATGAAAGGTAGTCTTTTTAGCCCCAGAATGGGAAGTATTCTTCCCAATTTGTGGCTTAGGTTTCTTCAGCTGGGGAAAATTAACACATTTACTTTAGTCCTTTATGAGGGTGTCTAAAGTTGTACCAAAAAGATGTACACCATCAAAAGGCTTTTGCAGCAAGCGTTTTTTTTAAATAGCTGTTATGTAGACCAGCATTGTATCCAAAGAGTCCTCTGCATATTCTCAAACATGAAAATCACTCAGACAATGTTGACTAAACCATCTATGTAGTAGTTTAGGGCTGAAGGCATAAGCGCTAAATGCTCTACAAATACAGTGTCAATAAGAATGATACCTATTCTGTGACATCAGTTTACACCATCATAAAGATAACTTCTGTGAAAATAACCGTCTTTATTGATGTTTGTTCAGCATATCATAGATGCAGCATGGGTGCATGTTTCAGAACATGAACATTAGAGCCTCGTTTCCACTGAGCGGATCGGTTCGGTACGGTTCGGTTCGGTACGCTATTTTGGGTGTTTCCATTATGAAAGTGTGCCATAAAACCGAACCGTACCGAAACCATTCTGGGTCCTGCTTCAGATGTGGGGCCATAGAAAATGGAACGGTTCCATTAGGGCGGAGATGCGATACATTCCACTGATTGGTGGACGTGCTAGGCATTTTTTCTAAATCCTGTATTGTCCCGACGGTCCGATTTGCAGTGGAAACGCTCACGAGAATAGACCGGTCCATTCTAAACCGTTCCAAATCTACTGACCCGAACCGTTCCGTTCAGTGGAAACAAGGCATAAGGTGTGCTGGCAACATCACTTAATATATTATAAGTTTAGTTCAGTCTTCCAAGGTTGATAGACTGAATTTACGACTATGAAAGGTTGCAAAGCAGGGTTTGCTAGCAAAAACAATGATTTGGAAAAGGTTTACAAACATTTTTCAATGGGATCCCCCAATACTGATGCATCTTAAGCAGGTAAGGTCATTGCTTTATTAAGGCACGGTATTGCCAAATGCACAGTGGAACAGCCCACTTCTTAATAAAGGCCTCCTCAATTACGTACTGGTCAATAAAATATTTGGAAGGAGTGAACCGATCAGGAGTTTTCCAATCTCTGTATGAAACACCTTCCTGTAAGGAGCATACCAGAAAAGTTTTGATAGTTGTAGAGCCTCTCAAGAAACTGAAATAGTATATTTAAGCCTGTAAGCTATGGCAGCTACCTGCTGCTCCTCGGGAACAAAGTCATCCAGCAAGGATTTGTGAGACACTGCAACAGAAAGTACAGGGGCCTCTTGAGCTGCATGTATGTCAGACAGAGTCCAAAGGAGAAGGTGTAAAAGTACACTTGCAGACTCTGTGTTCCAAGTTAGCAAGCATATTTGCAATTTCGGTCATAAATTCTAGTATAGCTGCAGAGAATTCCTCCCTGGATAAAGCAGAGGAAGGGGCCACATCTGAAGGAGCTTAGGAAAACTCAGAAGAATGTATAGACTCAAGCAGGGGACAATAATCAAGGCTGTTATAGTCAGATCCCTCAGGTGGGACACTGCAAGCCACCCTTGAAGGGGCACTAACGTTAGGGACCCAACTTGTTTCACTACAAGGGCCCTTATTTCACTGATTAACGATGACAACCTAATATAGAAACACCAGGTAAAATCAGTGGGTACTCACCAACTAGCTGCTGAGAGCAGGAGAAGGTCAAACAGATGTACCCAAGTCACTGTAGGCAGCAACAAGGACTAACCAAGGTAAAACTGCATCTCTCTTGCAAAAAGGAGAAAAGATGCTACCTCAAACTGAGAAGCCAGGAACTGAGCGCGGAGTGTACACTAGTGCTGCAGCACTTAATTGCCTAGCATGTTAGTCCTCTATTCACCTTCACCATCCCAGGAGTGAGCTCTTTCTTTGATTTAACCCAACTCACATGTACTTTCTCTCTACTGATGCAGTAGCTCTGAAAGCAGAGTCTGAGAGCTCACTTCTGTGATAGTGAAGGTGAACAGTAATAGCTAGGTTGTGCTTAGCAACATTTTGGGAGTTCTAATGTCAGCCTTAATGAGGTACGTAAATGGCCTACACCTACAGCAAGTTCGTTATTCAATTTTGGTGAAAGCTGTTCCATTAAAAATATTTGATTTTAAGCCTATACAAAAATGTATGACCTTGAAAATCGCGCTTGGCGCTATAATTTTCGTATCAGAGGTCTTCCAGAAACAGAAAGGGATATTGCCTCCAGTGCCTATGCTCTTATGCAACTTGCTGTAGCGGACATTGATGAAATCAATATGGAGATAGATCGTATACATAGAGCTCTGGTCCCTCTGAAACCGGACGGTCCACCCAGAGATGTGATCGTGAAGCCCCATTTTTTCAAAGTCAAGGAGGCGGTCATGCGCTATGCTAGAGAACATCCTGATTTCAAAATTAACGGCTATAAGGTGCAAGTTTTTGCTGACATTTCTCAGGCCACGATCCAAAAACGAAGGTCTTTCAAACCTTCACTCTCTCCCTTGATCGACCGGAATATCCGTTAAAGATGGAACTATCCTTTTCGGCTTCAGTTTACTTATAATGGCAAATCCTACTCATTTTCGACCTTTACTGATGGTGAACATATTCTTCTGAAGTTGGGTTTTATTTCACACAGCCCGTCATCTCAGAATCAGCACAGATCCAGCGGCCCTCCTTCCACCCTTTCGCCTCTCTGGTCTCCTCAGTCGACGAAGAAATCAACAACCTCTCGTCGAGCGACCTGAGGATTTGACTACTACTGTTTTTCCTTGGCTTCTCAGTGATCTATGTATAGACGTTGGCTGCCGCATGTATCTCCCTGGCCACCTTCCCCCCACTTTTTTTTGGGGGGGGGGGCCTGTTTGTATTCAATGTGCCTTATAGATGGCTATATTGGTTGTCTGAGCTTTGTCATTACACCTCATTCAGACATTTTAGAATTGCTAGACATGTGAATTGTTCTATTGTATGTTTTTCTACTGGTATTACAGTTGGTCCGTTTATTTAGGATATGTACAGGCCTTTAACATTTGATTTACGTTTTAGTGCGGGAAGGAGTCTATGCACTCTCCCTAATGGTAGGACTCTTTCCATTACTTAGTTTTGATGAAGACTCCTCCACACCCAGAAGTTTAGTTCTCTGATATTGTATTATTCGTTACTGTATGTTAGTAATGTTTTGCTTTTTTTTTTATATGCTATTCGGAGCTGGGAGATTCCTGGCCTGAATATTTTCCCTTTCTCCTTTCTCTCTACTTTTACTTTCACCCTTTTTACTTTGTCTTCTTGAGGGTCACCCAGTCCCTCTGGATTGTTCGAACTTTGGATGGAGGGGTGAGTTTAAATGTTGAGATTTTTGTTGAATATTTCTCATGCCTAGTAGCAAACATTGTCCGCTTAATCTCTCACAATGTCCAGGGTTTAGGGTCACCCACCAAACGCATTAAGGCCCTCACTTATTACCGATCTGTGGGTGCTGATATTATTGCCTTACAAGAGACTCACTTTGCTCCCTATTTATACCACGGTACATTCATAAAGATTTTCCTATCTGCTATTTTGCTAATGCCTCAGAAAAAAAAGGGGGGTGGCTCTCTGTCTCTCCAACCGACTTTCTTTCACTGATACTAAAGTCATTAGAGACCGGGAAGGGCGGTACCTTTTTGGTAAAGGGTTATCTGGGAGAAAATTTGGTGACTTTTTTGGTATATTACGCCCCTAATACAAACCAGGCAGCGTTTTTTCGTTCTTTATTACAATCTTTGGCCCCTGAATTTGAAGGAGATGTTATATTGGCAGGTGATTCTAACTTGGCTTTAGACCTTATAATGGACAAATCCCATACAGTTTCTTTTAGATCCCCCTTCTAGACAAAGTCGTAAATTTGCTCAGTTATTATATCACTATGATCTTGTAGATGCTTGGAGGGAAGCTAATCCTACCTCTAAAGACTTTTCTCACTTTTCGAGAGCCCATAACCACTACTCTTGTATTGACCATGTTTTTCTCCTCTCTGGACTCCTACCTAAATTATATTCAGCCAAAATAATCTCGACTCCATGGTCAGACCATGATCCTATCTTACTGCAACTCTCGGACCTGACGACTAAAATAGCCAAATCACATTGGCGTTTAAATGAATCCCTCCTCAGCAATGAATCTTTTTGCCTTGATATTTCTACCCATATAAAATCTTACTTTGAATTTAATAAGGCAGAAGATACTACTCCTGCAATCAATTGGGCAGCACATAAAGCGTCTGTTAGAGGGTTCCTCATCCAGTTATCTTCCAGGCTAAAAAAAACACGAAACGAGTTGATAGCTGCCAAAACTAGGGAATATGAAGCTCTAGCCACCCACCATAAACATTCCCCATTCCCTGACCTGTTGACCAAGCTTGAACGAGCTCACTTAGAACTTAACATTTGCCTCACCACAAAAGCTGAGAAGCAATTACGCTGGTCCAATCATAGGTTTTTCACTTGGCGTGATCGCCCAGGATCCTTACTGGCACATAAACTTACCCCTAGATGTTCCCATTCCACTTTGCCGAAAATTTGACTTTCAGGGGGACATGTCTCCAAAATCCTGAAAAGATCCTTCAGGAATTCCACAATCTTTAAGCTGACCTATATGGACAACCCCGGGAGGCTTCTTCTTCATCCATCAGGGAATTTATGGGGAGCCTATCTGTCCCCTCTATTGAAGAGGCGCATATAGAATTAATGGACCAGCCTTTCTCTTGTGAATAGATCTATAATACCATTAAACACTGTCACTTTCTAAGTCACCAGGACCAGATGGTCTCTTTAACATTTACTACAAGAAATTCTCGGAACAGCTGGTCCCACATATGTCTCTCTATTTTAATTCCCTGCGGAGCGGAGGTGTGGTCCCCCTAGATGAAAATAAGGCCTACATTAGCGTTATTCCTAAACCCAATAAGGATACTACCGATGTTCTTAATTATCGCCCGATCTTGTTAATCAACTGCGATTTAAAAATCCTTACGAAACTTCTAGCTTTACGTCTAAACAGCTTTTTGGCAAAATATATCCATAAAGATCAGTCAGGATTCATTGTTGGGCGCCAAACGCTAGACCAAATTCGTAGAACTATTTCGTTGATTTCAACTGTACGTTCTAACTGGTATACCCCCCTTTCTCGGGAGCTTCTTCTTCTTTCATTAGACCTTCATAAGACTTTTTAATAGTGTAAATTGGAATTATTTATTCACTACTTTAGAAACTTTTGGGTTTGGCCCTAACTTTCTATCCTTAATAAAAACTTTATATGGATCTCCGTCAGCCCAGGTTTCGATATGGGGTTATAAATCGTCGTCATTCACTATCAAGCGTGGTACGAGACAGGGATGCCCGCTCTCACCTTTACTTTTTGCACTAGCCATCGAACCCTTGGCAATTGCAATTCGGTCCCATCCTAGTATTTCTGGCATCGGTTGTGGGCGACAAGTCCATAAATGTGCCCTATTTGCCCATGATGTTCTTATGTATATTACTAACCCTAAGGTTACTCTTCCCCATCTGCTATCATTATTGGACCAGTTCTCTAGGCTCTCCGGTCTCTCCCTGAACCCTCACAAAACAACGGCCCTTAATGTCTCCCTTCCCCACTCCACGGTGCAGATCCTCCGGGGTGACTTCAATTTTCAATGGGCACCACATTCTCTTTCATATTTAGGGGTCCAAATAACGTCTTCTATTGAGACACTCTACAAAGCTAATTATCCCACGTTGTTTAAAAAACTTAAAGAAGATCTTCGCCGTTGGGCGGATTATTCCTTATCATGATTTGGCAGAATCAACTCAGTCAAAATGACGCTTTTACCCAGGTTACTCTATTATTTTCGAACTCTACCAGTGGCTGTCCCGAGAGGAGATTTGCAGTGTCTGCAAGCCGAGGTTCTTCGTTTAATTTGGGGTAATAGAAGACCTCCACTGAGCAAACAGATTTTATATGCCCCAAAATTAAAGGGGGGTCTGGGTCTTCCTAATTTTCAAAACTATTTTCAAGCTACTCAGATTGCCCAACTTTCCTATACTACAGCGTCAGGTTCCGCACCTCTTTGGGTCGAGACGAGATTGAGGCACTTTCCTGTCACCCATTGGCCATAGGATCGTTGATGTGGCTTCCCAGCCGACTATGCCCTCCTATATTATGCCCTTCTTTATCGCATTCATTGGCGGTTTGGGATAGAGTGCGTCACCGGACATCTTTATCATCCCCACACACACCTTTAGCTCCCATTTTTTGCAACCCAGAGTTTCCGCCGAGGTTGGTGCCACAATCATTTCATTGGTGGCTAAATAAGGGATTGCTTAGAATTGGCGATTACCTTAATGGTAATCAGATATATTCTTTCCAACATTTTAAGGACAAGATGCAGGTACCTGATAGTGAAATATTCAGATTTAATCAAATTATATCCTTTGTCACATGCAAACTTAATCTTATTACTGAGCCACTTACACTTACAACATTTGAGTTGGCATGCCAGGCAAGGGGTCTATTGAAGGGATGGATATCTGCAGTCTATTCTTCCCTCACTGAACCAAACCTAAAACTTTCCTATATGACGCAGTGGGAAAAAAACCTGAATATTACTATTGATTTATCGGATTGGCAGGACATGGCCTATAATTTATCTAAAGTCTCCATCGTTAATTGAAGCCAACTATAAAACGCTTTTACGTTGGTATCTGGTACCGACTGGCCAAAATACATCCATCCGCTTCGCCTAACTGTTTTAGGCGCTGTGGTCAATTGGGAACAATGTATCATGTTTGGTGGCAGTGCCCCCTGGTGACTAGGTTTTTGGATTAGGATATTTAATTTGATAAATTCGGTGACGGGGGTAAACATCCGTAGATCCCCTGAGATAGCCTTGTTTCATAGATTACCTGATGAGGTGCCCAGGAAATCAATGAAATTAATCACATATATACTGTTAGCGGCAAGGATAACAATAGCCCGGCATTGGAAACAATTGGTTATTCCTCTGGACTATGTTAAAAATAAAGTCAACTGGATTATGACTAATGATAAACTCACACACATACTCCATAATAACTCAAAAAAATTTGATAAAATCTGGGACCCGTGGATCCATTATATTTCGGTTCCCCAATGAGCTCTGGGTTGACCCTCTTTTATTTTATTTTATTTTTTCTCTCTCTCTCTTTCCCCATCTTTATTTTAAGTTATTTGTATTCAGTTAATACTAGGTTGTTTTGGAACCTTGTATAGCTTTAAGGTTCTCAGGAATTGGTATAAAGATTCCCTGTTATGTCTTAATCGTTAGGACTTTATATCCTCAACAGGTTTACTTGAGAGTTTCCTGGGACTTTTGTTCATTCTCTGGTATTCATAGACCATACAAAGTTCCTTGTGTTTTTGTTTGAAATATTTTTTTGTATTTATGTCTTTTTTATTGTAGCTGCTTGAATATTGGCCTATGTATGCTGGCTATTTCTGTCCTTTTTGGACTTCTTTTTCTTTAATGAAAACATTGAAATATAAAAATATTTGATTTTACTTCCTTTCTGATAAACACAAAAGGAAGAGACAAAATCTCTCTTGGACAGCTGCCCACTATTTTCATTCTGATGACAACTCTTAATTTTGGATTTTTCAAATTCTCAGTCCTGATGACAGTGATCACCAGGGCAGATAGAGAGAGTTAGGGTGCATTCACACCTGCCGATGCATCTGATCATTTGTGAGATCTCCAGTGGGGTTCTCAGTGATTAGCTGTGGAGAGCAGCCCCATTAAAGCAATTAGGGACTGCCATCTCCTGCAGCTAATCATGGCCTCTTGCATGTGATTTCTCATGCAGCGATCGCATGCAAGTGATCAGCCCTGGATGCAAGCAGTCTGCATCCAGAGGTCATCACTCACATGTGATTGCTGCATAAGCGATTACATGTGAGTGGCTGTGATTAGCTGCCAGAGCTGCCAGCCCCCAATTGCTTTCAATGGGGCTGCCTCCTGCAGCTAATTACAGGAAACCCCAGGGTTCTCATATGCAATCCGTTGTTGGGTTTATTTGCAGGTTTGAATGCACCCTTAATCTCCCAAAACAATGCAGACAACAATATAATACTGTTATAGGTTTCTAATTACTCGCTACTCACATCCAAAACTGAAAAAAAAGATTGCCTAGAGCCTACAGCAAACGAAACACAAGAATTCTGTAATGAACTATCTGATTTTTTTTATTGACAAAATCACAAACATTCGTGAAATAATTCAGCAGAAAAAACAATCAACCTCACTCGGCCAGAGCAAGAAGAAAAAAGCCACATAAATACTCTACAATCAACGAAATTCACTCTGGTCCAATCACCATCGACACCACCAAAATCATCATCAGAAGTCTCAGAGACAGCGCATCACCAAATGACATTATTTCTACAAAACTTCTGAAAGAATGTACCGACAACTTGGCACCCACCTCATAAATCAATCATTCAAAGAAGGTATTGTTCCGATCTCCCTCAAGCAAGGCATAATCAAACCCATCCTAAAGAAACACAACCTCGACCCCAAAGACCCAAACTACCGCAGACCAGTAACAAGCCTTAACACCATCTCCAAGATCATTGAGAAAGCAGTGGTACAACAGCAACAACTTTTGGATACCTACAAACTCCTGGACCCACTACAATCTGGTTTCGGCCCAGGCCACGGGACAGAAACTGCACTTCTCAAAATATGGGATGACGCCCTCGAAGCAGCAGATGACGGAGAATCATGTCTCCTGGTGCTGCTGAAACTCAGCTCAGCTTTGGACACAGTAGACCACAAAACTCTGCTCACTCGGTAATGCGACCATCTGCCTCACTCACAAATGCACACAAGGAAACGCTCCTCAATACCTATGCGAGAAAATAAAACACTACACCCTTAGTCGCGCCCTCCGGTCAACTAACCAAAACCTCCTCCACATCCCCAAGACCCACTACAAATCTAAAGGAGAACGAAGATTTGCAGTCCAAGGACCACGGCTATGGAACACTCTACCAACGGACATCCGCATGGAAGAAAACTATTGGGCCTTCAGAAAATAAATTAAGATTCACCTCTTCTGAAGACACAGGATGGTACTGGATGCAAAAAGCGCCTTGAGGCGATTTAGTTCACATTTGTAGCGCTATACAAGTTACTCACTCACTCATGCTTCAGATAAACTTTAAAGCGGAGTTCCAGCCTGGGAAAAAAAATAAAAGTCAGCAGCTACAAATACCATAGCTGTTGACTTTTAATATAAGTACACCTACCTCTCCAGGGAGCCTGCGATGTCGGCACCCCAAGCCAATCGGTCCATCAGCTCCAGGTGCAGGTGTCGACTTTGCTAGTAAGGGAAACGGGAAGTGAAGCATGCAGGCTTCACAGCCGGTTTCCTACCCCGCATGCACAAGTGGCGTGGCGCTTTCTGAACGGTCCCTTCGTCTTCTGGGACACACACAGGTCCCAAAACGCAGTGGGGAAAAGGAGGAGGGCACGATGCGATCATGGAAATTACGTACCTCGCCGTGGCAACATAGGGTGGAAGTCCAAAAGAAAAAAAGCAGAAGAGGTACCAAAAGCCAAACAAAATAAATATATATATATATACAAAAATGACTAGGTGGGGGGTGTACTATTGTTTAAGACAGTGTTGTCTTTTTTCCTGGAACTCCGCTTTAACTACAAAATTTATGCAAGCCATAAAAAGTTACATTTGAAAAATCACATAATTTTAATCCTTGGAATGGAACAAACAATGAAGTATAAAAAAAAGTTAGTATAAAATGTTTAAACAACTATCATATAGTGCAAACACAAGTAGCACATTATAGGAAAAAGAATTGAAAAAAAATTATAAAAACAAAATGAATACATTTTTAAAATGTGTTAAAACACAGCAAAAAATTGCTGTAAAATCGAAAAACAAAACAAAACAAGAGTTTTACAATGATGCAATAACATAGTAAAAAAGTGACCCAGTTTGGCCTCATGTGACAGAACATTGTTATTGTTGCTGGAGTAAATTAAGTGAGTCAGTACTGCAGAACAACCAAACACTGTAATAAAAAAACATGTCGGATATGAAACAGTGAAAATTATATTCTGCAAAATAACAGGCCTCTTTGTGAGGATACAAATATTAAGATTCATGAATTTACATTAAACAGATATGTCTGCTCAAAGGTCACAGAGCATTGTTAATATAGGCAAGGACCAGCAGGTGGTCTTCTTAAACCTTTGAAGCTGAAGACGATGAGTACATGAGGAAAGAAAACAGTATAAAGATCCTACTTGGACAGTAAGAGCAGGTGTCTACTTTTTTCTAGGCTTTGCCTGCTTTGAATAAGAATGAAGATTGTTCCCGTTTTTTTTTTCGTTTTTGAAAGAAAAATCTTTCTTTTAGAATGTTCAAGGATAAGTTCATCTTTAAAAAATAGGAGCCTTAAAAGCATTACACCGGTGATCATCAGCTCTCTGGTGCAATTCATGGCTCCTGCAGATCGCGTTCGAACAGGCAGTCATACAATGAAAGGAACTATCAATGAACTGCCCAGCACTCTGGTAGTTAATTGAAATTTACAAGCCGTCCGCTGCAAAGTCTGACGGTAGTTGTATTTTTCTCATTTAGAGAACTCTGAATGAATGACATAGCTGGGTGGTTCCTCCAGGTCCTTTGCCACGACTATTTTCGGGTTGAGCAAACGCAAATACAGCGTTGTGATTGAGCTGGTCCCCCCCGTGATAATGACAGTTCTCTTCTGAATCCTGACAGGTGTCAGAGAACAGCCGCAGGAGAACTGGCACATCTACTAATGCCAAGTAGAATCGTAAATTGGCACATAGAAATTCTCCATTGGTACATAGAAATTTGCCAATGCAAATACACATGTGCACACGGGCACAAACAGCCACACAGATTCATGTGCCAGGCATACGCAATGCGTGACAGATTCTGGCGTCCAGTGGCCACCACTAGTTGCTGGATGGTCTTCAGCTGCCCTGTGTGTTCCTGTGTTCCTGTTCTTGATACTATTGGATCTCCTATTACTGACCCGGCTTGTCTTTGACCTGTCTTGTCTCAAATTACCAGCAGGACTCCACCACTGGACAGATAAATGGAGGTGGCCACATCATGTAGACACCCCAATGTAGAACCCAAGCAGGAATTAAAGAGAAGACTCGGGGCTGTCATGTAATGTGACCATGAGTTAAGCCTCATACAAACGTACAGGCTTCCCAGCGGACTTTTTACC
Source organism: Rana temporaria (assembly GCF_905171775.1). Classification (NCBI taxonomy): domain Eukaryota; kingdom Metazoa; phylum Chordata; class Amphibia; order Anura; family Ranidae; genus Rana; species Rana temporaria. The sequence goes on along the minus strand of NC_053490.1, from coordinate 122,698,360 downwards.
GCCGGGAAACCCGAAGAAAAAACCGAGAACCTGCTCTGTAAATTTTTTCCCCTACACATGACCAGGTTTCCCGACAGGAAAACTACCATGAGGGCTTTGGTCGGGAATCCCAGCCATGTGTATGCTCCATCGCAGTGTTTCCCATAGGAAAACTGCCGGGTTAAAAAGCACCAGGAATCCTGGTGGGAAAAAAGAGAGCTGGTTCTCTTTTTTTCCCTGTCAGTTTTCCTGTCTGGAAAACTGCGATGGAGCATACACACGGACGGTTTTCCTGGCCAAAAGCTCTCATGGCAGTTTTCCCGACGGGAAAACCGGTCTTGTGTATGAGGCTTTAGAGTAGATAAAAAAGGCATTGATAGGACTTTTTATTTGCTCCAGCAACTGGGTAGAGGGGAGGTAGAGGGGAGGTGGGTGGGAGGGGCATGTGTGGAGTGGAGGGATTTGTCCCAGAAATGGGTTTTCGTTTTCTTTTTTTCAGGCTAAGAACATTTTTTTAGCAAGTACAGGAAATACCTGGTGATCTTGTCAGAAATGCAATGGCCTTGTAATTTCCTGTGAGCTGGCCTAGAAACATAAAACAATGTTATCTTATTTCTGTCACATACTAATCCCATTATCCCAATGTACTGGAGATGTATAAATGCAGATGTGTTTGAAGTTTCACCTGAATGGCAACCATGACTCCATCCATAGTTACAGAGTTGTGCAATTTATTTATGTCTGACACCATCAACACAAGGATATTTTTTACTGTCACGGACACCAGGGACACGGGGGGGGGGGGGGGCACAAAGGCATTTTTTCCTCCACCACTGTTGACCCCATATATTTCCAGGAGACAACATGTGCAGCACTATTAAACTTTTCAATTACTGAGGCACCCAAAGCACACCCACAACCATTGGTATTGTATTAGTACTGTGCAAACCACACTATACTTTCCCGTACAGCATAATGCACTCCCACCCCCTGCCCCACCTCCAGTCTCACGCAGTGTGATTAGGCCATTACATGTGTTTTATTACACCAATGCATGTTACAGGAACCACTGAGAGGTATGGAAGTTTAAAGTGGAACTGCACTGCATCTGAGCAAACCAAAACTGATATTTTATTATTTTTAATATTAAAACAAACTTCCCCATCCATCCATGTCTCCATGCTTTCTTTTGCTAAGAAATCATTTTGAAAAAAAAAAAAAAAAACCAACAATTCTGGCAGTGGCCATCTTTTTTTTTCAATTCTTTATTTTAATATTTATTTTCCTTTTTTTTTTTTCACAAAGATAGTCATAATACATCTTTACAGGTATACCATCTTATACATACATTCTACTTACCGTATTTTACTCTTAGACACTATTAATTACTCCTATCCCAAATTTCTACTTTATCTTTAAGCTTATATTATTTTAATACTATCCTTGATTATATCTTTGTGATTTGGCTATCCCTCTGGTCCTTACACTGCGTACTCCATTCCCCCCAAGAAAGAAATCAACCGAAAAAATCGGTTTAATCTTAGAACAGTTAAACAAACAAACAAAAAAAAAAATTCTTCCTCCTCCCCTCTACTTCTTTCCTTAAATCTTTCCTTTCTGTTGGTTTCTCCCCTCATCCCTCCCCTCATCCCACCTGCTCCCTATATGCAACGTAGGGAGCCCAGATCTGCCGATACTTGTCTTCTTGCTCTTTCATACTCATGGTAAGGTTTTCCATTAATTGGACTTCTGATATTTTTGCCATCCACTGTGCTTTACTTGGAGACACGTTACTTTTCCAAAGAGCTGGAATGCATCCTTTTGCTGTCGACAACAGATGTCTCAGCAATGAATTTTTATATTTTTCTGTCGACAGAGGGATATCAAAGAGTAGGAAGGCAGCTGGATTATCTCCAAGTGACACCTCAATCATTTCTTCTATTGTTTCTGAGACCATTTCCCAAAAATTCTTTATTTCTGAGCATTCCCAAAAAATGTGTATCATAGTGCCCACAGTCCCTTGACACCGACAACAGAGATTGGAAACCTGTGGATATATACGCTTCAGTACTTCTGGAGTTCTATACTACCTGCTCAGAATCTTATAGCTTCCCTCTTGGTCAGGGCTCAAGTCTTGCGGGAACGTGTGGGAACGGAGTCCCTGCACTTTTTTTACAGCAGGAACGCAGTTCCCTTTGCAGGACTAGAGCAGCCGAGAGCAGCCGAGCCGCCCGAGCCAATCCTTCACTAAGCGGCGATGCCCAGCTCGAGTCACTGTCAGGGGCAGGCGAACCTTAGTAATCCTTTATGCTACTGGCCGCTTCCTGTATATGGATTCATTGGGTAGTGTGCGGGTTTTCCGTCACTTCCTCGATGCCACAATGTCTCCTGGAAGCTTTTGTCATTGTTCCCAGGAGACATTGCGGAAGGTCTGTCGCAAATTATCACAGGATTTAGAAAGAACTTGCTTTAAAAAAAAAACATGCGGTTTAGTAATTATGCATAAGAGCATATCATTTATTTATTTTTTGGTGGGGGAGTGGATCTTGGGTGGGAGTTCCCACACTTTTTTCCCCAGGACTTAACCCCTGCTCTTAGGGCCAGATCCACAAAAGGGATACGCAGGCGTATCTACTGATACGCCGTCGTATCCCTGTTTCTATCTATGCGACTGATTCACAGAATCAGTTACGCATAGATATTCCTAAGATCCGGCAGGTGTAATAGTTTTACACTGTCGGATCTTAGGATGCAGTACCTCGGCCGCCGCTGGGGGCATTGCTCGTCGAAATTCCGTTTCGGGTATGCAAATTAGCACTTACGGAGATCCACAAAGCTTTTTCCCTTTGTTTTTTTTCCGTAGGTGTTAGTTTGCCGTCGCAAAATTAGGGCTGCTTTTACAAAGTGTAAACTTAGTACTCCATGTAAAAGTAGACCCTTCTTTCCCGCGTCGCTGTCAAATTTTTTTAAAAACATTTTTTTACACCCGTCGCGATTCTCAAAACTCGGCGCAACGTAAAACCGCGTAAAGCACATCGGGAAAATCGCGTCGGGAGCATGCGCAGTACGTCCGGCGCGGGAGCGCGCCTAATTTAAATGGGACTCGCCCCATTAGATTGGGCACACAGCTGCAAATTTCTAGGGATCGTGAGAATCTTTAGGTCCACATATAACAGTGAGATTGGGCGATAGCTTGCACATTGAGCCAGGTCTTTCCCCTCTTTGTGTATCACTGTTATATGGGCCATCAGCGTTTCAACTGGTATTGTTTGCCCTTCTCGTATCCAGTTAAATGCCTCCACAAATCTTGGTGCCAATTTATCTGCGAAAGTTTTATAGTATAATAGGGTAAATCCGTCTGGGCCCTGTGCTTTACCAGGTTTTAATGTTTTCAAGGCCTCAAAAAATTCCACAATGGTGATTGGACCATCAATTTCCTCTGCTTCTTTGTTCGTCAATCTAGGCATTTCCAAGGATTCTATATATGCCTTAGCCTCCTCTTCTTTACATATCCTGGCTCCCTGATCTCGCGCCTCTAATTGATAAAGGCCAACATAGTAGTCTCGGAATGCCTTAGCAATTGCCTGTGATGAATTTACCAGTATGTCTCCCTGCGTTTTAATACGTTCTATGTAGTTTTGAATCCTTGTCGCTTTCAATGCATTAGCCATCATCCTGCTAGGCTTATTCCCAAATTCATAAAAAGTTTGTCTACTCCGGGTCATTGCTGCTTTTGCTTTATCTGTTAACCGGGCATTCAGTTCCTCTCGCAAGCAAGTTAGTTCCTTCTCTTTCTGGAGTGTCTGCGATTTCTTATGTAAAGCCTCTAGCCTCCTGATATCTATGAACAAAGATTCTAATTGGGCCCCCTGTTGTCGTTTTCTACATGCTCCTGCTGATATAAGTATGCCTCTAATATAGCATTTATGTGTTTCCCATATGCAGAAAGGAGACACTTCCCGATTTGTTTGTTAGGAAAAACAATTCTAATTCCTGTGCTAGCTGTATCTCACATTCTGGATCTTTCAGGAGGGTTTCATTTATTTCCCACTGCCATTCTCGGGTGGCGGGTTCCCCCCATTCTATAACGCAATCGATGGTGCATGGTCTGAAATCGTAAATGAGCCTATGGAGGTCTCTCTGATGCATTGCAGCACACTTTGCGATACAAAAACATAATCTATTCTAGAGTACGTTTTGTGTTTTGCTGAGAAAAAGGTGTAATCTCTATGATGGACATGTAAAGTTCTCCAGCTGTCCCTTACCTGAAGCTCCTGAAGCATTTTTTTTGCTTTTCGCAATTTTATATACGACAAATGGGAGGTTCCCCTTGAGGCATCCAAAGTTGGATCTAATGTCATATTTAAATCTGCTCCCATCAACAAAATCCCCTCCTTATTTTGGTGTATTACATTCATGTACGTTTCCAGAGCTGCTACTTAACCCTTGTTGGGCAGATATATATTTACCAGGGTGACCTTTTGGTCATATATTAAGCCCTTTACAATCAATAACCGCCCCTTCTCATCTGTGATTGTCTTTATTTCTTTCCATGATAGCTGTCTTGACATCCTAATTGCTACTCCTTTTGCATTTGAGGTCTGCGATGCACTATAATATACAATGGGATAGCTATGATTTCCCAGCTTTGAGATTTTTTTTTTTAAATGTGTCTCTTGGAGAAATAGAATATGTGATCCAAGTCTCCTGAATTCCATATATAGCTTGCTACGTTTTTCTGGTAAGTTCAAACCTTTCACATTATATGATGTCAAAGTTATTTTGGTCATCTTAATATACCCGTCTGTTGCAAAAGCACGAGAGGAGAAGATATTAAGAAAAAAGAAAAAAGGGGGGTAGGGTAGGTGACAGAGTTCCCCCCCTTTTCTCTGCCACCCACCTCCCCCTCCCTCCCTTTTCCCTCCCGTGGTCTGGCTTTTCCCTGTGACCACGGTAGAAGTCAAAAATTGTCCTTACGTACACGGGGGATCCCTCCACTCGTGGGTCTACCTGATGTCGCACGGATAACACAATAAAAAAAAAATTCAGAAAATACGCCTCCGAATACCTTCCCACTGACCGTACGCACATATGTGGCCTCGGGGGTTCAGGGGTTATACCAGGGTGATGCATGCAGCTGCATGCATCACCCGGTACCTTTTTTTTAGAGTTGGCGGTCCACTCTTTAGGGATAACAACTGATGCGGCTAAAAGCAGCTTGGTTGTTATCCCAGAGGAACGGGAGGGGACGCCACTAAATGTGTCCACCACTAAATTTAACCCCAAATGGGTAAATACAATTAGAGGGATGGCTACGCCTCCATTTGGGTTCTGGAGGTGTCCGTAAACAAACAGTACATGGGTTAAATGTTCAGGAAACTTTCTTTAATAGTTCAAAAAAGTGACTTGGTGCTCCGTGCTGGCAGAAGTAAACAGGCGCCTTCAGGTGCTCCCCCGCATGTGTTCCCACTCACCAGATGCTGCAGCCCCTACAGGGGCAAACAGGGTGTAAGATCAAATCATACTCAGATTTTAGTCCATCTCTAATTAGGACTGCAGGTAGCATTTAACTGTAGCATCTAATTGGTGACCTGCAGGTAGCATTTCTCTGTAGCATTACCCCTGCCCTCATGAGATAGGCTTACCCTGCTGTGGGGGTTACTCCCCTTTACACCCCTTGGTCATTGAAGGGCAGGTAGCGCCATTACCCCCACTTGATTACTATAGTCATTACCATGTCTCCTTAGGGAGATTTTTTTTAGGGGGGGGGCTGCAACCTATTGTCTATAAACCTAAGCGCGGAACCTTTACATTTTATTCTCCAATTGCAAAGCATGACATGTTGGGTATATATTCGTCATTACATCATCTTTCACAATATCCAAAAAGATTGGGCTAACTTTACTGTTTATTTTATATTCATTAAAGGGGCCTTTCCCCCCAAAAATGTGTTTAAAAGACTGCTGCGCAAATACTGTGTGACATAAAATATTGCAATGATCGCCATTTTATTCTCTAGGGTCTATGCTAAAAAATATATACATATGATGTTTGGGGGTTCTAAGTAATTTTCTAGAAAAAAATACGGATTTTAACTTGCAAGCAACAAATGTCAGAAATAGGCTTAGTCATGAAGGGGTTAAAATAAGTAAATATGATATACTTTCATACCTTTTTACTAATGCTAGCATCATAAAGATTACAAATAGTCTGTGATGATTGAGAGAGTGAAGTTTCATTTAAAGACTGGATTCATATCACACCTGTTGCATTGCATTGTGTAATTTAATATGTTTTTTATTCACAGCAGGAGCCATAATACATTATTTTTCCATCCTAGCAGTATTAGATCAGAGGGGAAAATAGCCTATTGCCGTGTACACACGACCGTTTTTCGGGTTGTAAATTTTTTTTTCTTCTAAATGTCATTAAAAACGATTGTGTGTGGCCTCCAGAGCATTTTTCACGATGTAAAAAATGTCCATTAAAAATTTAAAACATGCTCTAATTTTTCACGAAGTTTTTAACGTTGTCGTTTTTAACGTCGAAAAAAATGGTCGTGTATGGGCTTTAACGACGTGAAAAACCCGCGCATGCTCAGAAGCAAGTTATGAAACGGGAGCGCTCGTTCTGGTAAAACTACCGTTTGTAATGGAGTAAGCACATTCATCACGCTGTAACAGACAGAAAAGTGCGAATCGTCTTTTACTAACACAAAATCATCAAAAGCAGCCCCAAGGGTGGCGCCATCCAAATGGAACTTCCCCATTATAGTGCCGTTGTACGTGTTGTACGTCACCACGCTTTGCTAGAGCATTTTTTTTTCATGATGGTATGTAGGCTAGGCCGCTTTAACGATCGGGTTGAAAAAAACGTTGTTTTTTTCTAGACCATTAAAAACGTAATTTTTTACAACCCGCAAAACGGTTGTGTGTTCGCAGCATAAAAGCTTTCAATCAGAAGAGCAAGAACATTAATTTTCCAATTCACACAACAGCCACAGCTTTATACATTGTGCAAAAAATCCCTAAAACTAACGAGTAAACTCATTTCACTGAGGATGAATGTAAATACAATTTCACTGGATGACTACCTATGCAGATTTGTATAAATAGACACGTACGAATACACTGTACTGTGGGTGTGGTGTCAGTGGTCAGTGGGGACTAAAATTGTTTAATGTCAGTGGGAAAAAGATAAAAAAACATCCTGTAAGAGTGGTCAGGGGAAATAAAAATGCTCCAGACTGCATGTCAATGGAAAACAACTTTAGTGCCTAGTGGAAAAAAGCATTGGTGTCTGATGGGCCTCACTCTTCCTGTATCAACATCGGAACTATGCAGATTGTTGGGCAGGATCTCACTGGCATAGATTGGCAGTGGGACATGTCCTAGATTTTGTTGAAATTTTGAACAATCCTGTGGGATTTAGGGGGTGGAGGGTATGCTATGGTGTCTTCTATGGGCACAACATGTCATTATATCCAGTATGGGCCAAAGTATTATTCTTATTATTATACAGGATTTATATAGCACCAATGTAAAGGCAAACAGTACAGCCACAATACAATTAAATACAGGAGGAATCAGAGGGTCCTGCTCGTTAGAGCTTACAATCTAAAAGACAGGTTCTCTTTAAGCTGAAGTATGTGTATTTATTAGTTAAAGTGATTCTAAAGTCTTGGGGCCAGATTCACAAAAGAGATACGATGGAGTATCTCAGATACACCATCGTATCTCGGATTTTTACTGGTCCTATCTATGCACCTGATTCATAGAATCAGATACGCATAGATAGGGCTGAGATCCGACAGTGTCACACTGTGTTACACTGTCGGATCTTTTTTTTGATTTAAAAATGGCGCCGGGGGCGTTCCCGCTGATTTACACTGAATAATATGTAAATCAGCGAGATACGCGAAATTCACGACCGTACGCGGACCCGACGCGGTGTTCTTACGTCGTTTCCGTAGCGCGGTACCCGTCGTATACTTACCCATGCTAAAAGCAGGGGTAAGTATTGTTAAGTATGGCCGTCGTTCCCGCGTCGATTTTGAAATTCCCTACGTCGTTTGCGTACGCCGATTCACGAACACGCGCGTCGCAAGTCCCGCTCACGTCGCAACCACTGACGTCCTATTGATGTCAGTGGGAGCAATGCACGCCGGGAAATTCCCCGGACGACGCATGCGTATTTAAATCGGCGCGGGAGCGCGCCTGATTTAAATATGACACTCCCCTAGCCGCGGAATTTGAATTCCGCTGGGGGAGTTAGGATCCGCCGTCGCAAGTTTGGAGGTAAGTGTTTTGTGAATTTGACACTTTCCTCACAAACTTGCGAGGGCGGATCTTAATTCACATAGGTTACACGGATCTAAAGATCCGCTAACCTTTGTGAATCTGGCCCTTGGTTTTAAAAAAAAAACATGTTATATTTACCTGCTCTGTGCAATGCATTTGCACAGAGTAGCCTGAATCCTCCTCTTCTCAGGTGCCTCATTGCTGCTCCTGGCCCCTCCCTCGTGTCGAGTGCCCCCACAGTAAGCAGATTGCTTTCGGGGCAACGGAGCCGAGCTGCAGCTCTGTGTGTCCATTCCGACACATAGCTGTGGTTTGGCCCCGCCCCTCTATCTCCTGATTGGCTAACTGACTTTGACAGAAGCCAATGGCGCCGCTGCTGTATCTCAGCCAATCAGGAGGGAGAGTCCCCGGATTTTTGAAGGACTAGTGGATATTGCTGAATATAGATGGGGCTCAGGTAAGTATTGGGGGGCTTAGGGGGGCTGCTGCACACAGAAGGGTTTTTATCTTAAAGAGGAGTTCCATCCAAAAATGGAACTTCCTCTTAACCCACTCCTCTCCCCCTTACATGCCACATTTGGCATGTAATTTTTTTTTGGGGGGGGAGTGGGGGCTTCAGGAGAAGGGGACTTCCTGTCCCACTTCCTCCTTCCGCCGAGGGGGTGCAAAGGCGATACGTCATATCGCCTTTTGGCAGCCCGCTCCCTGTCGGCGATCGCCTGGGACACGTGACAGGTCCCAGGCGATCGCCTGTCCAATCAAACAGCGCAGCGCCGCGCGCGCATGCGCAGTGGGTGCCCGGCCGTGAAGCCGAAAGCTGTCACGGCCGGGTGCCCACAGTGACAATGAAGACTGGAACGCTGGAGCAGGTACGTGTCAGTTTATTAAAAGCCAGCAGCTACACTTTTTGTAGCTGCTTACTTTTAATAAACTTAAAAAATGGGTGGAAAACCCCTTTAATGCATTGAATGCCTTTACAACCCCTTTAAGATAATGCATAATGTGCCAAAAATAGTAACCCATAGTGACAGCTGGTGAATTTAATTTTTTTTTGGAGTTACGCAACAAACCCCTCCAGGTCCTTACCTGCACACAGAGCCTCAATCGCTGTCACAGCTCCCCTGATACCCGGCGCCTTTCTTGTTCAAGTGTTCTGTCAAAATAGCCAAATCGTCAAAATCTCCAACCATGTCACTTCATCATTAATTGCAGATTTCGATGACTTGGCTGTTTTACACTATTGTACACGATATAATGAGTGGACATTGTTAGTCCAACAACATGGTGGCCAAGACCGCAACAACTTTTTTACTCCTTAGCTGGGGTTCTGTGAAAATAGCCAAGTCATCGAAATCTGAAATTACTGCTGCTGGAGAGTCACCAGAAGTGGCGTGGTTGGAGATTTTGACGAGTTGGCTATTTTGACAGAACACCAGTGGCCAAACCGGACGTGACGCAATGGTGAATTTTGATTCACTAAAAGCAAAAGTGGGAGGGTTCCTAGGACAACATCAAACAAGCCAATTAGAGCCTAATCATGTGCTTGTTACAAATTAGTCCGGCGCACCGCACAGTGGAACAATTTTTTTTAAATAAATTATAATATGACTAACATTTTTTTTAATTTAACCACTTGCCAACCAGGCCATAGCCAAAAAATGGCTACAGCGTGGTCGATTAACTCTGGGAGGGCATACTATATCATCCTCCCAGAATCGCACACCCGGGGATGTCCATGAATGTCAGGTCTCCCAGACCCACTGCATCACGGATCGGGGTAAAGTGCCCACAGCACTGATCTGTGCCCATCCCTGGCTCATCCATACATCCCTTGGCTCATCCATCCACATTCATGCTCAGCCATGCTCCATCCCTGGCTCTTCCATACATCCATTCCTGGCTCATGCATCTACATTCATGCTCATCCATGCTCCATCCCTGGCTCATGCATCCACATTCATGCTCAGCCATGCTCCATCCCTGGCTCATCCATCCACATTCATGCTCAGCCATGCTCCGCCATGCTCCATCCATGGCTTATCTATCCACATTCATGCTCATCCATGCTCCATCCCTGGCCCATCCATCCTCATTCATGATCCATCCCTGGCTCATTCATGATCACCCATGCTCCATCCCTGGCTTATCCATCCTTATTCATGCTTAATTCCTGGCTCATCCATCCATCCCTGGCTTATCCATCCACATTCATGCTCAGCCTTGCTCCATCCCTGGCTCATCCACCCTAATTCATGTTCCATCCCTGGATCATCCATCCTCATTCATGCTCCATCCCTGGCTCATCCATCCACATTCATGCTCCATACCTGGCTCATCATCTATCCACAATCATGCTCCATCCCTGGCTCATGCATCCACATTCATGCTCATCCATACTCCATCCCTGGCCCATCCATCCACATTCATGCTCCATGCCTGGCTCATCCATCCACATTCATACTCGTCCATACTCAATCCCTGGCTCATCCATCTACATTCATGCTCATCCATGCTCCATCCTTGGCTAATCCAACCACATTCATGCTCCATCCCTGGCTCATCCATCCAAATCCATGCTTATCCAGGCTCCATCCCTGACTCATCCATCCACATTCATGCTCGTCCATGCTCCATCCCTGGCTCATCCATCCACATTCATGCTCATCCATGCTCCATCCATGGCTCATCCATCCACATTCATGCTCATCCATGCTCCATCCCTGGCTCATCAATGCTCATCTATCCCCACTCATGACTCATTTATGCTCATCCATGCCACATCAGTGATCATCTGTGCCACATCTATGCTAAATCAGTGATCATCCATGCCACATCAGTGATCATCCGTGTTACATCCATGCCACATCAGTGCTCATCCATGCCCCATCAGTGATCATCCATGCCACATCAGTGATCATCCGTGCCACATCCATGCCACATCAGTGATCATCCATGCCACATCCATTCCACGCCAGTGCTCATACCTACCACATCAGTGATCATCCGTGCCATATGATACCATATCATTGCCACATCAATGCTCATCCATGCCACATCAGTGCTCATTCGTGATACATCAGTGCTCATTCGTGCCACATCAGTGCTCATTTGTGCCACATCCATGCCAAATCAGTACTCATCCATGCCACATCAGTGCTCATCCTTGACACTTATTGTGGTTAATTTTACCAAAGATATGTAGCAATATAAATTTTGGCCAACATTTAAGAAGAAAGATGACTAATTTGCAAAAAAAATTACAGAAATTAAGAAAAATCTATTTTTTTTTTCATTTATAGGGCAAACAATTAAAAAACAGGTGGTGATAAAATACCACCAAAAGAAAGCCCTATTTGTCTGGAAAAAAGGGTCAAAAATGTAATTGTCATTCAAAGTGTGAGAGCACCAAAAGCTGAAAATTGGTCTGTTAGGAAAGGGGTTTAAAGGAGTTGTAAAGGCATTATATGCATTAAGATAAAAAACCTTTTGTGTTTAGCAGCCCCCTCAGCACCCCCTTAATTAGCTAACTGAGCCCCATCTCTCTCCAGCGATGTCCACGATCCCCTCAGCCATCCAGGACACTCCTCCTGATTGGCTGAGACAGAGCAGCTGCACCAATGGCTTTCATGGCTGTCAATCAAAGTCAATCAGTCAATCAGGGGAGAGAGGTGGCAGGGCCAGGTCGGGGCTCCGTGTCTGAATGGATACACGGAGCTCTGACTTGGCTTGGATACCCCCAGTAGCAAGCTGCTGGCTGAGGGGCACTCAAAAGAAGGAAGGGGCTAGGAGCTGCGAAGAGGGACTGGAGAAGGGGAGGATCCAGGCTGCTCTGTGTAAAACCAACTGCACAGAGGAGGTTAGTATATTTTTAAAAAAATGAGCCTTTAAATCACGTTAAGTTCACAGAGAGCAAGTGGTTAAGATGTTAAAAAATGTTAGTATATTGGCTATTACAAAATAAATTGTTCTATGAACTTTGGGGGCAGAGCAGAATTTCGGGGGGTGGCACCCCTGCGCCCCTTATGTACCGGCCACCACTGGTAACCCATATCAACAAAAAAAAAACGTCTTTCAGCTGTCATCTGACTAATAAGCCTCGTACTCATAATCAGACTTTCTGCGAACAAAGCCTAATGCCCCGTACACACGTGCGCGATTTCCGACGGGAAAAGTTCCCGTCAGAAATCCCGAGGGGAAAGCCGAGAACCTGCTCGGTTCAGTCTTTCCCCTACACACGGACGGTTTTCCCGACAGGAAAACTGCGATGGCCGGCAATCTCGGCTGTGTGTATGCTCCATCGCAGTTTTTCCCATAGGAAAACTGCCAAAAACCGCCGGGCAAAAGTCGAACTGGTTTGCCTCATACACGTGATCAGTTTTCCCGACGGGAAAACTGCGAGGAGAGCTTTTGGCCGTGTGTATGCTCCTTGCAGTTTTTCCGACAGGAAAACTGCCCAAAAAACGCCGGACAAAGAAAGAGAACCAGTTCTCTTTTTTCCCGCCGTGAAAACCTTTTGCCCGGCGGTTTTTGACAGTTTTCCTATGGAAAAACTGCAATGGAGCATACACATGGCCGGGATTCCTGTCGGGAAAACATTCCGTGTGTAAGGGGATAGACTGACCGAGCAGGTTCTCGGCTTTCCACCTCGGGATTTCTGCCAGTGAACTTTTCCAGTCCAGTAGGAAATCCCATATGCGTGTACGAGGCAGTTCTTTTTTTTTGTCCGTCGGTTTTTGAGCAGTTTTCCCAATGGAAAAACTATGAGGAGCATACACATGGCCGGGATTCCCGGCCAAAAGCTCTCCTCACAGTTGATCGTGTGTACGAAGCATCAGACTTTTGTCCGAAGGGCATTGGCTGTGAACCTGTATTGCATACCAACAGCAAAGAATTTAGGCCAACAAACGCGGAACTACGTGTTTTTTCAGCTCTTTACGCCACCCTTTGGTCAACTTCTGCTATTGTGTTATGGTGAGCTTTGTTTCCGACCATGCGTGTTTGTACTTTTGTACACACAATTGACAACACACATTTGTTGGTGGACAATTTTAAAGCATGCTATCCCACATTTGTCAGTGGAAAAAACGGTCGGATTATCTGACAACAGCCTGTCATCCCACAATTCCCGTTGGATTATCCGATCGTGTGTACGGGCCTATAAACGGACAAAATATGACAACTGATTGGTCGCTATGATCGTTAGTGTTTTCATTGCTTTTTATTTTTTTAAATCCAATAATCAGAAGACGGATTTCAAGGCAGGTTTTATCAACTTTTATCTAGTTGTGTTTCTTATCATGTGACAGCCGAAAGCTGGCTACCAAAATAAACACTAGAAGATTGTTATCTAAAGTATTGGTACTCTAGTTAATGGCTGCAGAGTCATCTACTCAGTGGGCCAGACTCCAACATTATCTTCATAACAAGGGGCTCCCATAAGGCAACACGGACATTGCACTAAAACATCAGTGTTTATTTGTTAACACAAATTCCAAATATACAGAGGGATTCCCTGGATCACTACGTGGACTGAATACTGTGCATCCCATCAATTTTTTTATTTTTTTTAAAGGGTAAGTGACAGCATTGATAGTGATGGAGAGGCCTTAGTGCAGACATTCCTGTCAGTAAAAGTGTTAAGCATCTGCTCCCAATCCCAGCTGTTGCTTGGGATGTTACAGTAACTTACACCAAACATATGGCTGCCTTCCACAACAGAGCAATGAGGCCAGTGAGGCTTGCAGAGGGGAGTTGGTGAAAGGGACTGGCCTTTCCAGCTATTGCTGAATTTATCACTGTTTAGCTTGCTGTGCTCAGTGCCTCTCCCAGCCTCTCAGCAGTCTGCTCTATCACAGGCAGCGTTCTGCACTCTACAGGCTTAGCTAAGTCACTCTAACCTCTCTTCTCCACAACTTTCCAGATTACACTGCTGCTGACTGCCACTTCAATGGCCGCAGCCCCTGTCTTTGGCTGAAACTGGGTCTACTGGATTACAGCACAACAGAGGAACACCTAAAGGACTTGGATGTATAACATGAAGACTCCACAGCGACATGTCGCCCGGACGGATCAGATGCTTGGAGCTATGGCAGATATCCTGGGATCCTTAGTACTTCCAAGCCATCCATGGGTAAGTCACATGAATGCATTTCTAACTTTTATATTAAAAAGGGAAAAAACACACAGCAGAAAGGTCCTAAATAAAGACTTACCTGTAAGCGAACAGCGGCAAAAAGCTAAAAAGTACCTAAAAAGCTTTTAGGAAAAATGTGACATTAAAAAACAGGAAAAAGAGCACAGAATTGGAGTTGTTGCTGATAGCAATATTATTATTATATTATTATTATTATACAGGATTTATAAAGCGCCAAAAGTTTGTGCAGCGCTTTACAACATGAGGGCAAGCGATAGCAATAAAAAAATTAAACCAAAATTCTAAAGGTTGTAATGAACAATCTTTCCTATCCCCTAGTTTCATGGATCAGACCCATGAAATCGTTCTTAATAGCTTAGCACAGACAGCAATGATGTAAGGTAGCTCATAGCAACCAAACCAATACCACCGCTTGAAGTTTAGGGTAGTCAAAGCATATTATAGCTGGCTTTTGGTTGCTCTCGGTTACCGCACATTACACCAGTCCTGTAAGTCTGATTACATTTTAGATTGCAAACTATGGTTCTCTCAATTTCTTTTTTTTACTTATTGCATTTTTATCTGCAACTATTATGCAGCATACACACCATCACTTTATGTGATGAAAAAAAACAACATTTTTAAAAACGTCAATTTAAATAACCGTGTGTGGGGGGAAAACGTTGTTTTATGTCTTGTGAAAAACGACAAAAAAAATTTAAGCATGCTTCAATTTTATGTGTCTTTTTCAAAACGTCGTTTTTTACTTCACAGAAAATTTCGTTTTTTTTCATCACATAAAGTGATGGTGTGTATGCTGCATAACTCTATCTCAGAGATACTGCAGAATAGATGCAAAATAATAATGAAATTAATATTTTTTTACTATTACATTGTTTATAAATTTAAATATCATATTGCACCATTTTGCACTCTTTTGTATTACATTATTACGTTTTACTGCAATTCTGAAAACTGATTTAAAAGATTGAAACAGAAAATATCATATTGCCTTTAAATGAAGAGCAATGTTTGTTATAGCAAAGTATTTTTGCTATTTATTTTATAGTTTTCATGAATTTTGTTATTATATGAGCAGATTTGAGAACGTTTATTTTTAAGGTACGTTTTTCTATTTCTGCATCTATTTATTTAATTTTATATTGAATTTGATTTATTTCTTTTTTTAACAGAAGGATTTGATTTATTTTTACTTTAGTATAAGTATAGTAGGAAGGAAAGAAATGACCTTTTTTATTATAAGAAAATACTTTTTAGATTAGTCTTTAGAAGTCACATTGTTAAATTAGTCACAGACACTGGAATTGTTATGATTTTGTAGAAGTCTTCTAAAGCCCACTTGGGCTGGATTCACACCTATGCAGTTTTGGTGCTTTTTGGGGCAGATCCACAAAGATCTGCCCCGGCGCAGCCTATCTGAGATACGCATCGCCGCCGTAACTTACTTTTTTTGGTTTGAATCCTGAAAGAATTTGCGCCGTAAGTTACGGCGGCGTAGTGTATCTCTCGCGGCGTAACGGCGCCTAATTCAAATCGGCGAGTAGGGGGCGTGTTTATTTAAATGAAGTGCGTCCCCGCGCCGAACGAACTGCGCATGCGCCGTCCCTAAATTTCCCGCCGTGCATTGCGCTAAATGACGTCGCAAGGATGTCATTGTTTTGACGTGGACGTAAATTGCGTCCAGCCCGATTCACGGACGACTTACGCAAACAAATTTTTTTTTTTTTAATTATACGCGGGAACGACGGCCATACTTAACATTGAGTACGCCACCAAACAGCAGCTATAACTATACGCCGAAAAAAGCCGACTAGAGACGACGTAAAAGAATGCGACGGGCGCTGGATCGTCGGAAATAGCTAATATGCATACTCGACGTGGAAAACGACGGGAACGCCACCCAGCGGACGCCGAAGAATTGCATCTTAGATCCGAAGGCGTACGAAGACGTACGCCTGTCGGATCTAACCCAGATGCCGTCGTATCTTGTTTTGAGGATTCAAAACAAAGATACGACGCAGGAAATTTGAAAGTACGCCGGCGTATCAGTAGATCTGCCCCTTTGTATTTTGAAGATTTGCACTACAGTTCATTTAACATGGTTTCCTATGGAAAATGTTCAGTAGTGCAAATCTGCAAAATGCAAATAGCACAAAAAAAATAAAAAAATAAAAAATTGCATAGGTGTGAATCCAGCCTAATTCAGGCTCAATGGTGGGATCACTTGAAAATAAGATGCACTGTTTTTCTTTCAATCTATTTTTTGTTTTTTGTTTATTGTTTGACTTATTAAAAATGTACCCCTACCATGCACTGATTTTAGAGCTTGCCTACAATGGAATTAAATCTGTTTCCTCAATGAATGTGTGATTGAGCCACAGGCAGTCAAAAATTTTTAAAAAAATTAAAAAAACTCTTTACAATACAAAGAGCTGTTAGAAACCAAACAACAGAGCAATGCACACGAATAGACTTGCAAGTACATTTACATCAATGAGAACCTAATAGGAAATTGCTATAAAGCATACTGTATTTGTGCTAGCTAATTTGTGAACAGAGAAATGAGCTACATGCTGTCACGAATGCTTTGTTTTTTTCAAGGCTGAACCCATGACATATAAAAAAGGCACAATTTAACCACTTAAGACCGGACCTTTAGGCAGTTTTTGCGATTCGGCACTGTGTCGCTTTAATTGACAATTGCGCGGTCGTGCGACGTGGCTCCCAAACAAAATTGGCGTCCTTTTTTTCCCCACAAATAGAGCTTTCTTTTGGTGGTATTTGATCACCTCTGCGGTTTTTATTTTTTGCGCTATAAACAAAAATAGAGCGACAATTTTGAAAAAAATTCAATATTGTTTACTTTTTTCTATAATAAATATCCCCCAAAAATATATAAAACATTATTTTTTTCCTCAGTTTAGGCCGATACGTATTCTTCTACCTATTTTTGGTAAAAAAAAATCGCAATAAGCGTTTATCGATTGGTTTGCGCAAAATTTATAGCGTTTACAAAAAAAGGGATAGTTTTATTGCATTTTTATTAATTATTTTTATTTTTTACTAATAATGGCGGCGATCAGCGATTTTTTTCGTGACTGCGACATTATGGCGGACACTTCGGACAATTTTGACACATTTTTGGGACCATTGATATTTTCACAGCAAAAAATGCATTAAAAATGCATTGTTTACTGTGAAAATGACAATTGCAGTTTGGGAGTTAACCACAAGGGGGCGCAGAAAGGGTTATGTGTGACCTCATTTGTGTTTCTAACTGTAGGGGGTTGTGGCTGTAGGTGTGACGTCATTGATTGTGTTTCCCTATAAAAGGGAACACACGATCAATGACGCCGCCACAGTGAAGAACGGGGAAGCTGTGTTTACACACAGCTCTCCCCGTTCTTCAGCTCCGGGGACCGATCGCAGGACTCCAGCGGCGATCGGGTCCGCGAGTCCCGCGGCCACGGTCACGGAGCTTCGGACTGGGTCGCGCGCACGCGCCCGCGGTGCCCGCGACCCCACGGCTGGGCTTAAAGAGCCACGTACATGTACATGGATGTGCCCAGCCGTGCCATTCCACCGACGTATATCGGCGTGAAGGGGTCCTTAAGTGGTTAAACTGTTTTGGAAAAGCAATTCTTATAACAAATAACACACATGTTAAACATACCTGCTCTGTGCAATGGTTTTGCACAGAGAAGCCCCGATCCACTTCTTGTTGTGTCTCCAGCTGGCGTTCTGTGCCCCCCCCCCCCCCCCGGCCAGTGCCCCCATAGCAAGCCACTCATGTGTACATGTTTCGGAGCTGGATCTTTGCATCCATAAGACACAGAGAGCGTGGCTTAGGGCCACTTCCTGCTCACTGATTGCGATTGACAGCAGTGGGAGCCAATGACTTCTGCTGCTGCATCTCAGCCTACTGAAGGTTTTTTTTACCGTCATGCATAGAATGCATGACAGGAAAATAAACATTAGCCTTTAGAAACACTATAAGGCATCTCTGTATTGGCAGTTGACCTGCCTGAAATTTAGTAAACTGTTTCTTGCTACAGGAACAAGGTAAAAGACATGCTATAGAGAGACAGGGAGGGTTGGGGGGTAAATCTGCCTAATGCGTGGACATACACTTTCACTGCAGCAGAGAAAAATCAGGTCTCCTGTCCTCCCAGACAGAGCTGCACTGTCTGGTGGAGTTGTGCAAATCCCAGGAATGGATGGAAAGAAAAATAAATCCTTTGGCAGGTAAAGCCTCATATCCATCTTTCATCTGAGTGTTTAGCTCTTTGTCTGGAGTTCAGTTTTAAAGCTAACCAATAGGCACAAAATCTTTATATCTATTCTTCAATCGCCATAAAGGTTATGGCCCAGATTCACAAAAGAGATACGACGGCGCATCTCCAGATACGCCGTCGTATTTCTGCCTAGCGCCGTCGTATCTATGCGACTGATTCATAGAATCAGTTACGCAGATATTCAGTAGATGCGACAGGCGTAAGTCTCTTACGCCGTCGGATATTAACTGCAATTTTTTTTGCCCGCTAGGTGGCGCTTCCGTCAATTTCCCCGTCGAGTATGCAAATTAGCTAGATACGCGAATTCCCGAACGTACGCGCGGCTGACGCAGTAAAGTTACAACGTTTACGTTAGGCTTTTCCCGGCGTAAAGTTGCCCCTGGGTCTATGAGGCGCAGTCAATGTTAAGTATGGCTGTCGTTCCCGTGTTGAAAATGTATAAAATTACGTTGTTTGCGTAAGTCGTCCGTGAATGGTGCTGGACGTAATTTACGTCCACGTCAAAACCAATGATGTCCTTGCGACGTCATTTAGAGCAATGCACGCTGGGATATTTTAGGGACGGCGCATGCGCAGTTCGTTCGGCGCGGGGACGCGCATCATTTAAATGATACATGCCCCCTACCCGCCGAATTTGAATTCCGCCGGGTGATTTACGTTATGCCATCGCAACTTTACACGCAAGTGCTTTATGAATAAAGCACTTGCCTGAAAAACTTGCGGCGGGGTAACGTAAATGAGATACGTTACGCCCGCACATAGATACGCCGATCTCTGTGAATCTGGGCCTATAAGTCTACTTTGTGCCCATTAAATGCCTTTGCAAAGTAAGATATTACCTGTAAAAGTAGCAGTGACATCATCACTGTGCTGAATATAGCCTGTGTAGATAGCAAAGCTGTGGGAGGGGCCCATCAGGCTCCACCCACTACAGGCTGCCTGCAGAAAACTACAGAAGGGGCGGAGACAAGACCAGTCATCCTGCACAAAACGAGAGAGCAGCAGTGACTGGTCTATACTACAGGAAGCTCATGCACAGAGGCAAAGTTTCACACTAAATTATTGTACTGATCTGGAAGAAATACACAAAGCACACCAAGATTTAGGTAAGAACACACATGCCTCTTGTATGTTGATAATATTTGTTCATACTGGAGTTCAGCTTTAGGGTTGTCATCGTAATACTGGCTTCACTACCCAGTTAATTGCTGACCTGGCACAGGTATACAGATTTCACTGGTTGCGTGACTGGTTCACTGTTTGTTGATTAAAATAACTGATATCCAGTAAAGAAAAGGGGGCATCCTATGAAGAGTATGGTTGGGGAGGAAAGCGCTAGATAAAGTTGGATGTCCTCCAGCCAAGAAATGAGACGGGCTCCATCTGATGTGCTTCTAATAGATTCTAATGCATATTCTAGTGCATACTATGAGAAGCTCACAGTGTGCAGTGAATTCAGAATATCAGTAAAAGAGAGGAGCCCGTACAACTGTGTGAGACTGAAGGTAAGGCTGAACTCAGGCCTGGGCTTGGGTGTGGAAGAGACCTCTCTTCATGACACACAGAAGGATCCTGACCATGAGGCGTGGGAGCAAAGAGAGGACAGCGTCGGGCAAACTCCATAGAGGAAGACAGCCACGTGGGCTGGTGAGTGATACAGTCATAGGACTGAGAGGCATGCCTGAAGGGACTGGGTGCAAGCAGTCTGGGATAGATGCAGAGTCAGTCCGGGAGGTCTGTGGAGAAGTAGCCAGGCGGGCTTGTGAAAGGGGCGGATTGGCAGTGCCTGAAGAGGTGGTACTGGGAGCAGTAGCCACAGGAGAAGAACAGCTAGCACAAAAGACCTCTCTTTTTGCTACACCAAAAGGGGCCCGCGGTCCCTGCCTGCAAAGGGCATTTACAATGATATGACTAAGGCCCCGTACACACGACCGGATCGATCCGCTGGGATTGATCCGCGGATCAGTTCCAGCAGATAGATCCGGTCGTGTGTACGTCCGAGCGTACATTTTCAGGCGGATAAAAATGCAGCCGACGGATTCCCAGTGGATAAAAATTTCTTAGCATGCTAAGAAATCTATCCGCTGGAATCCAGTCCAGCGGACTGATCCGGTCGTCTGTACAGACTCACCGGATCAGTCCGTCCGCTCCCATCCCTCGCATGCGTCGTAATGATTCGACGCAGGCGTGGAAGTATTTACCTTCCAGGGTCGCGCACGTCGCCGCGTCATCGTCGCGGCGACGGCGCGGCCACGTCACCGTGGATGTATTCCGCGGGGATTTCGATCTGATGGTGTGTACAGCCATCAGATCCAAATCCGCCAGAGGATTTATCCCCTGGAAACGGTCCGGCGGACCGTTTCCAGCGGATATCCTCTCGTGTGTACAAGGCCTCAGGACAGAGTTGGATCAAAACCAAAGTGCTAGCTGGTCATGGGAATTGTAGTTTTACAAGCAAGTGTGTGCTGGAAGTAGAAGAAAGGAGTGTGTATATACTGGATGTATTTAGGTTGAGTCCCCAAAAAATTCTGTTGATTAAATGGGCTTCCCATATTAATCCTTCCCCATCCAAGTTCAAATCCCCTAAATAGAAAAAAAAAAAGCTGCAAGGATGGCTTATTGTCTTTGAAATCAATATAAAATTCATGTGTCTGGCTGTGCAGGGTGGGAGATAAGCAACATTTCCCAACGGCTCCTACATGTAAAATAATAATAATATGTGATCACTTATAAAAAAGGGAAAAAAGTATTTATAGTGTTCAGGGCCGCCATCAGTACACCTGTCAGGGGCCCGGCCAAAACCGCCCCTTTTCAATTGGCGGCACCTCCCCCCCCCGGTTCCGGTTCTCAATTGGCGGCACCCCCTCCCCCCCCCGGTTCTCTGCTCCAGGGGGCCCATGCCTGAAGCTGTGTTTACTTTTTATATCTATACAGAAATGTTTCATTTCTATTTTAAACTGAATTAGTTGTCTTACACGATGTGATCGTTTACAATCACTTTAAAGCAGAGTTCCACCCAAAAGTAGAAGCTCCACTTATCTGTCTCCTCCCCCCTCTGGTGCCACATTTGGCCCCCTGTTTTTGACAGATACCTGTCCCCACCTGCGTTGGACCTCGCTGCGGCAAGGTATATCAGAAGTTCTGTCCTCCCTCCTCCTTTCCCGCCACCGGGCCATTCAGAAAGCGCAGTGAGCTTTGCGCATGTGCGGTATGGAAGCCGCAAGGCTTCACTGCCGGTTTTCCTTACAGGCTATGGTGGCCGCAGCACCCGAAGGCGGATGGAGACATCAGCTGGGATGCCGATATCGCCGATATCGACAGGTAAGTGTCCTTATATTAAAGGGACACTAAAGGCAGAATTATTTTTTTTAAAATAACAAACATGTTATACTTACCTCCGCTGTGCAGTTCGTTTTGCACAGAGTGACCCCGATCCACGTCTTCTGGGGTCCCTCGGCGGCTGTCTCGGCTCCTCCTCGCAAAAGCTTTCCACGTTCATGCGAAAGTGGAAAGCTTTTGCGAGCGCGCTCCCATGATACATCGGCGGCCATAGCTGCCGACTGTATCACTCGGCCCCGCCCCCCGGCGCGCCGCGTCATCCGCTGTGATTGACAGCAGCGCCAGCCAATGGCTGCGCTGCTATCAATTCGCCCAGCCTAGCCAATCAACGGCCAGGCTGGGACCCGAACAAGATGACAAGCACGCGCCCAGGACTTTCAAACGGTAAGGTAAGTAAAACGGGGGCTCGGGGGGGGGGGGGGGCGGTGCTGTCAGATGTTTTTTTACCTTAATGCATAGGATGCATTAAGGTAAAAAAAACTTTTACCTTTACAACCCCTTTAAGTCAGCAGCTACAGTATGTGTAGCTGCTGTGCTGACTTTAACTTCCTGTGGCTGTGCTTCACTAAAATCTCAAGTAGTGTTATTAGCCATGCCCAGGTCACGTATTTAAACTACAGAACACCCCCCTATGTAACTGAGATGGGGAGAGGGGAGGTGTTCTGTAGTCCTAAAAAAATTCCATAAGTTCCATAAAAAAAAATGTTTTTGTCACCCTAGAGAAGTAAGTGTGTTGCTGCCAGGATCGCCAGGTTAAAATTAAAGAAAAATATAAACAGAAGAATAAAAACTAAGGCAGCCACAACGTCTAAGGACTGGTAAGCTGCAATATATTAAATTTTTGTCCTTGGGTTTAAATTGAATTGCATCAAAGGGAATATTTAAATGGATAGAACATGGCGCTGCTTTTAGAGTCATTTAGGTAATTTGCCTCTTGCGTTTCCGCTTTATTTTGTTAGGCTGGGAGTCCATTTAAATTTCTACTTCAAGGCTGTACTATTTTTCATTTATATTTTATTAGCTTTCTTACATGTACAGTCACAAAGCAGACAGCACTATACAGCGTGGAGGAGTGCTGTAAATGAGTATACATTATAGACATTATCTCCTTATAGACTTCCTCCACGATAGAATATACAAACTTTTAACTATTACCAGCTGCACCCTCCCCGCAGTCCCAATACAGAAACAGTCATATGTGGAAATCTTGGAGGCAGTTGCATCACCCAAAAAAAAAAAGTTTATTTATTTTTTTGACTAAGTAGTTGGCTGTCTTCAGAGCTAAGACGCTGAGACAAAACAGAGAATTAGATCAGGGGGAGGGGGATGGAGATCCAGATAAGCGCTTGCTGTTTTTGCAAATTAACAACTTCGGTGCTGCCTTAGACGCTGGCAGATCTTATTGGGCTGACGCTGCAATACACTGACAGATCTTCCAATTAGCCTGGGATCGCACTGCCCGCAACTTCAAAAATCCCCAGCGCGACTTCTGCACGAATTGCATGCGACTTCTTTAACCACTTGAGGACCGAGCCTCTTTCTGAAATTTGGTGTTTACAAGTTAAAAACATTTTTTTTTGCTAGAAAATTACTTAGAACCCCCAAACATTATATATTTTTTTCTAACATCCAAGAGAATAAAATGGCGGTCATTGCAATACTTTCTGTCACACCGTATTTGGGCAGCGGCTTACAAGCACAGTTTTTTTTGGAAAAAATAAAACATAAAAACATAAAAAAAAATAAAACATAAAAGAAAAAAGAAAAATTTTTTAATAAAAAAATTAAAACAACAGTAAAGTAAGGCTTAGCACCGGGAAACACTCATTTAAAAACGATGTTGCCCACACATCATCGTTTAAAAAAAATTATGTACAAAGCGCGGTGACGTACAATGGCACTCTGAAGGGGAAGTTCTATTCGCCTTTGGGCTGCTTTAGCTGATTCCTTGTTAGTAAAAGACGATTTGCGCTTTTTTGTCTGTTACAGCGTGATAAATGTGCTTACTCCATTATGAACAGTAGTTTTACCTGAACGAGCGCTCCCGTCTCATAACTCGCTTCTGGGCATGCGCAGGTTTAAAATGTCGATGTCGATTTTTACAACCCGAAAAATGACATTTTAAAAAATGACGTTAAAAAATGCAGCATGTTCGAATTTTTTTTTTTTGTCGTTTTTCGGCTTCCGAAAAACGATGTGAAGCCCACACACAATGATTTTAAATGACGTTTTTAAAAACGGAGTTTTTTTTCATGCCGAAAAACGACCGTGTGTACGCGGAATTAAACTTTGTACAAGTAATAGTTTCGTTTTTTCCATTCAACCCAGCAGGGATAAATGAAAATAAAACTGACAGTCCTGGAGGAGCCGATGTACTAACTATCCAACGTTAGTACAGCAATATCCCCTGCTGTGCTATTGTGTTCCGCCATTGGCTGGGAGCGCTGATTGGGAGCTGATTGGCAGATCTTTTTCGGTCATGCCCAATCATCAGGATAGCCGGCTTCTGTCTGAGCAGCTGCAGTACACACAGGCTGAATGTCGGCCGGTTTCTGTTGAACCGGCAGATGCCTCCGACACTTGGCCCATGTATATTAAGCTTTAGGCAAGGTCCTGCTCGACGAGAGTCTTCTCTGAGGCCCCGTACACACGACCGAGTTTCTCGGCAGAATTCAGCAAGAAACTCGATGGGAGACGTATTCTGCCGAGAAACCCGGCCGTGTGTACACTTTTGGCCGAGGAAACCGACGAGGAACTCGTCGAGCCAAATAGAGAACATGTTCTCTATTTCCTCGTTAGTCAATGAGGAAACTTGGCTCGCCGAGATCCTCTGCGGCTTCACAAGGAACTCGACGAGCAAAACGATGTGTTTTGCTCGCCGAGTTTCTCGGACGTGTGTACGGGGCCTGAGAGTCATCTTCTGATTGTGGTCAGCTATGGTAGGGTTCTGTGCAGCCAGCAATCCAGTCTCCTCACAACCCTGCTAGATTTAGGGCTAGGTTCACATTAGTTCACAGCTGTGATTTTGATCTAATTTTCAGTACAATTATGTAGTGCCATTTGATTACATTTTTAAATGCATTTCTTGACACTACTGCGTTTCTTGGTAGGGTAAGGAGACTGGAAACGAATTGTTTTTATTTACATCCACAAGGGCAAACATTGTGCTGCAATTGCGCCAACGTAGCACAGAACCCTTTTCCAAATATGCACCATGCTTTGCAGCATTAATGTGAATGGACATTGTCATGTGATTCTGTACAACTCAAGTTACATCAGAAATTGTTCCCAGCATAAGAATGTAATCTCTTTTCCTCTCAGCAACCTACAGACACCCTTCTTTTTTTTTTCACAAGAAAAACCTACAGACACCCTTCCCCATGCTTTGTTGCATCAGTCAGTCACCGTCTCCAGGATCGATTCAGATCCAGCCAAGATGGCTGCCCCCTGCACTGTAGACACTCCATAGATAAGTATTGAAAGTGGTCTTCTTAAAGATGGCTGCTGCACTTAAAGAGGAACTGCAGTCTTCTCACACAATTTGTAATTAAAAACATCTTTGCCATTCTTAAGCTTCCCTCCACCCACTTTGCATATTATTTTATATATACAGTACTGTGATTCTGTAGTTGCCAAATATGCTGCAGAATCCTCCCTTCACTGAGTCTGGCTGCAGACATTTTAACTGTGGGCAGCTGAAGCTGCTGCCTGTTCACTTCCTGGATTTACACAGAGGCACACCTCCAACTCTGCAGCTCTCATTGACCCTCTTATGACTCATCCTCCCCTCCCCTTCCTGGAAAACTCTCACCAGAGAGCATAATGTCATAAGCTTAAGCTTTTTACCAGACAAGAAACAGGTGGGCTGTATAAGGTATTTACTGGCAGAAGAAAAGGTTTAATTATCCAAGGTTAAAACGACAAGGGAAGAAGATTTAATAGATGGAAAGTTGAAAAAATGACTGAAGGTCCACTTTAATGAATATTCAGTTTAGCCCTGTCCAAACTGCATTAAGGTGAAAAAACATTTTCTTTTACGACTCCTTTAATTGTTAGCGCTTACATACGCATGCACTAAAATGCTGCTGTTTTTTTAAATTGACACATGAATTCCCATCAGTTCCTAGCCCTAAGTGGGAGGTTGTGCCTGTTATATTGACATGAGTTGTTTCAGTACTACATACTTACCTACATCTTCGTTCCAACCTTCAGGACACGGTCACACTTAGTCAAAGCCCACACAAAACAAGCTCCTATTGCTGGTGAATCCTTCCAGATCATGCCCAGTTTCTGGGTGGTCCTGGCCAATTCATGCCCAGTTTCTGAGTTATCCTGGCCAATTCATGCCTACTTTCTATGTTGTCCCACCCAATTTATGCCCACTTACTGAGCGGTACCAACCAATTTACGCCTACTTTTGTAGGTAGTCCTGGTCAATTCATGCCCACTTACTGGGTGATGCCAGCGAATTCACGACTACTCTCTAGGTATACCTAGCCAATTCATGTCTACTTTCTGGGTGGTCCTGGCTAATTCATGCCCACTTTCTGAGTGGTCTCAGCAATTCATGCCTACTTACTGGGTGATGCCAGCCAATTCACGACTACTTTCTAGGTATACCTAGCCAATTCATGTCTACTTTCTGGGTGGTCCTGGCTAATTCATGCCCACTTTCTGAGTGGTCTCAGCAATTCATGCCTACTTACTGGGTGATGCTAGCCAATTCATGACTACTTTCTAGGTAGACCTAGCCAATTCATGTCTACTTTCTGGGTGGTCCTGGCTAATTCATGCCCACTTTCTGAGTGGTCTCAGCAATTCATGCCTATTTTCTGGGTGGTGCCAGCCAATTCATGCCTACTTTGTGGGTGGTCTCAGCCAATTCATGCTCACTTTCTGGGTTGTCCTGGCCACATCATGCCTACTTTCTGGGTTGTCCCAGCCAATACATGCCCACTTTTTCGGTGGCCCCAACCAATACATGCCAGATTTCTGAATGGTCCCAGCCAATTTATGGTAACTTTCTAGGCGGTTTCAGGCAATTCATGCCTACTTTCTAAAGGTACCATCCCTAATTTATGCAAAAATCATCCATGTGTGGCCCTGATCCCCTCAGTAAAACTATTTTTGTTTCTTTTAATTACTGTGCATGCTCAGTCACTCAAATAAGGTTAATGCTGTGATCTTGAGACACAGCATCATTGGACAGGGCACATAATGGCAGGACTTTACCAGCAAATCCAGGACAGTTACCATCATTCTGTAGCGAGAGAAAAAAAATGAGGCAATCAAATGAGTAGGAATTCTCTATTTTAGGCTACATTCATACCTGAGCGTATCGATTTACTGGTGTTTTTCGGGTGTTTTTTTTTTAGCTTTTTACAAGCTATTTTAAAGCGTTTTAGAAGTGTATTACAAGCGTTTTACAGCTTCAGTCATTTTTACATGAGTCCAAAAATGCTTGTAATCTGGCAAACAGAAGCGCAAGTACTTTTTTGAGCGACAGGCGTTTTACTTCAGGTGACAGAATGCTTAGATGTGAACAGGGGCCTTTGAAATGAATGAGATTTGACTTGTTGAGTGTTTTAGAGCTACAAACTTCTAGCAGAAAATCACTCCGGCACGAACGGGCTCAGTTCTGTTCACAACGTTTCGTTTTTCTTTCATGGTTCAGGCATGATCTGACCTTCTTCAGCAAAAAGGAGCAGATGACAGAGCTTGAGAGGGGGGAGGAGCCAGGAACAGGAGATGGTGCCATCTTATCAGATGGTAAACAATAGCAATTAGTATGGGTTTTCTAACCTGCACAATCATCTTAACTCCCTCAAAAGTTATCAGTCAGCCAGCTAAAAGGACACAGATACAAATATGGAAATGTATGGATTGAACGATTGTCATCTAATGGCTGTAAGTACCCTACTTTCTATTTTTTTAGATGATGCAGCAGAAAAAGCTTTTCATTTGGTTTTGGATTAAACAGGAAAGGTTAGCGCCACCTTTACTTTTTGCCATTTGTGTCTCAGTTGATGTCCCTACAATTTGTCACCAGACAGAAGGTAATGAGGATCTCTCCTACAAGGACACAGACAGCTTTTATCAACAGAGTGAGGATAATTTAAAACCATTTGTGCCCCCACCCCATTAAAGGGGCTGTAAAGGATAATTATTTAAAAAAAATAACAAACATGTTATACTTACCTCCACTGTGAAGCTCGTTTTGCACAGAGTGGCCCCGAACCTGGTCTTCTGGGGTCCCTCGGCGGCTGTCTCGGCTCCCCCCCTGCAAGAACTAACCCCCTTCATGGGAGCTCTCTCCCATGGGGGTTAGTTCTTGCGGGAGCGCTCCCGTGATACAGCCGGTGGCCATAGACGCTTACTGTATCACTTGGCCCCGCCCCCTGACGCGCCGCATCATTGGATGTGATTGTCAGCAGCGCGAGCCAATGGCTGCGCTGGTATCAATCCATCCACTCTAGCCAATAACGGCCAGACTGATCGAAGAAGAGGACATTGGGGCGAGCGCAGCAGGTGAACGGGCTCAGGTAAGTAAAACGGGGGGGGGGGGGCGTAACTGTCAGATGTTTTTTCACCTGGTGAAAAAACATGAACCTTTACAACCCCTTTAAGGAGATCTACTTCTTTCCTGCTGTGTCATCAAGGTAGAAAGCGATGGTAAATCTCTCTCAAAAAGTCGCAGAGAGCACCAAAAACTTTCTAATGTTCTATTCTTTCCACTTTATCCAAAAATGTTTGCTTACTGAAAGCGGTGGTTCACCCTCAATGACAACATTCTAGCATTAAATTAAGCATAGTAGCGCGAGCTACAGTATGCCTTTATTTTATTTTTTTGCCCCGTACTCACTGTTTAATCCTATAGTGAAGATTCAGACTCCCCGCGGGGAATGGGCGTTCCTATCCAGAGGGAAGGTGATTGACGGCCGGCTATGGCACGTCACGCTCCCCGAAGATAGCCGGAGTAGGTCTCGGCTCTTCACGGCGCTATACGGCGCCTGCGCACAGACTATGCGCAGGCGCCGTGAAGAGCCAAGTCCTATTTCGGCTATTTCCGGAGAAGCGTGACGCGCCAGAGCTGGCCGTCAATCATCTTCCCTCTGGATAGGAACGCCCATTCCCCGCGGGGAGTCTGAATCTTCACTATAGGATTAAACAGTGAGTACGGGGCAAAAAAAATAAATAAAGGCATACTGTATCTTGCGCTACTATGCTTAATTTAATGCTAGAAAAAAAAATGTATAGGGTGAACCCCCTCTTTAAGTTCTACAACAAGCTTAGGCAAAGAAACGGTGCACTTTGCAAGTGCAGTTGTACTAATTTTTCTTAGTAAATACACAATATATGTGGTAAAGATTCAGTTTGTAAAAAAAATACCCAATCAGGTGCAAGGAAATACAAAACAAAAAAAACAAAAAAAAGCATTTCTTTGATTGCACATGAATGGATGATGGAAATCAGCAGAACTTTTCCCTTATTTACTAATGTCTGGGGAAAAGTATAAAGTACACATCCTAGTTACTGTAAATCCACCCCATTGTTTCCCAGAAGACAGTTGGGACTCATTTCCATAGGAGGCTGTTCCAAGGTGTAGTCTTCTCATGAACTTTCACATGCACAGCCCTTGGGCAAAGTATTTTTTTTTTTTACAAAGGCTCACTAAAGCCAGCAAAGATGTTGGAAAGAGATATGCATACAAAAAAGGTGGTGAAGGAGGAATGCTTTTTGTGGACTGAATCCAAGAGGAATTCTTACAAAATGTTCTTTTAAGGAAAATTGTAATTATAGCAGGGATTCCTTCCATAGAGATGAAGGTGTTCTTGCTGCCTAATTAGTGTTTGCGTTCAGATGGATACAGATATGTACTAGGGGCTGTTCTAGCCTGCAACAACATGAACTGTTTTTTTTTTTTATTCCACGTATGTATTTATTTATTTATGTATTTATTTATGTATTTATATAGTACAGTTAAACCTTGGTTTGAGAGTAACTTGGTTTGAGAACATTTTTGCAACATTTTTAAATACATTTTGCCTTGATAAAAAAGTGATGTCTTGATATAAAAGTAGCGTTATTATCACAGTATAAAAGAGAAGAAAGGCGCCTCTAAGTGTAGTAATATGGTTACATTTAACCACTTAACCCCCGGACCATATTGCTGGTCAAAGACCAGAGCACTTTTTGCGATTCGGCACTACGTCGCTTTAACTGACAATTGCGCGGTCGTGCGACGTGGCTCCCAAACAAAATTGGCGTCCTTTTTTCCCCACAAATAGAGCTTTCTGTTGGTGGTATTTGATCACCTCTGCGGTTTTTAGTTTTTGCGCTATAAACAAAAATAGAGCAACAATTTTGAAAAAAATGAATATTTTTTACTTTTTGCTATAATAAATATCCCCCAAAAATATATAAAAAAAACATTTTTTTTCCTCAGTTTAGGCCGATACGTATTCTTCTACATATTTTTTGTAAAAAAAATCGCAATAAGCGTTTATTGATTGGTTTGCGCAAAAGTTATAGCGTTTACAAAATAGGGGGGTATTTTTATGGCATTTTTATTAATATATTTTTTTTACTAGAAATGGCGGCGATCAGCGATTTTTTTTCGCTACTGCGATATTATGGCGGACACTTCGGACACTTTTGACACATTTTTGGGACCATTGGCATTTTTATAGCGATCAGTGCTATAAAAATGCATTGGATTACTATAAAAATGCCACTGGCAGTAAAGGGGTTAACACTAGGGGGCGGGGAAGGGGTTAAGTATGTTCCCTGGGTGTGTTCTAACTGTAGGGGGGGGTGGACTGACATGGGGAAATGACTGATCTTCTGTTCATACATTGTATGAACAGAAGATCAGCATTTCTCTCCCTGACAGGACCAGGAGCTGTGTGTTTACACATACAGCTCCCGGTCCCCGCTCTGTAACGAGCGATCGCGTGTGCCCGGCGGGCACGGGAGTCGGGGGCGTGCGCACGCGCCCCTAGTGGCCTGCGCGAGAGCCGACGTATAGCTACGGGCTCTCACGCAGGGGAGCCGACCTGCCACCGTAAAACGACGGCGGCTGGTCGGCAACCAGTTAATGAAGGTACAACATTTAGCAACTCACATGGTTGATGAATAAAACAGGAAAATCTAAGTATGCAGGAATCCGGGGTAAAGCTGACACTTTAAATTGGTTTTAAAGCCTTACAGGTGGCACCACTTCTGTATCATGTGACTGCTGTTATTGGCACAGCGGTCAGATGGTCAGGACCTTGTCTTGCTGGCTCCCGCTCATAAACCTTGACCGAGAACTGTTGCTGACCGCTGGGTCAGTATGCTGGGAACAAGCAGTGGGCGCACTCTCAGCACACAATCTTATGAGACCGTGAACACATATGTGCAGTGGCTGGGCATTAAAGAACACCTTTATTGCTGCTGTAAGTACGCAGTCTAGAAGAGGTTAAAGATGGTTTGTTTTCTCGAATCTCACACTTCACATACTGTATAAAATATATATGTGATTAGTTTATTCTATGGCTAGAAGCCACATTCATTAGTGGATAATAACTTGTAGCGGTACTCCTGTAAGGACTGCTAAGTGACGTGGCCCTCCTGTTACCCTGCCCAGCCCAGCATTCACCTCTCAGACACTCCAAGACAATGAACAGTTCATAAGCTTTGTTTTTGTATTTTATTGAGGGGATTGAACTTGGATGGGGTATAGGAAGTATGGGATGCCCAGTGAAATTAATTGGGACAACTCTGGTATATACTAGAGCTGCACGATTAATCGTGAATTAATCGCAATCTCGATTCACCCCCCCTCCCGCGCACGATCTCCAGGCCGGATGACCCGCGATTTTCAGGTGCGGCCATAGGAAAGTCCCCGGCTTCGGTCTAGCTCCGGAGCGGGGGGCATTTTGGTACACCCGGCGTGAAAATCAGGTGTTCTGTCACATTAGCAAGCATGTAAGGTCAACAGATTTGCTGCGGCTTTTAAAATTTAACATGTGAACAGTCCGTCAGATTTACATATACTGTATTTAAACACATAAGCTCCGTTTTGTGTTGAAAATAACTTATAATTTTTTTGGGAGAATCGTGATCTTCACTTTATGCAAAAGAATCGCGATTCTCATTTTTCCCAGAATAGTGCAGCTCTAGTATATACATGCTTCTCTTCCTCCAGCACAACTCTTGCTGCAGACTCCTCAAGCACTTAACTTACTCGAGCTTCCAGGCATAGCTAGCACCTCATTGTTGGGCCTGACACAGCCTCAGATGATACACAGAGATAAACCAATCCTCCCTACATAGGTTTTATATGTATATCTGCAGTCTTCATATTCATATTGTGTTTAGAAAGTTCAGATTTTGTTAGGAGATTTTCTTTTCCTGGTTAACACAGAGTGTGATGTCTGGGCATACAGCCAAGATAGCTAAAATTGCTGATTGGAGGAAAGGCACACACCCCCTCTCATCATAGGCAGAGACTCTCAGGCCCCGTACACACGACAGAGGAACTCGACGTGCTTGGCACGTCGAGTTCCTCGTCGAGTTTTGGGATGAAGCCGCCGAGGAGCTCGGCGGGCCGGCTTCTCCCATAGAAGAACGAGGACAACGAGAAAATAGAGAACATGTTCTCTATTTTCTCGTCGAGTTCCTCGGCGGCTCCATCGAGCCAAAACTGTACAGACGACAGAGTTTCTCGGCAGAATCCGGGTTTTGACCGAGTTTCTCGGTGAATTCTGCCGAGAAACTCTGTCGTGTGTACGAGGCCTCAGAGCTGTTTTGTAATAGGAGCTGCTCTCTGCTAATCTATTTTAGCAACCTCCTCCGACAAAAGATTCTGGCTGCTTTTGTCTAAAAAGTCTGAGAATTTGTCAGGAGTTCTCATGCTGATAACAGAGGAACCGTTCAGAAGAGAGCTACAGGACTTGGCTCAATGAAAAGAGATAACAAAATACTGCAGAGATATGTGCCCAGCTCAAATTTCATGAATCGAGTTTACATCCACTTTAAAGCGGTTGTAAAGGTAGAAGGCTTTTTACCTTAATGCACTCTCTGCATAAGGCTCCATTCACACTTGTGCGACTTGTCATGCAACTTTGGACATCAAAGCTCCAAGACAAGTCGTTCCCCATGTTTTCCAACGATAACCATTCATACATGGGCGACATAAAGTTGCAGCGACTTCAAAGAAGTTGCACTACTTGGTCCGACTTTCATACAACTTGAGGGCCATTGAATTCAATGTCAACCCTCAGAAGTTTCATGAAAGTTGTACCTGAATGTTATGCAATGCAACAGTTGTGCAACAGTTGTCCATTATCACTGGTTAAAGCCAAAGCTGCATCAAAGTTGCACTCCAAATTCGGTGCAACTTTTGAGTCTTACAAGTGTGAATTGATTCTTAAGGTAAAAAACCTTACAATGTCTGTGCCCACCCCTTCCCCCCAAACACTTACCTGACACCTGTTTTGATCTGCTCCTCTCCTGCATTCACTGGTTTTACTGAGAGCAGTGGGAGCCATTGGCTCCTACAGTTGTCAATAAAATCCTGTGAGGTGGGGCCAATAGATGCACACAGCCCAGGTTGGGAGCATGCTGGCATGAGTGCCCCCATAGCAAGTGGGTTGTTATGGGGGCACTCGAAGAATAGGAGGGGTGGATAACTACAGAAATGGAGGTACAATATTTAAAACTTTTTTAAAACTTTTTTTCCATTGATACATGTTCCCTGGGGCAAGACCCGGGTTCTCAAAGACGTTTTACGACAATAACTTGCATATTAGGCTTTAAAATTAGCACTTTTGAATTCGAACGTTCGAGTCCCATAGACGTCAATGGGGTTCTAAATGTTCATGCAAACGTTCGGTCCGTTCAAAGGTTCTGGTGCGAACCGAACGGGGGTGTTCGGCTCATCCCTAAATGTGAGTTAGGGACCTTAGATTGTAAGCTCCTTGAGGGCAGGGACTGATTTGAATGCACAATATATATGTAAAGCGCTGTGTAAATTGATGGCACTATATAAGTACCTGTAATAATAATAATTAGTATCCTGCTGTTGTGTACAATGCGATGAAGGGTTAATTATATGTATATTATATGCTCGTCTACAGAGCCTCTCCCATCCTCTGGAATGCTCTACCCCAATCTGTCCGATTCTCAACTACTTTATCCACTTTCAGACGATCCCTGAAAACACATCTCTTCAGGGAAGCCTATCTGGCCCCCACCTAACAACTGTACATTTATTTTCTCCATCAGCACATCCCCCACAGTCGTTACCTCTTGTATCTCTTGACCTTCTCTCTTAGATTGTAAGCTCTAAGGAGCAGGGCCCTCTGATTCCTACTGTATTAAAGTGTATTGTATTTGTACTGTCTACCCCCAAGTTGTAAAGCATTGCGTAAACTGTTGGCGCTATATAAATCCTGTATAATAATAATAATATGTAGGGCTTAGAGAAAAAATGAAAGTCTAGATCTTTTATGAGATAGTCCACACTTTGGATAACTGGAGATGTGTGTTATTGAATAGGAGTATAAAACAAGTTCAGTACTAGTCATTCTGCTATGTATTTTTTTTTTTTAAATACAAAGGAATTAATTAAATATACCACTTAAAATCAGTTATTGAGAAAAGGTTATCCAAATTTATTGTTGACAAAATAGCTCCACTAAGTTTCACCATTTAAGAAAAGAAGCCACGTGTCTCAAGTATATGCAAGTGATATCCTCAAATACAGAATATTGCACAATTCCTCTGTCCAAAACATTTAATACAAACCATATGCTTCTGGTATCTCATAAGTTCATTGTATCAAGCTTCTTTCAAGAGTGGTTTTAATAATAAAGTAAGATCACACTTCTAGGCTGGTAATCCAGCTATGGACATAAATGGCATACTGTAACTTTCTAATACCTCCAGGGGACCAATGGACGTCATCTGCTTCTGCTGTACTAGTATCTCTCCTTAAAGGGGTGTTCCAGTAATTTTTAATATTTATTAAAAGTCAGCAGCTACAAAACGTGTAGCTGCTGGCTTTTAATAAACATACACTCACCTGCTCCACGTTCCAGCAATGCGCCGGCCGGGGCTCCGCTCCTCTCCCCCCACCTCTCCGGCCGGCGTCTTCAATCACACGGCCGGGCACCCACTGCGACGCTGCGCCATCCGATTGGACAGGCGATCGCCTAGGACCTGTCACAAGTCCCAGGCGATCGCCTACAGGGTGGGGCTGCCAAAAGGCGATTAGACTATTCGCCTTAGCAGCCCCTCGGCGGAAGGAGGAAGTGGGAGAGGAAGTCCCACTCCTCCTGAAGCCCCCACTCCCCCCCAAAAAAAATTACATGCCAAATGTGGCATGTAAGGGGGGCGAGGAGTGGATTAAGTGGAAGTTCCACTTTTGGGTGGAACTCCGCTTTAAAGCAGCTATGTGACAAGAGAGCTAGGACAACCGTTTGTCTTGGCTCCGAGCATTTTTCCAAGGCAAGCAGTGGCAAGAGGAATGCAGAGGAAGAGGGGTGTGACGGCCTCCCATCCCCCTTGCCGCCCAATGTCTCTTGAAAGTGCTTGGTGCAGAGACAGCAGGCGTTATGAAGCACCCATCTCCTTCATAGCTATTATGTTGTAGTGGGACCCAGTCCAATCTAATAACTAGGCTTAGGAAAAATCTAGGAACACGGGACAAAGTAATACGTGTACTTAGTCCTATTGGGGAAAAAACAGTAAAACATTTTTTTTTATAGATAGTTCTTCTTTAAAGTGGATATAAACCCACTCTCATCCTTTCTAAACTACTGCCATAGTACTGATCTATAAGGATATACATGCCTCCTGCATGTATCCTTACCTGTCAAATGTCTCACCTGTCTGTTATAAGAACTGAAAAACTGTAGATTCTGCGTATGGATCTGTTGTCTGGAGCTCGGTGGGTGGAGTCGTGATGTCAGTAGACTCCCCACCCTCCTCTACACTCCCCTTGTCAACATGCATTTTTCCTGTGCATTCCTTACACTAAATTCTGCTATGATCACTAACATCCAGTCAAAATCCAAAACAGTAACCACATGACTTCAGAAAAGGAGTGGGAGTGAAAATTTAAAAATAATGCCTGTCTCCAGGCTAGTGCATGAGATATGTAAATAACCTGTCATTCACAGCAAGGGGGCTGAACGGACTAAGGTTTTTCTCTGTAAGTCCGTTTTATTTCACTGAACAATAAAAGAGGATTGCTCAGAGCTGGATTAACTCTGTGTGACAAGACTGGGCACAGATGATAGGAAATCTGATGTGGCGCTACCCCCGAAGGAGCCGCTGGTTAGATTTGGGATCGGCGTATTTAAGTTACCTCTGTGATGTGTCCAGGGGTATGATAGTGGTGAGAGCAGTAACGGAATGTCCAGACTGTTGGTTGATGTTTTTCAATGCTTTATTTCTGATCCAACATGACCAACAGTCAACTTGAGGTAGATAGGTTAGATTGGTGAAAAAAATGAATAAACTTCAAAGATTCAGGCTATGGATAGAAGAAGCAGTCCTGCCTCCAATAATTTCACTTGTCACTTCGCCACTCCAGCCGGAGTGGGTAAAGTGCCGCTGGACAGACCCCTCTCACAGGCCTGGCAGTCAGAGCGTCACTTAGAGCTTTCTGGGGAGGAACACGTCTCTGCCACAGACCTGGCTCTATTTGGAATTTAGGATTTGTAGGAGACCTCTGCCTTAGTACATAAAGAACATGAACAGCAGAGCGAATCCTCCCCGTTAGTAATTGGCCTGAATCTCCCTCAGGTAGACTTCTTGTCCTGGAGTCACCGACTGACAGTTTGCAGCATACAACCTGTCAGTGTCCGGCCACTCAGATCCTCAATGGTTCGTCTAAGCCCTGTTGGATCACCTGCCTCCGGGCTCACCTCAGACTCCCCATCGAACAGCACAACTCGCTTGGGATCTCCTTGATGAGGGATGGGGAACCCAGTAAGTCATTTGGGTCCCTTTGCAGCATCAGTTGCTCCGGGCCATGAGGGCCCAGAGTCAGGAACTCCGAGTAGCACGTGCGCCCCGGCCTGGTAGGCCATATCGCCGGGGCCCGTGATGTGCGCACACCCTAAAGGTGGATGCCGCACCTGGAACCAGGAACCTGTGAAGAACCCCGAGCAATGGCCTCCGCCACAGAAATACCCCTCCCCAGCATGCTCCGCGAGGGAAAACTCAAATTGGCTGCTGGGAAGGAGCAGCTCCGCCTGGACCCCTCTGGCGCCACCTGCCATCCAGAGATGAAACTACATCTCAGGAGCACAGAATGACCCACAGGACAGTTCAGGGCTGGCGACAGCCGAAATTTAGCGAATCAATATAGATGAGAGCAAGTAACTCTCTCATCCCCCAACTAAATTTGATATAGCACCTGTACTGAAAAGTACACAGGCGCTACACTTATACTGTGCATTGTGACATCCAAAAAATAAATACCAAATTTTTTGGGTTTACATCCACTTTAAGCTATAAGTAGTAAAATTATACTACTAGGAATAATGCTCAAACCGAAAAGTGCATTTTTTCAGTCAAGGCAGGTCAGTTGTCCGTTGACGTCCCCAACATATTTCAGTTATCTAGCTGGAAATGTGTAGAAATCAGGATATTTTGGTCCCCAAATCCTGATTTCTATACATTCAATTTCCTGGGTGATGGTACGACCAATTTTATTATAGATTATTTACTTAACTTTTAGAGGCTACATTTTATCATACCTAGCTGGGAAGATGGATATAGATGGACAGGTACTGACTGGATATGTTTTTAAGCTATTGTACACAAGAAGAGACAGGAACGCGGACACGCATCTCTAAGGGACAAGAAGCCTGCATTTTTTAACAGATAATCTTTTCATATCTGCTGATAAGACAAACACAGGGAATTCCTGATTTACTTTCAAGGCAGGAATGTGGATCTTCATGTTGGGTAAAAGAAAAATGAACTGAAGGTCTGATCATTTATTGCTGTACCATCAAATTCTGTTGTGTATTGCCACTTTTATTCTGATTCTTTGAACATGTGTCCATCAGCATTCCTGGAAAAGTTATACAAGCC
Source organism: Rana temporaria (assembly GCF_905171775.1). Classification (NCBI taxonomy): domain Eukaryota; kingdom Metazoa; phylum Chordata; class Amphibia; order Anura; family Ranidae; genus Rana; species Rana temporaria. The sequence continues at coordinate 122,660,198 of NC_053490.1, read as the reverse complement.
CCTCTGAGGGTGCAAGGGTCAAGGGATGTTAGGTCAGCTTTAAGTTATCATGTTTCTCACCAGTGAGCTATGTGTGCTTGACCTCCAAGCTCTGATGTCTGGACTTATTGTGTAAGGAATGGTTTGTTTAAAGTGACAGCCAGCACAGATCTGTTTAACCTTCCAGTACCCTTTCCCTCTTATAGTCCAAGAGTGGGCATTTTGTTTCCAGAGATGTCTCGCTTTCACAAATTGTAATTTTCAACTTTTGTAGCCTACTGCTTCTTATTATTCCTTTTCAATTGAACATTAGATCTCAGGGTGTACTTATGATTGTGTTTGAATAAATATATATACTGTATGCTGCAAAACTGTCCCTGATTTCGAGGGACTGTCCCTGATTTGGAGAAATGTCCCTCTTTCCTCCTCATTTGTCCCTCATTTTGGTCTGATCTATATTGTTGTATATAAAATTCACTTTTTATCTATCAAAAAGTGTTTCCCAGTGCTAAGCCTTTCATCTGATTTCTAAATTGCTGCATTTGTCAATTTTAAAAGCCAATATAAAGAAATATTAGTGGTAAAAAAAAGCACTTGTGGATTTAATTAACCTTTTTTGGGGATTATGTCCCCTTTAACCACTTAACGCGGATGTCCGCTCAAAAAAAAATATTAAAAGCCAGCAGCTACAAATACTGCAGCTGCTGACTTTTAATATTAGGACACTTACCTGTCCTGGAGTCCAGCGGCGTCCGCAGCAGAGGAGGAGCGATCGCTCGTCACCCTGCTGCTCCCCCCTCCATCCACGGTCAGGGAACCAGGAAGTGAAGCGCTAAGGCTTCACTGCCCGGTTCCCTACGGTGCATGCGCGAGTTGCGTTGCGCCCGCCGATTGGCTCCTGCTGTGTGCTGGGAGCCGAGTGTTCCCAGCACACAATGGGGGACGGACGGGATGTCAGAAAAAACCCGTCTTTTGCCCGTGACGTGTGGCCGGAAGTGGGTGCAAATACCTGTCTTTAGACAGGTATCTGCACCCCCCTCCCCCCTGAAAGGTGTCAAATGTGACACCGGAGGGGGGGAGGGTGCCGATCAGCGCGACTTCACTTTAGGGTGGAGATCCGCTTTAAGGACAGAAGGTGTTTTTCAGATTTGGTGTTTACAAGACTAAAACTGTTTTTTTTGCTAGAAAATTACTTAAAACCCCCAAACATTATATATTTTTTTTCTAACACCCTAGAGAATAAAATGGCGGTCATTGCAATACTTTTTGTCACACCGTATTTGCGCAGCGGTCTTTTTGAATTAAAGAATAAGACAACAATAAATTTGGCCCAATTTTTTTATATATTGTGAAAGATAATGTTACGCCGAGTGAAATGATACCCAACATGTCACGCTTAAAAATTGCGCCCGCTCATGGCATGGCGTCAAACTTTTACCCTTAAAAATCTCGATAGGCGACGTTTAAAAAATTCTATAGGTTGCATTTTTTGAGCTACAGAGGAGGTCTAGGGCTAGAATTATTGCTCTCGCGCTAACGATCGCGGCGATACCTCACTTGTGTGGTTTGAACACCGTTTTCATATGCGGGCGCTACTCGCGTATGCGTTCGCTTCTGCGCACGAGCTCGTCGGGACGGGGCGCTTTAAAAAAACATTTTTTTTGTTTTCTTATTTATTTTTATTTATTTTATAATTTTTTACACTGAAATAAAAAAAAAAATTATCACTTTTATTCCTATTACAAGGAATGTAAACATCCCTTGTAATAGAAAAAAGCATGACAGGTCCTCTTAAATATGAGATCTGGGGTCAAAAAGACCTCAGATCTCACATTAAGACTTAAATGCAAAAAAAAAAAAAAAATGGAAATTTTGTCATTTGAAAAAATTACAACAAAAAAATGTCTCTTTAAGATGATGCAAACTATTGCGAAACGCGTCGGGACTCTGCTGCTGCCATGCGCAACCTTTTATTGATGCCCTTTGTTTTCAACTTAACTGTAAGTGTTTTTAACCGTTAATAAATTTTCACCATTATTACGGTATCACACTATGGGACTTCGTTTTCTTTTATGTTCCTTGGATATGGTCTGATCTCTTGGGAGACACCTTCAAGACATTGCCATTCCCCCTGCTTTGGTTTACAGTGATGCTTTCCAGCCATCGTTCCTTTTATGTATCCAGATCCGATTGATGTGGTTTCACCAACTCACATACAGTCTATATTGACCCTTTAAGCATATGTTTATTAGGGTTCAATATTTCCGGTAAGCCTCCCTTCCTGGTGGTGGTTACTTTTTCACACAGTTGTCCATTTCCATTTCACCGTGGTGTCTTCAATCGTCCATCACAGGAGATTATTTACTGGCGGTGCATTTTTCCAGTGATTCACTGTCTGTTGATTTATTATATATGGACTCACTGTTTGCTAACTTCTCATATATGGACTTTTTATTTGTTCACATTGTTGTACGATTCACTTTGGTATAATATTTACATTCATCACTTTTTAGCGCCACTTAATTGTTTTTTGCATATTTCACCGCTTTCTTGTTTCACTAGATTGTTTGTGGCAGCTTTTCACACAGATAGCGCGAATTTATTCTTGTTTTTCTTGTTTTTTTTTTGTAAGACGCATGGGCGTGACTGACGTCACTTCCGCCCAGCAATGCTATGGGGACGGGTGGGGCCATCTTGCCCTCACTCGCATCCCCACACTGCACGTGAAAGGACCCGATCGCCTCCGCCGCTACCGACGGCCCTGGTAAGCGGCGGAGGGCGCGGGAGAGCGGTGGGACGGGGCCCTCTCCCGCCACCGATAACGGCGAATCCACCGCGGAGACCGCCGTTATCGCTGACAGAACCGCTCACTGAAGAGATGGATATCTCGTTATGCCGTTACCGAGATATCCATCTTTAAAAACAGGACGTATATTTACAGTGGGCGGTCGTTAAGTGGTTAAGGGGCGTGGCAGGGGGGGCATGTCCTATGCCTACATACATACATTTGCTAGTAGGTGTCCCTCATTCCCATTTAAAATGTTGGGAGGTATGTATACTGTATATATAATGTATCCTAGGGTTTAAATAGCAAAAAATACAGAAAGGTCAGAAGATAAAATACTTTCATAATTTTTTTTCCAAATGGACATTTCACGTGCTTTCTGCAGGTCCAGATATTTGCTCCAAAATATAGTAAACACGGTTGCAATTATTTATTTTTTACAATTTAGGAAACCATTCTTATATTTGTATAAATTGTACCAGATAAGTTTAAATTGGGTTTAAATTGGGTTTGCATGGACAACATTTAGAACAAGGGCAATATTTTTAGATGCATGCTAAAATTGCATATGATATTTGTTACAGGTACTTATAAAGCATTGTTAACTCATGAAGCAGTTTACACCATAGGCGTGCACAGGGGGTGTGCCTTGGCACACCATAATCACTATGTGTGGGTCTGATTCCCCCCAGTGCACATGGCTGCACATACCCATGCTTTACATATATGTTGTGGATTTACATCAGTCCTTGCCCTCAAGCTGCTTACAATCTAAGGCCCCTAACTTACATTCATACACATAGAAGGGCCAATTTAGACTGAAGCTAATTCACCTACCAGCATGTCTTTGGAGTGTGGGAGGAAACATAAACTCTGTGCAAGTAGTGCTGTGATTGGGATTCAAACCTACAACCCTAGTGCTACTAGGCAGATGTGCTAACCACTCAACCACTGTGCTGCCCAATGTTGCTAATTACAATGACATCTACAACATGTGATGTATGTAAAAATGTTTTTATTTGTATTCCTTTGTTTTGACTTGGTGATCCTGCCAGTAACATATTTCCTGTCCTATGGTGACAACGCTGGCGCACTCATTGTAATGTAAAACTTTTATCCTTCTCTTCTCAATAACAAAGCAGGAGGTGTTCTGCAATCCTAACCTACTTCTTGATAACTTTGTTTGTGATAACACAGCAGAGAGCACAGAGCAGCACTGAATTGTTGCCAGAATTAACAGTTAAGCCCTGTACACACGATCGGATATCTGATGGAATCTAATCCGATGTTTTTTTTCGTCGGATATCCGATGAAGCTGACTTTCATCAGTCTTGCCTACACACCATTAGTCAAAAAAGCGACCGTGTCCAACGCGGTGACGTAAAACACTACGCCGTGCTGAGAAAAATTAAGTTCAATGCTTCCGAGCATGCGTCGACTTAATTCTGAGCATGCGTGGATTTTTGACCGATGGACTTCCACACAGGCGATCGTTTTTTTCTATCGTTTTTTTATCCATAGGAAAATTTTAAAACATGTTCTATTTTTTTTCACCGATGGAAAACAAACCGATAGGGCCCACACATGATCAGTTTGTCTGATGAAAACGGTCCATCAGTCTGTTTTCATCAGACAAACCGATCGTGTGTACAGGGCTTTACAGAAAACTTTGCACTTATTAAACAGATACAGGGCATCCGGAAAGTATTCACAGTGCTTCACGTATGTTACAGCCTAATTCCAAAATTGATTAAATTCATTATTTTCCTTAAAATTCTACAAACAATACCCCATAATGACAACACGAAAGAAGTTTGTTTAAAATCTTTGCAAAAAAAATTTTTTTTTTTTTAAAGGAAAAAATCCCCATGTGCATTAGTATTCACAGCCTTTGCTCAATACTTTGTTGAAGCACCTTTGACACCAATTACAACTTCAAGTCTTCTTGAGTATGATGCTACAAGATTGGCACACCTATTTATGGGCAGTTTCTCCCATTCTTTGCAGGACCTCTCAAGCTTCATCAGGTTGAATGGGGAGCGTTGGTACACAGCCATTTTCAGATCTCTCCGGAAATGTTCAAGTCTGGTCTCTGATTGGGCCACTCAAGGACATTTAGGCCGGATTCACACTAGTGCGGTGCGAATTTCAGCTCTCTTATCTCTGCAGAGAGATAAGAGAACTGTTCAGCAGATCATCTCCGTTTTAGCTGCGAATTTGGAGACCTGAGAGAGGGGGGGGGGGGAGGGGTGTATTGAGGTGAATGAGAAAAATCCTGAAGAGAAATGAACACATCTGCGAATCAGATGCGTGCCCATAGAAGATAATGGGCCTGAATTCACACCTGAGCCGCACCGCAATGCCTAGAAAACGCACGTTTTTTCGGCAATGCGCAGTGCGAATGCATCGCACATATGTGAACCAGCCTCATTAAAATCAATGTATTTCATAATGTTATGCGAATTGTATGCGGTTTAATCCGCAACCAATTCGCATAGGTGTGAACCCGGCCTCAGAGTTGTCCATAGCCACTCCATTGTTATTTTGGCTGTGTGCTTAGGGTCGTTTTCCTGTTGGAAGATGAACCTTCGCCGCAGTCTGAGATCCAGAGTGCTCTGGAGAAGCTTGTCATCAAGGATGTCTCTGTACATTGCTGCATTTATCTTTCCCTCAATTCTGACTAGTCTCCCAGTTCCTGCCACTGAAAAACATCCCCACAGCATGATGCTGCCACCACCATGCTTCACTGTAGGGATGGTATTGGCCAGGTGATAAGCGGTGCCTGGTTTCCTCCAGACATGACGCTTGCCATTCAGGCCAAAGAGTTCAATCTTTGTTTCATCAGACCAGAGAATTTTGTTTCTCATGGTCAGAGAGTGCTTCAGGTGCCTTTTGGCAAACTCCAGGTGGTCATGTGCCTTTTACTGGGGAGTGGCTTCTGTCTGGACACTCTACAATACAGGCCTGATTGGTGGAGTGCTGCAGAGATGGTTGTTCTCCTGGAAGGTTCTCCTCTCTTCACAAATAAACGCTGGAGCTCTGTCAGAGTGACAATTGGGTTCTTGGTCACCTCCCTGACTAAGGCCCTTCTCCCCTGATCGCTCAGTTTTCCTGGACAGCTCGCTCTAGGAAGAGTCCTGGTGGTTCCAAACTTCTTCCATTTACGGATGATGGAGGCCACTTTGCTGATTGGGACGTTCAATGCTGCAGACATTTTTCTGCATGCTTCCCCAGGTCTGTTCCTTGATACAATCCTGTCCGAGGAACTCGTCGTAAATGAAACATCGTTTTCCTCGACAAGTTCCTTGTCAGGCTTGTGGTGAAACTTGACAAGCTTGCTTTGCGTACACACTGTCAAGACCAAATCTCCTCGTTCTCAAACGCGGTGACGTACAACACATACAACGGCAGGGGAAGTTCGATTCCACTGGCACAACCCTTGGGGCTGCTTTTGCTAATCTCATGTTACTGCGTGTTAAGTAAAAGTTTGGTGAGAGGCGATTCGCGCTTTTCAGACTGTTACAGCGTGAAAAAATGTGCTATCTCCATTACAAACGCTACTTTTACCGAAGGTGCGCTCCCGTCTCATACTTTATTCTGACCATGCACGGGTTTCTTAGCATACACACGAACGTGTTTCTTGTCGAAAACCAGCCAGACGAGGAAAACGACGAGGAAATTGAGACTCCCGTCGAGGAAAAAGAGAACTTGTCGAGTTCCTCGACAGTTTTCTCGATGAAAAACATACACACGACCGTTTTCCTCGGCACAAAAGCTCTGCCGAGGTCTACAGAAAATTCCTTGGACTTCTGTATGGCTGAATTTGCATCGCACAGCAGTGCAGTGTGAATCACATGCGATGTCTGACATTGCACAAGTGAACTAGCACTTAAGGACGATCAGTGGAAACAGGATGCACCTGAGCTCAATTTTGAGTATCATGACAAAGGCTGTGAATACTTATGTACATGGGATTTTTTTTTCATTTTTTACTTTTAATAAATTTGTAAAGATTTAAAACAAACTTCTTTCATGTTGTCATTATGGGGTATTGTTTGCAGAATTTTGAGGACAATAATGAATTTAATCCGTTTTGGAATAAGGCTGTAACATAACAAAATGTGGAAAAAGTGAAGTGCTGTGAATACCTTCCGGATGCACTGTATAACTAAATTTAATGGTATATTTAACCAGTTGGTAACCGCCCTATAGCCAAAATACGGCTACAGAGCGGTTCCTGTACTCTAGGAGGGCGTCAATGTACGTCCTCCCAGAGACTGCGTTGTGCGCGCCCGAGCGGGCGCGCACACGCGATCGCCGGTGCTCGCCGGGTCTACGGGACCCGCAGCAACAGCACTCGCGGTAAGGAGCCAATGGAAGCGGCTCCTTACCACGTGATCGCGCCGTCCAATGACGGCGCGATCACTTGTAAACAAACCGGCGTCATGTAATGACGCCGGTTCCTCCCTCTCCTCTCTGTACCGTTCGGTACAGTGTGAGAGGAGAGGGAGGGGGGGGGGATCGGGCGGCAGCAGCAGCCGCCGCACTGTGGGCTGGATCTGTGACAATTGCAGTCACAGATCCAGCCATCCCTGCGCAATACTCTGCAAAATAAAAATAATGATGAGTGCAATACTCTGCAATACCCCACCCCATACTCTGCAATACCCCACCCCATACTCTGCAATACCCCACCCCATACTCTGCAATACCCACCCTGGGGGGGTGGGTATTGCAGAGTATGGGGTGGGGTATTGCAGAGTATGGGGTGGGGTATTGCAGAGTATGGGGTGGGGTATTGCAGAGTATTGCACTCATCATTTTTTTTATTTTACTCTGCAATACCCACCCCCCCATACTCTGCAATACCCACCCACCCATACTCTGCAATACCCACCCCCCCATACTCTGCAATACCCACCCATACTCTGCAATACCCCCCCCCATACTCTGCAATACCCCCCCCCATACTCTGCAATACCCCCCCCCCATACTCTGCAATACCCCCCCCATACTCTGCAATACCCCCCCCATACTCTGCAATACCCCCCCCCATACTCTGCAATACCCCCCCCCATACTCTGCAATACCCCCCCCCATACTCTGCAATACCCCCCCATACTCTGCAATACCCCCCCAATACTCCGCAATACCCTCAATACTCCAATACCTTGCAATACGTCGCCTATGGGGATTTTTAAGTAGCAACGTTTGGCGCAATTTCACGAGCGTGTGCAATTTTGAAGGGTGACATGTTGGGTATCTATTTACTCGGCGTAACTTCATCTTTCATATTATGCAAAAACATTGGGCTAACTTTACTGTTTTTTTTTTTTTTTAAGCACAAAACTGTTTTTTTTTTAAAAACACGCGTTCAAAAAATTGCTGCGAAAATACCGTGCAAGATAAAAAGTTGCAACAACCGCCATTGTATTCTCTAGGGTCTTTGAAAAAAAAGCATATATAATGTTTTGGGTTTCTATGTAATTTTTTTAGCAAATAAATGATGATTTTTACATGTAGGAGAGAAATGTCAGAATTGGCCTGGGTGCTCCAGAACGCCTGATGGTGCTCCCTGCATGTTGGGCCTCTCTATGTGGCCACGCTGTGTAAAAGTCGCACACATGTGGTATCGCTATACTCGGGAGGAATAGCAGAATGTGTTTTGGGGTGTAATTTGTAGTATGCATATGCTGTGTGTGAGAAATAACCTGCTAATATGACAGAAACTAGATTTTTTTTTTTTTTTTTACAGAATTTTCAGTCTTTTTTCTTTTATAGCGCAAAAAATAAAAACCGCAGAGGTGATCAAATACCACCAAAAGAAAGCTCTATTTGTGGGAAAAAAAGGACAAAAATTTCAGATGGGTACAATGTTGTATGACTGAGTAATTGTCATTCAAATTGTGAGAGCACCGAAAGCTGAAAATTGGTCTGGTGATTAAGGGGGTTTTCGTGCCCAGTGGTCAAGTGGTTAACAGACCAAAAAAGAGCAAATAAGGCCTCGTACACACGACCGAGTTTCTTGCCAAATACCAGCAAGAAACTTGCTGGGAGATATTTTTTTGCCGAGGAAACCGGTCATGTGTACATTTTCTTTGAGGAAACTGTCCAGAAACTCGACGAGCCAAAAAGAGAGCATGTCTTCTTTTTCCTTGACGGGAATGGAGAAATTTGCCTTGTCGAGTTCCTCGACAGCCTAACAAGGAACTCGACGAGGAAAACGATGTGTTTCGCCCGTCAAGTTCCTCGGTCGTGTGTACGAGGCTTCAGGCCCCATACACACGAGAGGATTTATCCGCAGATACGGTCCAGCGGACCGTATCCGCGGATAAATCCTCTCAAAGATTTCAGAGGATTTCTATGCGATGGCGTGTACACACCATCGCATTGAAATCCGCGCTGAAATCCTCTGCCGATGACGTGTCGCGCCGTCGCCGCTATTATGACGCGGCGACGGGCGCGACGCTGTCATATAAGGAATTCCACGCATGCGTCAAGTCATTACGACGCGTGCGGGGAATCCCTTTAGACGGATGGATCCGGTAAGTCTGTACAGACGAGCGGATCCATCCGTTGGAATGGATTCCAGCAGATGGATTTGTTGAGCATGTCAGCAAATATCCATCTGCTGGAAATCCATCCCAGGGGAGATTTATCTGCGGATAAATATCCCACGGAGTGTACACACCATAGAATCTATCCGCTGAAACCCGTTTGCACGGATTTATCTGCGGATAGATTCTATGGTGTGTATGGGGCCTAAGAGTTATAGTAAGTTAGATTTTACATACACTCTAATAGTGGTCTGTTGTTTGCTATTATCAGCAGGGGAAGGGAGCGCAGAGCTGTACGTATGTCTTTATATAACTTAGGAGCTCTATTTGCTAATATTTGCTAATATTTCATCAAAAAAAGCAAAGGTACAGTGAGCATGATTCATTGTTCTGAGCCTGGAGACAAAATTATGTTCACAATACAGTTTGTAATGCTGTGCATCCTGCCCACAACAGCTTCTGGGGCATCACAAACATACACACCAAACCTCAGTGGGGAATTTCAGGAAGGATCTTTGTTCCTGTTTTATATGAAAACATCATCACATGAATGTATTTGTTATCTAAATATCCATTTAATTTGGCTTTTGATTTAAAGAGGAAGTAAACCCGATTTTTCTTTTCCTAAAAAAAAAACCTTGCAAGAGAAAGGCATATCTGAGATCAAAGCCCCTGTAGCGCTCCTCGTTCCCCTCCGCCCGCCGCAGCCATCTCTCCTCCAAGCGGCGGCGACACCGGAGGCCGCCATCTCTTCCCCGGAGCCGCGATGACGTCACTCCCGTGCATGCGCATGGGACCGGCACGATCTCGTGCATGCGCGGAAGACAGCATGATCCCATTCAGAAATCCGGCACGCTCAGTGCGCCTGTGCCGTTGTCTACAGCGTGCATGTGCCGTAGACATCGGGGCATACTTGTTGGCAAATATCTCCTAAACCGTGTAGGTTTAGGAGATATTGCAAATACCTACAGGTAAGCCTTAATCTAGGCTTACCTGTAGGTACAAATTGGTTTGGAGGGTTTACAACCACTTTAAAGGAACTGTCCATTTAACTACTTAAATATGCTGCTAAATGACCCAAGGGGTTTTTACAATTCGGCACTGCGTCGCTTTAACAGACAATTGCGCGGTCGTGCGACGTGGCTCCCAAACAAAATTGGTGTCCTTTTTTCCCCACAAATAGAGCTTTCTTTTGGTGGTATTTGATCACCTCTGCGGTTTTTATTTTTTGCGCTATAAACAAAAATAAAGCGACAATATTGCAATATTTTTTACTTTTTGCTATAATAAATATCCCCAAAAACATACATAAACATTTTTTTTCCTACTAATGGCGGCGATCAGCGATTTTTTTCGTGACTTTGACATTATGGCAGACATTTCGGACAATTTTGACACATTTTTGGGACCATTGTCATTTTCACAGCAAAAAATGCATTTAAATTGCATTGTTTATTGTGAAAATGACAGTTGCAGTTTGGGAGTTAACCACAGGGGGCGCTGTAGGAGTTAGGGTTCACCTAGTGTGTGTTTACAACTGTAGGGGGGTGTGGCTGTAGGTCTGATGTCATCGATCAAGTCTCCCTATAAAAGGGATCACTCGATCGATGCAGCCGCCACAGTGAAGCACTGGGAAGCCGTGTTTACATACGGCTCTCCCCGTTCTTCAGCTCCGGGGAGCGGTCGCGAGGGGGTGGCTAGAAACGAATAGCCGCGCCTTCGTCCCGGATCGCTCCTGAAGCCATGGGAACCGCCGCATGTACCGTGGGGGTCTCAATCGGACCACCGACCCACGTCTAGGCAGGGACGTACAGGTACGCCAATGTGCCTGTCCGTGCCATTCTGCCAGTGGCGGCCCGTCCATAGGGACGCACGGGCTCCGCCCCCCTCCCACAGTCACAAATTTTTTTTTTTTTTTTTTTTTAAAACGGGCCCTTTAAGAACTTTTATTCGGCTAAAATGTCATTTTGACATTTTAGCCGCAGTTCTGGCGGCCGTCTATAGAGGGCGCTGCAGCGCCACCCCCTCTCGCAAATAACACACATTCGTGCATAAATGCACAAATGTATGTTATTGTTGGTTGCCAGCGCTGCCTGGTCTATTCAGATAACCGGATGCGGGACGCCGGTTACCCGAATAGCGGCAGCTGGTTGGCTGAGGGGAACTGCCTATCAAAGCCAGCGGCTCTGATAGGCTTTTCTCCGGCTCTCAGCTGTCTATACTCTGAGCGCAGGCAATCTGCGCTCATTGTATAAGACAAACGGCCGTTTCAGCCAATCAGGTTCCCGGATTCTGGTTATCAGGAACCTGATTGGCTGAAGCTTCACCACAGCGGCAGAAGACATCGAGGGAGCACATGGAATCCTCAGGTAAGTGCTTTTTACAGGGAAAGGGGCACAGTGACATCATGGGGCACAGTGGTGACAAAGGGCACAGAGGTGACAATTGGCACAGTGGCATCATGGGGCACAGTGGTGACAAAGGGCACAGAGGTGACAATTGGCACAGTGGCATCATGGGGCACAGTGGTGAGTGACAATGGGCACAGTGGCATCATGGGGCACAGTGGTGACAATGGGCACAGTGGCATCATGGGGCACAGTGGTGACAATGGGCACAGTGGCATCATGGGGCACAGTGGTGACAATGGGCACAGTGGTGACAATTAAAGGGCACAGTGGTGACAATTGGCACAGTGGCAACAGTTGAGGGGCACAGTGGCTGCATTTGATGGCATGGCACAGTGGTGACAATTGATGGCACAGTGACTGCGTTTGATGGTATGGCACAGTGGTGACAATTGATGGCACAGTGGCTGCGTTTGATGGCATGGCACAGTGGTGACAATTGATGGCACAGTGGCTGCGTTTGATGGCATGGCACAGTGGTGACAATTGATGGCACAGTTGCTGTTTGATGGCATGGCACAGTGGTGACAATTGATGGCACAGTTGCTGTGTTTGATGGCATGGCACAGTGGTGACAATTGATGGCACAGTTGCTGTGTTTGATGGCATGGCACAGTGGTGACAATTGATGGCACAGTGGCTGCATTTGGTGGCATGGCACAGTGGCTGCGTTTGATGGCACAGTGGCTGCATGTGATGGGCACAGTGAGGCTGCAATTTTTTTTTTTTTCGTTTGCGCCCCCCCAAAAATTTTGAGCACCAGCCGCCACTGCATTCTGCCGACGTATAAGTACATCCGGCGGTCCGGAAGTGGTTAAACTAATATTGTCCTTCAACTTCTTGTGTCACTGAGGCTGCATTCACATCTGAGCAAATCGTCTTTGAGCGTTTTTCCAGCGTTTGTTCCGCACGTTTTTAAGCGTGACTTGTGCGCATTTTTGAGCTTTGGGTTTTTCATTATTCATTTATTGAATTTACTGTATTTATGATTATTTTTATTTATTTGTGTCTTTATTTTACATGTATTTATTCATTTATTATTTTTAGTAGTAGTATTAACACCTTAACACTAACAAAAAATAAATAAATAAATAACCCTATGTCAGGAATATAGTTCAGCTAATACTAATTCTCAAACAGCTAATGCAAATTCTTCTGCAGCTACTGCTCATTCCTATACAGTTTGTAAATACTAGCACACAGACAAGCTCTAATATCTAGTGTGCACTGACACAAAGGCTCCTCCTGACCACCCTGTTGTCTTACCGTGTATGACCCCGGCTCATCTTTTTAGTTAGGGTAAGGGGTTAGAGTTAAGTTTAGGTTAGGGTTTAGATTAAGTGCTGGGTTTAGGGTTAGGATTAGGGGTTATGGTGTCACATACCTTGGTTGGAGGCCGAGTTGATGAGGGGGCTTCCCTTGTGGGTCTGGCCCAGGCACCCTGAATGTGGTGAAAGAGGTACAAGGCTCGCTCAGAGAAGCACTGGAGCCAGTAGCTTGATAGCAGGTGGCTACCACAGTCAGGGATGTAGTCAAGGGGAGCCGGCGTCATACACGGTAAGACAACAGGGTGGTCAGGAGGCACCTATGTGTCAGTGCACACTGGATATTAGCCTGAGCTCGTCTGTGTGCTGGCACACGTGCACAAGCATTAGCTGTATGAGAAGTAGAATTAGCATTAGCTGTATGAGAATTTGTATTAGCTGAACTAGCTTCCTGACATAGTGTTATTTTTTTATTTTTTTTGTGTTAATGTCAGTTAGGTGTCTGACTTGTCTGTTGCAATGTCGCAGTCCCGCTAAAAATCACTGATCGCTGCCATTACTAGTAAAGAAATTATTTTTTTAAATACCATAAAAATCTATATCATAGTTTGTACAAACAATAGGTGCTGGAACTTTACCACGGCCCCACAAAACCCCTCCCCCCACACACACCCTCCAAATCACATTAAATAGTGGGTGTGGTCAGTCAAATTTCACGAAAATAGGAGGGTCTTAAAGGGGCATTAACCGCTTGAGGACCGCCACATGACGATATATGTCGACAAAATGGCTCGACTGGGCACAGCGGCGTACATGTACGTCCCCTTTAAGATCCCAGCCGTGGGTCGCGAGCGCGCTGCCGGCGGTGCGCTTGCGACCCGGTCCTCTTCTCCGTGACCGACCCCGCGGGAACAGTGGACCCGATTGCCGCCGGTGCCCCGCGATCGGGTCACAAAGAGGAAGAACGGGGAAAGGTAAGTGTAAACAAACCTCTTCCCGTGCTTCCTAGTGAGCCTGTCACTGATCGTCTGTTCCCTGTCATAGGGAACAACGATCAGTGACGTCACACGCCCAGCCACACCCCTTACAGTAAGAATCACTCCCTTAGGGCACACTTAACCCCTACAGCACCCCCTCCTGGTTAACCCCTTCACTGCCAGTGTAATTTTTACAGTAACCAGTACATTTTTTTTGCACTGTTCGCTGTAAAAATTACAATTGTCCCAAAATAGTGTCAAAAGTGTCCGATGTGTCCGCCATAATGTCGCAGTCACGATGAAAATCGCTGATCGCCGCCATTACTAGAAAAAAAATTATTATTAAAAATGCAATAAAACTACCCCTATTTGGTAGATGCTATAAATTTTGCGCAAACCAACCAATAAACGCTTATTGCAATTTTTTAACCAAAAATATATAGAAGAATAGGTTTTGGCCTAAACTGAAGGGAAAAAAATAATTTATTTCTTTTTTGGGGATATTTATTATAGCAAAAAGTAAAAAATATTGAATTTTTTTCAAAATTGTCGCTCTATTTTTGTTTATAGCGTAAAAAATAAAAACCGCAGAGGTGATCAAATACCACCAAAAGAAAGCTCTATTTGTGGGAAAAAAGGACGCCAATTTTGTTTGGGAGCCACGTCAAACGACCGCGCAATTGTCAGTTTAAGCCTTGGCAATACAGGGGACAACTTTCAATTTCACATCCTTTAAGCCTTTGGGAATTCTAGCGTTTGTCAAAACTATGCAAACTAATACCCATGAGTTAAATTGGCTACACAATTTGGTTGATGGTGAAGTCAAACCCGAGAAAAAAATGAACAGCCTCAATTCAGTTTAATGAGAGATTGAATTGAAACGGGAACACATTATGGCAATTTCGTTAAAAGCTATCAGGTATTTCCCGAGTGTTTAGTTGAGGAAATTTTGATTAAATTTCCTTGCAGTCGAATAAAACCACTATTTATTGTCTTTGACTAGGTTCCGGAATTGGAAAAATGGAATTGAACATTTAGGCCCAGATTCACAAAGCACTTGCGCCAACGTATAACTAGTTACGCCGACGTAAGTGCAAATGTGTGCCATTGTATCTGTGCGCCAGACCCACAAACTAAGATGCGCCTAAAAACAGGCTTCACCCCGCCGACATAACTTGCCTACGCCGGCGTAGGGTGGGCGCACATTTACGCTGGACGCATGTGGCGCTCCCATTGATTAGCCATTCAAATATGCAAATGAGGGAAATACGGCGATTTACGAACGTACGTGCGCCCAACGCAGGCTACGCGAGGTGCGCGTAAGTTGTACGTCGGCGTAAAGTTATTCCCCATAAAGGAGGCGCAACCCAGCAGCAGACATACAAAGGTCTGCACCAGGGAACACAAGCTGGCGTATTTTACGTTGGACGTGTGTCTGGCTGGGCGTAGGTTACGTTCACGCCGTACGCAGTGATCCGGCTAGTTTAGGCAGTTGTTCCAACGTGGTTGTGAGCAGGCGCAGGGGGATGCATCCACGTCACGACGCATGCGCAGTTCGTGATATGTATCTGTCTGGCGCTCGGCCCATCATTTGCATGGGGTCACGGCTCATTTGCATGGGGTCACGCCTCATTTGCATGGGTCACACCCACTTCCACCTACGCCGGCGTACGCCTTTGAAACCCACGCCGCGCTGGCACAGCGTTGGGAGCACTGGCTTGCTGAATTCCATGCTTGCCTTTCTGCGCTGCGTTGGCGTAGCGTACAGTGGTTATTCTACGGCGGCCTAATGTGCGCCCACACTCTGTGAATCTGGGCCATAATTGGCTTTTTAAATTTCTTGTGTTTGGCCAGTTGTATTCTCCCCGCCTTGGAAATGTGTGATGCAGTACATAGGCTGGAAAGATTCAAGCATATCTTTTACAACCATTGAGCTGTGTGTGGTCACCCTCCCAACTGCAACATGTTGCAGTCACAGTTGCCTTTAATGTCAATCTTGTAGCACAAATACTTCCTGTCCTTGAGAAAGCATTCAAAGAGAAGCTGGAACTATAGAGGTCATAAGTCTACTTTAACAGCTACCAACACCCCCCCCCCCCCCCCCCCACGAGAAAGGATATAAAGCATAAATCGTGATAGAAGTAATCATACTAAATCTATGGTCTAGCTCTAACTCTAGGTGCTGATTCCAAGCAACACTTTTCCTATACCATTACAATTGTAACAATCTTCCATTGCTTCACCCAAAGGAAATTGATTGTCAATTATATTGTGCCTGTAGGGATGTCTCTACATATGAAAGAGCAACGTTTTTATGTTTCCTTCATGACAGCCTTTTTGATGGTGACATGTTATGACAGCTGTGACAGCTAATGGCCCCTTGTTTATCCTGGACCAAATATATCCATGTCAGACAGGCGTGGGAAATAGCCTATTGTTTAATGCTGTGTTACATATTCTCAATGTGCCCCAAGCAAAGAACACCTGGTAATACTGAACGAAATGCATTTTATTTCCAAAACATTTCCTATATTCTGTAAACCTATACAAAAATAATTTACTAGACTTTCACACGGTCCGTGTCCATGTGCGGGCTCCGCTTTGCTCAGCGGGGATCGCTCTGTAGATCCCCGATGAGCCGGCAGATGACAGGTCTGTCTCTGCACACTGTGCAGGGACAGACCTGTCAGAGCGCCGCTCTCCCTTATAGGGGATCGGATGACGACAGACCATAGAGTCCGTTGTCACCCGATCCGCCAGATGGATGGAAAATAGTGTTTTCCTCTGTCACACTTTGGCGGATCGGAGCGGGTCGGATGTCAGTGGGCATGTCACCGCTGACATCCGTGGCTCCATAGGCCTAGTACACACGAGAGGATTTATCCGCGGATACGGTCCACCGGACCGTTTCCGCGGATAAATCCTCTCGAGGAATTCCGAGGATTTTGATCCGATGGAGTGTACTCACCATCGGATCGAAATCCGCGCCGAAATCCCATCGCGATGACGTGTCGCGCCGTCGCCGTGATGATGACGCGGCGACGTGCGCGACGCTGTCATATAAGGAATTACGACGCATGCGGGGGATTCATTCGGACGGATTGATCCGGTGAGTCTGTACAGACCAGCGGATCAATCCGTTGGGATGGATTCAAGCGGATAGATTTTAAAGCATGTCTTAAAAATTTTATCCGCTGGAAATCCATCCCAGGGCATAAAAATCCGTGGAAACAGATCCGCTGGATTGTACACACCAGGGGATCTATCCGCTGGAGCCGGTCCGCGGATCAATTCCAGCGGATGGATCCTCTCGTGTGTACGGGGCCATAGAGGAGCACGGAGCGCCCGTTCAGGTCCGCCTAAAAAACTGGCAGGCGGACTTAAATGGTCCGCCCGTGTGAAAGAGCCCTTAATAATCCAAACCCACACTGAAGACCCTATAAACCAGAAAAGCATCTTCATTAGATATATGTGTAGCCCCGTGCTCCCAATGACTGGGGCGCTATTATAAATTTAGGGGGCATCTGAGCCCAACTAGTTGGGCTCAGACTTTACTAATCCCATTGAAATTAGCCTCTGTTCTGGCTATGGTATTATTCCACCCCCTTCCTGCCCGCCCAACTAGTTGGGCTCAGACTTTACTAATTCCATTAAAATTAGCCTCTGTTCTGACTATGGTATTCTTCCACCCCTTCCTGCCCGCCCAACTAGTTGGGTTCAGACTTTACTAATTCCATTAAAATTAGCCTCTGTTCTGGCTATGGTATTCTTCCACCCCCTTCCTGCCCGCCCCAACTAGTTGGGCTCAGACTTTACTAATTCCATTAAAATTAGCCTCTGTTCTGGCTATGGTATTCTTCCACCCCCTTCCTGCCCACCCAACTAGTTGGGCTCAGACTTTACTAACTCCATTAAAATTAGCCTCTGTTCTGGCTATGGTATTCTTCCACCCCCTTCCTGCCCGCCCAACTAGTTGGGTTCAGACTTTACTAATCCCATTAAAATTAGCCTCTGTTCTGGCTATGGTATTCTTCCACCCCCTTCCTGCCCGCTCAACTAGTTGGGCTCAGACTTTACTAATTCCATTAAAATTAGCCTCTGTTCTGGCTATGGTATTCTTCCACCCCCTTCCTGCCCGCCCAACTAGTTGGGTTCAGACTTTACTAATCCCATTAAAATTAGCCTCTGTTCTGGCTATGGTATTCTTCCACCCCCTTCCTGCCCAGGCCAATTTTCTTGTCGCACTTTGCATGACAATTGTGCTGTCATGCAACGATGTACCCAAACAAATCACCAGTGGGCTCTTTATTTTTTTGGTAAACAAAAAAAAGTCTGAAAATTTTGAAAAGAAAAAAGTTTTTGGTTTCTGTTATAAAATGTTGTAAATAAGTAAGTTTTCTCCTTCACTGATGAGGCTGCACTGACGGGCACTGATGTGGAGGCACTGATGAGGTGGCACTGATGGGCACTGATGAGAAGGCACTAATATGCAGCACTGATGGGCATTCATAGGTGGCACTCATATGCAGCACTGATGGGCACCGATATTCAGCACTGATACGTGGCAATGATGGGCACTGATGGGATCTGATGGGTGGCACTAATGTGCACTGATAGGCGGCACTGATGAGGAGGTACTAACAGGCATCACTGATGGGCACTGAAAGGCATCACTGGTGTTCATTGCTGGTAGGGCTGCAATGATAATCACTGCACTGATTATTAGTGCAGACCTCCCCTTTTAGGAAAGTTACTTATAGGCTCTCCTCTATTCACACTCTGTCAGCGTGAATAGAGGAATGTCGATAACTGGCACTTGCCACTTATGCTGTGATCAGCTGTGATCAGACACAGCTCATTACATGGTAAAGAACCTACGTCATAGGCTCTTTACCGTGATCAGGGATGCAGTGTGTCAGAGAGACACACCCAACTACCGATCGCCATGCTGCACACCTTGTTCTAAAGGATGTCATATGATGTCCAGTCAGAACAGGAGAGTCACCGCCAGGCCCGGACTGGGACAAATAATAGGCCCGGGCATTTTAGGCTGAGCAGCCCATTTTTTTTTTTATATATACCGTATTTATCGGCGTATACCGCGCACTTTTTTGCCCTGAAAATCAGGGCAAAATCGTGGGTGCGCGGTATACGCTGATACCCGCTTTCCCGAGCCGAGTTTTGAATACTGCGCCGACATATACCGAGCGCAGTACACTCGGGTATAGTCGGGCAGTCTTGGCTCCTTCCGCGCTCACGTCCTGGACGTACAGGACGTCAGCGCGGGTAGCCGAGCATTGCCGACAATACACGAGTGTACTGCGCTCTGTATATGTCGGTGCAGTATTCAAAACTAGGCGCGGGGAGGACGCCGCAGAAGGACGCCGGACCCGACGAAGAGGACACCCGAAGCCGCAGAAGGACGCCGGAACCGACGAAGAGGACACCCGAAGCCGCAGACGAACGCCAGACCCGACGAGGCCGCCGATGGACGCCGCGCAAGACACCAAAACTGTAAGTACTAAAAAAACTTTTTTTCCACAGGATTGGGGGCAACTTTAGGGGTGCGCGGTATACGCGGGAGCGCGTTATACCGCGATAAATACGGTACACAGATCAGGAAAGCATGACATGTTTGTTATTAAATCAAACCCCCCCTACCCCCGGCCCCCTCCTATTACAGTGTGCTTCCAATTGTAAGCAGCGAGGACATTTCATGGTCTGCAGCTGTACATATACAAGAGGAGTGTATATGTGCGGCTGCTGGGCTATGCTGGCTAAAAAGCTCAGGATAGTTCAGACTAGGATCCAAACACACCTGAGCTCACTCCTGCCAAGGGGAATGCTGCAGCTGGCTTTAAGGCCTCAGCTCGGGTTCACACTACTGTGGTGTGAGACACCACATGTAATTCGCACAGGAATCGCTCAACATTCCTGTGCGAATTACATGTGGTGTCTCTGGGGTGCGATTTGAGCCATGGATTTGTATGGCTCAAATCGTACTGCATTCAAACCACACTGGTGCAGGACCCTTTATTGTCCACACCAGAATCAGATTACATGGGTGTTCACACCCATGCGATTCGATTCGGCAAACTGTGCTGCGTTTTGTAAACCGATTGTGGAGTGTCGTTAACAGTTAATAGTTCATTTTAGGGCACATTAAAAATATATTACCCAAATCTATATATAAGGCCCCTTTCACACGGGGGCGGTGACGGTAAAGCTCCGCTATTTTTAGCGGCGCTTTACCGTAA
Organism: Rana temporaria; assembly: GCF_905171775.1. Taxonomy (NCBI): domain Eukaryota; kingdom Metazoa; phylum Chordata; class Amphibia; order Anura; family Ranidae; genus Rana; species Rana temporaria. Next base: position 122,639,970 of record NC_053490.1, on the reverse strand, counting down.
TTTTTGCGGAAGTATTCGGCCGCTAGCGGGCCGCTTTTAACCCCCTGCTAGCAGCCAAAAAAGGGTTAAATCCATCTGCAAAGTGCCACGGTATGGCCGTACTGTCCATTCATTTTGCTCCAAAGATGCTGCTTGCAGGACATTTTTTAACATCCTGCCAGCGCACCACTCCAGTGTGAAAGCCCTAGGGGCTTTCACACTGGGGTAAAAAAATTGGCTCTATCAGGGCGCTTTACAGGCACTATTTTTAGCGTTATAGCGCCTGCAAAGCGCCTCAGTGTGAAAGGGGTCTAAAACAATCCAAAAGGTGTCATGCATTTAAAGTGTATATATGATTTTTTGTTAACACTGCACTTACCCAGCCAACCAGTACTAAACATACCACAATTACAAACACACACACAAAAAAAAAAATCATACATACACTTTAAATGCACCTTTCGGGCCCAAGAAATGTCCCTCTCACACAATGGTTTACACCTGCATTTACACAGCATGATAAGAGCATGCTTTGGTCTGGTCAGTGGTCTCTTTTACACAGTAAAGACTGATGCTAAACTACCTGAGTTCAGCATCACTCTTTTTTACTGTGTAAAAGAGACCACTGACCAGACCAGACCAAAGCATGCTCTTATCATGCTGTGTAAATGCAGGTGTAAACCATAATTCAAACAGGCAGGCTGGCTGGCGTTACTTACTTTTTAGCAATCTTCTCTAGGCCCTGGTGCCAGTGGCTGCAGATACACCTTTGCGACAGGCAGAAGGGGATTCCTCCAGGCAGCTCCTCCCCCTTCATGGTCACCTGACCCCTTCATTTCCGCCCCCCTTGAGCTGAATAATCAGTCCGACGGCCGCGGAGCTGGCCGTGTTGATGCCGGCTGAGCGGCCCCCACCCACGGAGCAGCCTAAATGCTTTGGCTTCTGGCGGGGGGGGGACTGGGGACCCCGGCCAGAAGAACATGGATGCGGCCCTCCCCGCGGAGCCGGCCGAAGAGAGGCCGGCAGCGGATGAGCAGGGCCGGCTCTAGCAGCTGCCCATGAAGTCAGTCAGACCCGAAATTGACACGTGGCCCTGGCAGCTGCGGCCGACCGGGCATATGCCCGGTGTGCCCTATGGCCAGTCCGGGCCTGGTCACCGCCCAGCCGTCATTCTGCTATTGGACGGGCAGGAAGGTATTAAACTATGGCTAAGATGTCCGCTTCCTTGGTTATTATTTATGTTATTATTATTAAACATTATATATTTAGTGCCATCAGTTTACACAGCGCTTTACAATGTAGAGGGGTGACAACACAATTAGAGTACAGTTCAATACAAAAGGTACAGGAGGGCCCTGCTCATAGAGCTTACATTCTAAAGGGGGGAGGTGGTGGTACAAAAGGAAATTTCTGCAGAGAATGATTTGATGGGGGTGGCTATAGGTGTAGTTTGATGATAGTTTTGAATGTTTTTTTTTTTTTACCTGCTTTGCTTTAGCTGTCCATAAAGGCATTCAATATTACCTGAATGCAGCCACAATTTGCTCCGTGGGTGGCTCTGTTGGCAACACACAGATTGACAAAAGTATTTTTATTAATTGACTTCTGTGGAAGGTGCCAGGTGGAATATTGTTGGCTGAACATGCCTGCATCCAGAAACAAAAGCCTGCTGCAGGAGATAAGTTTATTCATACTGTTTAGCTAGAATGGAGGAACCTGTTAGAACTAAAGGCCAATCCACTTTGCACTATAAGTGCACTGTAAGTGCATTTGGCAGTGCAGTCGCTGTAGATCTGAGGGGGACATGCAAGGAAAAAAAAAAAATTTTTTTGCTAGTACATGATTGGATGATAAAATCAGCAGAGCTTCCCCTCATCACAGAGCTTTCACTCAGATCTACAGCGACTGCACTTTCAAGTGCACTTCCAAATGCACTTGCAGTGCAATTGAAGTCCAAAGTGGATCTATCTTTAGTAAATCAACACCCATATGTCTTTGGCTAGTCTAAAGCCTCGCAAACACAATCAGACTTTCTGTGGACAAAGCCGCGGAATTTTGTTCGAAGTGCGTTGGCCGTGGTCTTGTATTGCATACAAATAGGAAATAATTGTTGTCCAACAAACACGAAACTACATCGTTTTTCAGCTCTTTAGCACCACCCTTTGAGCAACTTCTGATTTCCTTTAGCCCGCATTCACACCTAGGCGTTTTTACGCCTGTAGCGCTACGCCGCTGCCGCCAGAGGGCTGAAAACAGATGTCCCTCTATGGAGATGGTTCACATCTCCACGCCGAACGCCTGTCGCCTGCCGCGTGAAAAAAGGTCCCGGACCTTTTTTTCAGGCGTCTTCGAGCGTTCGGCTAGGAGATGGGAATCATCTCCATAGAGGGGGTCATCTTGGGGCACATCTAGGCGGACAATACCGGCGTTTTGTCGCCGCAAATCACGGTACAAAACGCCGCTATTTTTACCGCGATTTGCAGCGACAAAAACGCCGCTATTTTTACTGCGATTTCGTCCGCCTAGATGTGAATGCAGCCTTAGATTTACCATCAACTATATAGTACAAGGGCCTGCCTTATTGCATACAAATTGAAAGTGTTTAGGTTTGACCTCATATTATATGGTTGATAAATAAAGGAAGAAATTTTAAGAAAATTGTATAGTGTGTATCCTTTTACCTGTAGGTACTGTGAATTTCTCCTAAACTTGCTCCGTTTTGGAGATATTCACTTTATCCACATGTGCAGACATCATCAGCACATGTGCACTAAAGAAATGGCTCGCTTGTGTCGTTTCTTCAGTAGCTGTGCAGTGACCGACGGCACCCGCGCACATGTCCTGGAGTGACGTCATTGCGACTCCGGCCAATCACAGCTCCGGAGCCCACGAACCCGGAAATAACTCCAAGATACATGTCGTCGATCACGCAAACTGGGACAGACCTTTTTCCGGGAGTTTCCATCGGTGCCCGGCGTATTTGACCATCGCCGTGTGGTCAGCACGGTTCCAGGAGTCAGCGAAAACCCGCGCCTCTGACGTTTAGGATGTCTGCAGGATTCTTCTGCCTTGCACGGAGCTCCGGACCAGCGCTGCTCACATGTCGGTCGCCGGCTCCGCCCCCCCACATGTCGTCAATCACAGTGGTGTACGGGGAGCAATGCAACAGCTTTGATCTAAGGTAAGTATTTCATAATGAGCTAGTGTGTGATGCATTCTAGCTCACTATGCCTTTGTCTTGCAGGTTGTTTTTTTTTTTTCTTTTTCTTTGGGAGTATACAACCACTTTAAGCCGGGTACACAATAATAGATGGTGGGGTTGAGCGAAAATAAAACTGACAGCTTCGGTTGGAGCTGCTGTACTAACCATGCAAGGTTAATTCAGCGATCTACCCCACTGAGCTGTTGTGTTCTGACAGGGGGACGCCCCCTGGCAGAACACTACGGCCAGCGCTCTCTGCCATTGGCTGAGAGCGCTCATTGGGAATCAGACGGATGCTGGTTTTCCAGGATGCTCATTCGACAGAAGCCGGCCAAACAGCCGGCTTCTGTAGGACAGAAAGACATACAAACAGGCCGAATGTCAGACATTTTTTTTAACCGGTTGTCTCCTGACATTTGGCCTGTGTATACCCGCCTTTAGGGTTTGCTTTGAAGACAAATCAGGTCAAATTTTCATTCCAGAAAGTGTATGTCTATGGAAATACACAGCACTAGCTGGGAGTGCTCACACACAGGTTTCTCCTTAGCAGCTGATGGCTAAAGCCAGGTACACACTAATGGCGCACACACACGGTCGGAATTTCCGACAACAAATTTTCGATGTAAGCTTGTTGTCGGAAAATCCGAACCGTGTGTAGGCTCCATCGGACATTTGCTGTCAGAATTTCCGACAACAAATGTTTGAGAGCTGGTTCTCAATTTTTCCGACATCAAAAGTTCTTGTCGGAAATCAATCGTCTGTAGCCAAATCCGATGCACAAAAATCCTACGCATGCTCCGAATCAATTTGACGCATGCTCTGAATCATTGAACTTTGATTTTTTGGCTTGTCGTAGTGTTATACGTGACCGCATTCTTGACGTTCGAAATTTTTCGACAATATTTGTGTGACCGTGTGTATGCAAGACAAGTTTGAGCAAACAATCTGTCGGGAAAAAATTGCGGAATGTCCGATCGTGTGTACGTGGCATTACAGTTTTTTTTGTGCAATCCAGCGGTCAGAGTCACTGTACTAACAATGCAAGGTTAGTTCTGTATCTCCCCTGCTGAGCTGTTGTGTTCTGACTGGGGGATGGCCCCCCGCCAAAACACTTCGATCAGCGTTCTTTGCCATTGGCCGCTGTCTCCCGACATTCGGCCAGTGTATACCCGACTTAAGAAGACACATGCAAAAATGCAGGGCGGCCAGCGGCTTGAGATATGGCACAGACACAAAAAATATATATATATTTAAAAAAGAAGAAACATCATTTACAGGACCCCCTCTTTTTTTTTAAAATCAAAGGCTCTTATTGTCAAGTTAAAGCGGGGGTTCACCCTTAGAGGGCACTTTTCCCCCTTAGATTCCTGCTCGTTATTACTAGGGGAATCGGCTGTTTATTTTAAAATATGTGCAGTACTTACCCGTTTACGAGACGCATCCTCTCCGTCGCTTCCGGGTATGGGCTTCGGGAATGGGCGTTCCTTCTTGATTGACAGGTTTCCGAGAGGCTTCCGACGGTCGCATCCATCGCGTCACGATTTTCCGAAAGAAGCCGAACGTCGGTGCGCAGGCGCAGTATAGAGCCGCACCGACGTTCGGCTTCTTTCGGCTACGAGTGACGCGATGGATGCGACCGTCGGAAGCCTCTCGGAAGACTGTCAATCAAGAAGGAACGCCCGCTCCCGAAGACCATACCCGGAAGCGACGGAAGAAGATGCAGCTCGAAAACGGGTAAGTACTGCACCTATTTTAATACAAATAGCCGATTCCCCTAGACCGAACGAGCAGGAATCTAGGGGAAGAAAAAAATTTTTTTTAGAAATGGGTGAACTCCCGCTTTAAGTAACTATTACAGACCTCACTCCTACCCCTTCCTCAGCCTGTGACTGGACAGGACAAGAAGCAGCAGCAGAATGATAAGCTCATCCCTCTTTAACCTCCCTGGCGGTATGATTCTTTCAGAAAAAACATGCTGAAAGCGGTACCATTATTTGCAAGGAAATTTGGCGTTTTATATTGTAGGTCTGTAATTTTTAGAAATAACTCACTTAAATCTGACCAAACAAGATTCTAATAGGCATCCCGGGTATGACATTTTTTTAAAAACAAAATTATAAATTATAATATAATAAATAATTATAAATAATTATAACAAATAATAATATAATTATAATAAAAATTATTCAATAATTTAATCAAATCAAAATCACTGAAATTTGCTCAGTTGCAGAATTGTTGCTGTCATTATTTTTTTTTTTTTATGACGAATTTCCCCACAAATTGCTATCGCACAATTCTGCAAGTGATTATAATTTATTATCGCTGTTTTTTAGCTGATCTAAAACTATTTTTGACATAAAGGGACACTTTTGGTTGCTATGGACAATCTACAGTTTGCAGGGAGAAAGAAACGTTTTTATTATATAAAATGACATGCATGACACAGGACAGACCACTAGGGACAGGGGGGGTGTCACCCTAACCTAAACTGTCTTTCTAAGTATGGTATTGTTAACCACTTCCCGACCGTCGCATGTACATATACTTTGGCAGAATGGCACGGACAGGCACATCAACGTACCTGTACGTGCCTGCCTAGACATAGGTCGGGGGTCCGATCGGGACCCCCCCCCCCCCCGCTACATGCGGCGGTCGGGTTCCCTCGGGGAGCGATCCGGGACGACTGAGTGGCTATTTGTTTCTAGCCGCCCCCTCGTGATCGCTCCCCGGAGCTGAAGAACGGGGAGAGCCGTATGTAAACACGGCTTCCCCGTGCTTCACTGAGGCGGCGTATCGATCGAGTGATCCCTTATATAGGGAGACTCGATCGATGACGTCATTCCTACAGCCACACCCCCCTACAGTTGTAAACACACACTAGGTGAACACTAAATCCTGTGGTTAACTCCCAAACTGCAACTGTCATTTTCACAATAAAGAATGCAATTTAAATGCATTTTTTGCTGTGAAAATGACAATGGTCCCAAAAATGTGTCAAAATTGTCCGAAGTGTCCGCCATAATGTCGCAGTCACGAAAAAAATCGCTGATCGCCGCCATTAGTAGTAAAAAAAAAAAAATTAATAAAAATGCAATAAAACTATCCCCTATTTTGTAAACGCTATAAATTTTGCGCAAACCAACCGATAAACGCTTATTGCGATTTTTTTTTACCAAAAATAGGTAGAATAATACGTATCGGCCTAAACTGAGGAAAAAAAATATTTTTATATATGTTTTTGGGGGATATTTATTATAGAAAAAAGTAAAAAATATTGCATTTTTTTCAAAATTGTCGCTCTATTTTTGTTTATAGCGCAAAAAATAAAAACCGCAGAGGTGATCAAATATCACCAAAAGAAAGCTCTATTTGTGGGGAAAAAAGGACGCCAATTTTGTTTGGGAGCCACGTTGCACGACCGCGCAATTGTCAGTTAAAGCGACGCAGTGCCGAATTGTAAAAACCCCTTGGGTCATGTAGCAGCATATTGGTCCGGTCCTTAAGTGGTTAATCAATACAAAGCTGCAATATTTTGTGTTTTTTTTTTTTTTTATACTTTTCTGTAGTTCAGCTTTAAGCAATGGACTGAAATGACTTGGCAGACAACTATAGAGTGCCAGTTTAGATATTTTTTCAACTGCCCAAAAAGATGCCATTGTACATGATCGGCATATCACGCTAGTAAAGACTTTCAAAGCCTGGCTTTCTCATAAGATGAAAAGTACCGGCATGTCCTTTCAGTGTATAAATATGCTAGAACTTACTAAACCAGACAGTAAATGATGAGTATCAAAACTGAGGCAACAACAGCTGTGAAAATCATATATAATTCACAATGTAGGGAACTAAATATCAGGAAGTTGGCAACATAAGTGTGCAGGCGGGCAGCTGTAGAATATGCTTCTTTATAATGGTTCCATGGAGAGCACCAGTTGGCTCTCTCAATAGAGAATCTGTCTACACTCGACATCTGCAGAACATCCAGGATTGGAGTATAGTTTTCTGATTGCTGTGTGTAAGGTGCTAGTTAGAATCAAAATATGTCCCTCTAAATTTGCTAGAGCTTCCTGAGCCTGGACACCAACGTTGCTACTCCAACATCAGGTGATGCCAATCATAAAAATACAGTACTCACTGGTAGATTTAGACAAGTGGGTATTTTGACCAAATCATCATTTTTGTGCATATTGTCAAGTTCCAAGCTGTATAAACTTAAATGCTTTTTCGATTTAAGCATATCAGGTGATGTGTATTTGTGTAATGAAGGAGGGGGTGGCCTAAGGAGATCAACACCCTATGTCAAGGTGTGCGCAATTATTACGCAGCTTCTTTTCCTCAGACAAAATAGGCCAAAAAAGAGATTTAACTGACTCTGAAAAGTCAACTAATTTAAAAAGTCTTTCAGAGGGATGCAGCAATGACATTGTTAAGAAATGGGGCGTGATCACAAAATCATCAAACGTTTTGTTGCAAATAGTCAACAGAGTCACATGAAACATGTTAAGAAAAAAGACACATATTAACTGCCAAAGATTTGAGAAGAATAAAACATGAAGTTGCCAGGAACCCATTATTATATTTTCCCATAGATGGGAAAATGTTTGTTTTTCATTTAGTTGCATAATAATTCTGCACACTAAAGCCCTGTACACACGATCGGTTTGTCTGATGAAAACGGACCGATGGACTGTTTTCATCGGACGAACCGATTGTGTGTGGGCCTCATCGTTTTTTTTTCCCATCGGTGAAAAAAAATAGAACCTGTTTTAAATTTTTCCTATGGGTAAAAAACCGTTAGAAAAAAACGATCGTTTGTGCGGAAGTCCATCGGTCAAAAATCCACACATGCTCAGAATCAAGTGGACGCATGCTCGGAAGCATTGAACTTCATTTTCACCGCGTTGGACACGGTCGGATTTTTGACTGATGATGTGTAGGCAAGACTGATGAAAGTCAGCTTCATCGGATATCCGACGAAAAAAATCCATCGGATTAGATTCCATCAGATATCCGATCGTGTGTACAGGGCATCATAGTTGCCCAATAATTTGGTTTGAAGTTTAACATTTTGGATTGACTGAGAGCAATACAACCTGCCTAATAATTGTGCACTAATAGGTAGATTCAGCTAGAATGGATTATCTTTAGGTCGGCGTAGCCTAGCCTGTTTAGGCTACACTGCCGTAAATTAGTTAGGCTAGTAGTGATTTTCAATCTACTTACCTGCTAATATACGGCGGCGTAGTCTAAAACGAGCGGGCGTAAGGGCGCCTAATTCAAATTGGTTGGAGGGGGGCGTGTTGTATGGAAATGAGGCTTGACCTCACGTTTTTTGACGTTTTTTTACACTGCGCTTGTGCCGGGCGCCTACATTTCCCAGGGCGCATTGCGGCTAAGTACGCCGTACGGGCCAATTGATTTTGACGTGGACGTAAACGACGTAGCTCCCGATTCGCGGACGACTTACGCAAACGACGTAAATAATTCGAACCTCGCGGCGGGAACGGCGGCCATACTTTAACATTGTTATTCCACCTCATAGGTAGAATAACTTTAGGCCGCCTAAGGCCTTACGAAAACAATGTAATTCGACTGCGGCGGCCTGGCGTACGTTCGGGAATCGGCGTAAAAGCTAATTTACATAATCTACGCCGGCTGCAATGGAAGCGCCACCTAGCGGCCATCCGAAAAATTGCAAGCTAAGATAGAACGGTGCAAGCCGGCCTATCTTAGCTTTGTTTAAGCGTATCTCTGTTTGAGCATACGCTTAAGCATACGACGGCGTAGATTCGGAGTTAGGTCGGCTTATCTACTGATAAGCCGGCCTAACTCTTTTTGAATCTACCTAACAGTGTGGATTAGTTGTGCAATGTTAAAGGAGTTTTGTAGTTGTCCAAGCCGTGTCAGTAAAATACCCCAGCATTGACTAGTAGATTAACTGGCTCAACTGAGTGCATCCTGGATGGCTGCCTCACCTCCTAAGCCTTGAATGTCCAATGAGAAAATACATGTTGAAAAAATGACAAAATGTAGATCTCACACCATGGCTTCATCAAATGGCTGCATATTATGCAACATCATTGGCCTCTGTGCCATCTTGTTGCATATGTCTATATACATTTTATCTCTCCAGTCCTGTGTTTAACCACTTCAATACCGGACAGTTTCACCCCCTTCCTGCCCCCCTTCGTTTTTGCTTTGGATTGAGTGGTGAAGGACTTGTTTACATTTGTGGATGGGGGTGGTAAAGATAATTGGTTGAGCTGCGCATTTGGTTGGCAGACCCTCTGCCAAAAGCACTGTGTTCAGGTAAGTGGGGCCACCGCAACTGCAGTTGTGTTTTATGCCTGTGATTGCTGCGTGGTGGTGCTGCAAAGCACCACCACGTTTAAACAGGCGGCCCTTTGTGGATCACTTTGTGAAAATGTTACCATTTATCTCAATATTGTCAAAGAGTTAAATGGTCAAATCTCTTGATTTTTTGTTTTTGTTTCTTTCTCATTGAGGAGCTTTTTCTTCATTTCCTGCCCCTAATGTTCAGACTCTGTGACAATGACCAAGAAAACACTAAAATCCTGACAAGGGCTCTAATCTTTCCCTACTGTATCCAAAACAAAAAAAACTTTTTGGTTTTATGTTTTATGCTCTATTTTGTACAGAAACCGATCCACTTCAACTTCAACATCTGAAATTGTTCCTTACACTTAAAGCGGTGGTTCACCCTAAAAAGCAAGTTTCTACCATGAAATCCAGCATACTAGCGTGAGCTACAGTATGCCTTTATTTTATTTTTTTGCGCCGTACTCACTGTTTAATCCCGTAGTTAAGTTTCAGACTCCCCGCGGGGAATGGGCGTTCCTATGCAGAGGGGAACATGATTGACGGTCGGCTATGGCGCGTCACGCTTCCCGAGTAGGACTCGGCTCTTCACGGCGCTATACGGCGCCTGCGCACAGACTAGGAGCTGACTTCGCAGGCGCAGTGAAGAGCCAAGTCCTATTTCGGCTATTTCCGGGAAGCGTGACGTGCCATAGCCGGCCATCAATCATGTTCCCCTCTGCATAGGAACGCCTACTAGTCTGAAACTTAACTACGGGATTAAAAAAAAATAAAGGCATACCGTAGCTCGCGCTAGTATGCTGGATGGCATGTTAGAAAAAACTATTTTTTTTAGGGTGAACCCCCGCTTTAAGCCTCGTACACACGATAGGTTAACCAGAGGACAACGGTCTGAAGGCTTCATAGGTTAACCTATGAAGCTGACTGATGGTCTGTCGCACCTACACACCCTCAGTTAAAAAAACGATGGTGTCAGAACGCGGTGATGTAAAACACAACGATGTGCTGAAAAAAAAAAACAAAGTTCAATGCTTCCAAGCATGCGTCGACTTGATTCTGAGCATGCATGGATTTTTAACCAATGGTTGTGCCTACTAACGATCGGTTTTGACCTATCGGTTACCAATCCATAGGTTAAATTTTAAAGCAAGTTGTCTATTTTTTAACCTATGGTTAAATAACCTATGGGGCCTACACACGATCGGTTTGGACTAATGAAAACGGTCCTTCAGACCGTTGTCCTCTGGTTAACCTATCGTGTGTACGAGGCCTTATAGTATGAGTATCTCACCTAAAGATGTTACTTTACAATTATTTTCTTTAAAGTTGGAAGGCTTGTTTTTCAAAATGCCGCCTCAAGTAAAAGAAGAAAATCACACAAACATTAAACTCATGCCTGACCCTCCATCTGTAGACACTTAGTAGTAATAGAGACACAGATAAAAGGACCAGTGAAGAGTGGAGGAGAAAGTATACTTACAGTATTTATACCTAAAATTAGTGACTGAGGACTTATCTGGAAGCCATTTATTCTCCTGTGTGTCCAGCCTTTCATGTGCAGTTCAGAGGTGCGATTTAATTACATGTATGGTTTCATGTTTGACATGGGAACGCTGTGTATATCCCTTGTTTAGGAAACACACTGACAGCAGTGTTGTGAGCCAATACAGTGCGTCACTCTTCAATGTTTACACACAGCTCTGAGCTCCATGAACCGCCTTGACTTCATATGAGGATATTTAATTGATTTATTTCTTATTTATTTGGTAATTGGGAGACGCAGATCTAAACATGACAGATGGAAGAAACATTGCAATTCAAAAAATTATCCTTTTTTTTTAGCTACTCGTCCTCCAAACATTAGACAACTTATGTAAGGGGTGGTTGGAGTTAGCCATTTTGTTGTTAAATATAGCTGTGATCAGGGATGTTCTGTATGGTGACTATGGTAGGGTGACCAGACATCCCCGGTTTCCAGGGACAGCCCCCGGATTGAGGACACTGTCCCCGGACCAAGTCTGTCCTCGGTTTTGTCCCAGGATTGGATTTGAACAAGGGCTGAGGCAATTTCAAAGACAGTCAGTGCAGAATAAAAAATAAATCTGAAATTACACCATCCTGCTCTATCTTGGGGGGGGGGGGGGGGTATATTATCTGTGCCCCTTTCTGATGATCATGTGCTGGTCGAAGCAGAGGGAATATTTCTTCCGTTTCGTGTGCATGCCCATTCAGCTCTGCTTGCATGTTCTGCCTTGGCTCAATTCCCGGCCAGCCGCCTGCCTATCTCCTTGCCTTATCTGGTGGAGTGATCTTCCTCCGCTCCCCACCCAGTAGTAGCCGGGCCCCGAGAGTAAGACTTGACAGGCTGTGAGGCGGGCAGCGGCGGTGATGGGCAGGCAGTCGCTGATTGCCGCCATTGCTAGTAAAAAAAAAAAATATGTCCCCGGATTTCATTTAAAAAATCTGGTCACCTTAGACTATGGTGTAGATGGCATTTCTATGCTTGCTATTTTGGAAGAGATCATAATTCTGTGAAAGGTTGATCATGCCAGAATGCCCCAGGGACTAGGTGGTGCTGCAGGGATTGAATCCTTGAAAGGAAGACCTGTACAGTGAACAGGAGAGCAGCTGACAGAGACCGGCCTTTTTAAAAATCAGACAGATTAGTTCTGTTTTTGCCAGGCATCCCCAACATTAAAAGCAGAGGGATAATAACCAGTGGTGGCCGCTCTCTTAGGGGCGAAGAGGCGCGCCCCCCTAATCCATGTGGCCAGCCCCTAATCTACATGCAGGGTGCTGGACGCATGAATTTCAATGTGTTTTTTTTTAAGCATGTGATTAGAGCCAGAGGCTCTAATTGGCTTAAAAAAGGGTGTGCTCAAGGAGCAGAGCACTGCACCCTGAGCCCACCCAGTTGTGTGACATTAGCTAATACATTTTTGCTAATGACTTCCTGCTTCTCCTCCCAGCCAATCAGAAAGCGAGTCCTGAGACTCACTTCGGCCAGGAGGAGCCACTGTTCGGCTGGGAGGAGAAGCAATTACCCAGCACTTCCCACAACAAGCTGGAGCAAGCTGGAACGCCGCCTTGCCATCCCAATCACACAGCGGGGGCGGTCACGGTAGTGCGAGTGAGGCCGGGTACTCACGACCAAACATGTATGGTGAAAGCGGTCCGTCGGACCGTTTTCACCATACATGTCTGCCAGAGGGCTTCTGTACGATGGTTGTACACACCATCGTACAGAAGTCCGCGCGTAAACAATACGCGGGGCGTGTCCGCGGTGTCGCCGCGTCGATGACGCGGTGTCGCCGCGACAATGACGCGGCGACGTGGGCGGCCCGCCTTTAAAATGCTTCCACGCATGCGTCGAAGTCATTCGACGCATGCGAGGGACGGCGGGCGCCTGGACATGTACGGTAGGTCTGTACTGACGACCGTACATGTCCGAGCGGGCAGAATTCCAGCGGACTGTTTTAAAACAAGTCCAGGAATATTTGTCTGCTGGGAAAAGGCCCGGCGGGCAAATGTTTGCTGGAATTCGGCCCGCTCGCGCCCACACACGACCAAACATGTCTGCTGAAACTGGCCTGCGGGCCAGTTTCAGCAGACATGTTTGCTCGTGAGTATGGGGCCTGAGAGGGGCAGGTTTGTTTGCCACCCCCCCCCCCCTCCAAATTTTGAGCACTGGCTGCCACTGATATTAACAGATAAGTTATGTGTAGAGCCAACCTGGCATGTCAATCCATCTGTCACAGTTATGTCCATGAGTCCCACCGAAGAGTTGCAATTAGTATAGGTATTAGGGCAGCAACTTTAAACCATACATGTTGGAGATCTTCTGGAAAGTTTTTTTTTTTTTTATAAAAACATGTCAGAATAAAAGGGATCATTCATATTTATTGAACAGTTCAATACTAGGCAGAGCACCACAAAGCAGACCTCTAATGCAATTCAATCATAATGACCCTATATGTAGAGTGACCGTTGTCATCGGACGAACCGATCGTGTGTGGGCCCCATCGTTTTTTTTCCCATCGGTGAAACATTTTAGAACCTGTTTTAAAATTATCTGATGGTTAAAAAACCGATAGAAAAAAACGATCGTCTGTGGGCAAGTCCATCGGTTAAAAATCCATGCATGCTCAGAATCAAGTCGACGCGGGAAGTGGAAGCATTGAACTTAATTTTTCTCAGCACGTCGTAGTGTTTTTCGTCACCGCGTTCTGACACAAATGGATTTTTAACTGATGGTGTGTAGGTAAGACTGATGAAAGTCAGCTTCATCGGATATCTGATGAAAAAATTCATTGGTCTGTTTTCATCGGATGAACCGGTCGTGTGTACGTGGCATAATATTTTATTGACAATAGAAAAAATAAACACATCAAATTTAAATATATAGAAAATGTATCTTTCTAAGAAAGAAATAACGTCATTTTTTTAAATTGATGGCAGCAACTCATCTCAAAAAAGTTGGGAGGGGGCCATGTTTACCGTGGTGTAACATCCCCTCTTCTTTTAACAAAATTCTGTAAACGTCTTGGAACTGAGGTGACAAGTTGGAGTTTTGGGAGAGAAATGTTGTCCCATTCTTGCCTGATATAGGATTCTAACTGCTCAACAGTCTTAGGTCCTCTATTTATTTCAAGATGTACCAAATATTTGCAATTGGCGAAAGGTCTGGACTGCAGGCAGGCCAGTTAAACACCTGGACTCTTCTACTACAAAGCCATGCTGTTTTAATAGATGCAATATATGGTTTAGCATTGTCCTGTTGAAAGGCCCTCCCTAAAAAAATAAGTTGCTGGATTGGGAGCATAACCTGCTCTAAAACCTGGATAGATCTTTCAGCATTGATGGTGCCTTTCCAGATGTGCAAGCTGCCCATTCCATACGCAAGAATGCCCCCCTTCCTATCAGACATGCAGGCTTTCAAATTGAGTGCTGGTAACAGGCTGGAAGATCCTCTTTAAGACAGAGGCACCCATGGTTGCCAAAAAAAATTAAAATTTCAATTTGTCTGACTACAAGACTCTTTGCAACAGACCATTTTAAATATGCTTTGGATCAGAACTGTGTTCACACACAGAGATTTTTGGAATTAATCCTGAGAAAATGCTGTGATGTCAATCACAGAATCATGTATGTTTTTAATTCAGTGCCATCTGAGGGCCCGAAGATCATGGGCATCCAATATTGCATTTCGTCCTTGTCCCTTATGCACAGAGATTTGGTATTATGTGTTGTAGATGACGATATATTTAAAGTCTTTGCAATTTTATGTTGCGAAAGCAATGGGTAAGCCTGTCCACATAAACATATTGAAATATTAGCTGTGAGATTGTGAATTGTCTCTTTTAACATATATGGAAAGTCAACACCTATATTTTAATATTTGGGTAGAGCAGGGAACAGTCAAAACTCCTGTTTTTGCCATCTGTGTCCCATTGGAAAGATTTTCCCTCAATTCCTGTCCAGAAGACAGAACAGAAAGCTAGAAAAAAACTATGGCGCGGATTCACGTAGCACTTACGCCGACGTATCTTGAGATACGCCGCGTAAGTGCACATATGCGCCGTCGTATTTATGCGCCTGACTCTGAAAGCAAGATACGCCTGAAAATAGGCTTCATCCGACCGACGTAAGCTTCCACGCCGTCGTATCGTTGGCGCATATTTACAATGGCCGCAAAGGGGCGCTCCCATTGATTTACGATTCGAATATGCAAATGAGTGAGATATGCCGACTCATGAACGTACTTGCGCTCAGCGCATTAATATACGTGGTTTACGTAAGTCGTACGTCCGGCGTAAAGTTATTTCCCATCTATGAGGCGCAACTCATGCAAAGGTATGGACCAGGGAACAGCCGTCGTATTTTACGTCGTTTACGTAGTAGTACGTGAATAGGGCTGTGGGCGTAGGTTACGTTCAAGTCCTAGGCAGTGATTCGATGTATCTTAGGCGTACGTTTCGACGTGATTCTGCGCATGCGCCGTTCGTTATTTGTATCTTGATGGCGCTCGGCCCATCATTTTCATGGGGTCACGCCTCATTAGCATGGCTCACGCCCACTGCCACTTACGACGAGTTACGCCGAGGGAACCCAGCATAGATTTGGGAGCAAGTGCTTTGTGAATACTGTGCTCGCCGCTCTGCGCTACGTCAGCGTAGCGTATATTCGATACGCTACGCCGACATAACTATGCGCCGCTCTATGTGAATCCGGGACTATGAATCCCCCTAGCAGGGAAGCATACAGCAATAACACATTGACACTCCATGCAAATCCATTTTTTTTTTTTTTCTGCTTTAGATACACTTTAATTTCAATTTACTTCCCATGTTTAAGATTATTGTATTTGACGGTACAATTAAATAATATGCGGATAATGTTTCTGGTAACTTGCTGAACAAAATTTAAATTACCTTGCCTTGAATATAGCATCTTTGATGTGTTGAGATACACAGGCAACAGGTTGGTGCCTGCAGGCAAAGCTGACAGGGCGTATCTATAGCTGATGCCATGAGTGTGGAAGATGCGGAATCGTTAGCAGGGAATAGAGGCATCCTAAGCTCCCACTAGCCAGGCTGTACATCTGTGGAGGGAGTGCCTCTGCTTTATAGGGATTTCAGACTGGGTGGGATGCTGTTAATTCACTGGTGAGAGCATTAGGGCATTTCAGAACTCCCTTTTAAATGAATACATTTCTGTACACTGTCTAGCTGAAGCTTCTGGCAATTTATAATATATATGTACTGAAGATGGAAATGTGTGCTCTTATAGAATTGCAGTCTAAATACAACTATTCAAGAGGACCTGCCACTAGGTTTTCAAGCCTCATTAATAAATACCTAATCAAAGGGGTGTTATGTGGCCAAAAAAAGAGTTCCTCGTTAGTTTTCAGTCTTGTCTTCTTTTGTTAGCACATTCAAATAAATATCCCTCTTCTGTCCAACTTTTTGTCTCTTGTCTTTTTTCATTCTTCTCGTTTTCAGGTATAACCCTTTAACTAATCCTGGTTCTCTGTGATATTTTCTATCTTTTAAAGCAGGGGTCTCCAAACATTCTAAACAAAGGGCTGGTTTATTGTCCTTCGGACTCCAGGGGGGCCGGACTTTGGCCAGCGGGAGTGGAAATTGTCCTGGTATCAGTGGGAGTAAACATCTGGTATTAGGGGGAGGAATACTGCCCTGTTGTTAGTATCATAGGGAGGAATAGTGCCCCATTAGTTGTGTCAGTGGAAGAAATGGTGCTTCAATGTCGGTATCAGATGGCAGAATAGTGTCTTGTATTAGTTAGATGAATAGTGCCCCAAGGGCTGGATAAAGACAAGCAAAGGGCCACATCAGGCCCTCAGTCCACAGTCTGGAGACCACTGTTTTAAAGGTACTAAACCCAGGATCCTGCATTCACGATATCTGGTCTCCCACAGTACACAGAATATTGAAATGCAATTATTTTAGTAAATATAAATGGCTAAATACCTTTTCTTATCAGCAGTATATAGCAGCCTTCTGACTTCTATGAGTATCTGACTTTCTGTCTGGACAGTAATGATTGGCCCTGTGCTAATCACATGCTCCTAGCAATACACACCAAACTGAGCACGTGCAGAGTGACTCCAAAGGCTCTGTACTATCAGGAGATGGATTGGGGGGCAGTAAAAGAAGGGGCGGAGCAGAGAAGAGAGGATCAAACAGCCTTTTTACACAATGCAGAGAATTAACCCCTTCAATTCCACAGTGAGTATGACAAGCATGCTTTAGTGCATATACAGACTGATTTTACTGTTGTGGGATTAGGAACACTAAAGGTGGCCCTGCTTTCTACATCTGTTCCATTTTTTTAATCTAAATAATTTCTGCCCTTCTTATTGTTTGTCTCATATCGTCTGATCTGTAGTCCCTCTTTCATTCTATCTCTTGTATCACTTTTATTCAAGAATACCACTATTCTGTTTGTTGTCCAATACTTATTGGTTTATTGGTCTTCTGTTGTGGTCTTTCAGTTTCCCCATGACAAACAGTTCTGCAACTACTATTGTTTTGCTGATCTTGCTTTATATCTTAACCAGTTTCATCTTTCACCCAGTGACATACCCTTCTTGTTTTGACACTTGCATGCCCGCTTGCTGGTTCCTTTCTTTATTTGTTTCCTGAAGGCTGAATGAGAGAAATCAATTTATTCTCCCATTCATGCTAAACAGCATGGATGGAGGATCTACCCTGCCAGCAATTGTATTAAGACAGCCACAGCACCTGTTTCCCTTAGAATACCTATCTAAATGGATGAAGTCACTGTAAGGCCACAATTTTCTACTCTGCTTCTTTGACTTTTGAGTCAAATTTTGTCAAGCCAGATGGTGGCAAAAGGACCACCTATGACTCAAATTATAGGTGATTCAGATGGTAATCGGCAAAATTAAAGCCATGTTTGGCCAGAAAGTCTTACCTGCTGTTCACTGTTCTTTACCTGCTTTTCTCGTTTAGTCTCACTTTTAGTTGTACCTGTTTCTTCACAGGTCGTTACATAGTTGGTGAGGTTGAATAAAGACACCAGTCCATCCAGTTCAGCCTGAGAATGTGTGTGTGTGACTATTTTCCATATCCCTGCATTTAGTATTTGCTAAGAAACACATCTAAAATTTTTTGAACTTATCTACACTCTCCGCTGACAACACCAACTTTGTAAGGGTGTTCCACATCCTCGCCACTGTAATAGTAAAGAAGCCTGTGTGTCTTCTTTAGAGACCTAAGATTTAAATGTTTCCTCCCAATCCTAGCGTCACCATTCATGATTTTGTATATTGTACCATATCCCCTCTTAAGTGCCTCTTCTCCAGGAAGAAAAAGTTTAGTTTTTCTAGTCATTCC
This sequence comes from Rana temporaria, assembly GCF_905171775.1. Classification (NCBI taxonomy): domain Eukaryota; kingdom Metazoa; phylum Chordata; class Amphibia; order Anura; family Ranidae; genus Rana; species Rana temporaria. The sequence goes on along the minus strand of NC_053490.1, from coordinate 122,621,568 downwards.
TGATAAATTCCAGGCCTCTAATTCGTTTTTCTGCCCTCCTTTAGACTCTCCCGCACATCCTTCCTAAGTATTTATGACCACAAGTGGACGGCATATTCAAGTTGTTTTAAGTCAAGAGTTTTGTAAAATTTTAGAAATACAGCTTTATTTCTTGAGTAAATACCAATTTTAATGCATGCTAATAGTCTGATAGCTTTGCTTGCTGCAGCTCAGCATTGCCTGCTATTGCTGAGTCAGTGATCTACTAGAATCCCCAAATATTTTTCATCCGCATCTCCCCAGAGGTGTTTCCCCTAACAAGTAACTTACATGCATATTTACAGCGAATTGGATCGAGGACAATAAGAGAGACTTCTGAAAGACTTATGAAAGACTTATGAACCCAGGGACCTCTTGTCTTTTTTTTCTCTTTTTTTTTTTTCTGGCCCTTGTGTGTTTTGCCATTCTTTTTTTTGGGGGGGGGTCTTTTTTTTTTTTTTTTTTTTTGGGCTCGGTTATCTATTGCATTGTTTTAACATGTTCACATGTTCACGAAGTTGGTAAATACGGTAGCACGGCAATGTGCCGAACACTGCTAGTTAAATCACAGGGAACTCCTTCCCCATCACTATAAAATAGCACTAAAATTGCACAAACTGGGAAGAAGAGAAAGTAAGTGGCACTGTAAGGTAGCTAAAGGGGGGGGCGGGAGGGAGGGTTGTAGGGTTGTGATTTGTATAGGGAGGTATGACTGGTTCATTAAGGGTGAGTAATATGGAGGCCACAGATAGCGCCCCCAGGGGAGGCCTAGGAGGGCCAAGGGTGGGAGGGTCGAGTAGAATGGGTAGGGATAGGAGGGGGGGATTTATTGGGGGGGAGGGTGGGAAGGGCGGGGGAGGGGGGGATGGGTCGCACACTACCACTAAACATTTGACAAACACTAGTAATATTTGCATTTTTCTACTTAGATTGTGTTTTTTCTTTTTTACTACGTTTCTTTTTTTTTTCTTTTTTAAGGTATGACGAAGCGGGTAAATGTTTATTGGGGCTTTTCTCCTGTTTTTTAAAGAAAGGAAGGGATAAAGAGACAGGGGGGAACAGAAGAGGGGAAGAAAGGGGAGAAGTAAAGAAGTGCACCCTGGGGAGTTTCTCTTACACAACCAGTATCCTATTCTTAGACGTCTTTGTTCCCCCGAGGTGTCACCTACGGGGCTCCCCTTTAGCATATAGAATTTTGAACGTCGCTCAGGTCTTGGTCTTCCCTTTGTCCCTCTAACCGCCAGGTCTCCTTGATTTTTCTCGATGTCCCAGACTTAAATCGGGCAAAGGTTAAAGACTCATATATTTTATGATTGTACCAATTTCTCTTTCTTCCTCTGTTTTTCTCTTGTGATTTTTCTTGCGACAGGACAAAAGAGAACAATAGAGTGGCTAATATCAAACCCAACCATAGGATATGGTAGATAAAACGTTCTGCATAAAATCTCTGAACGTGCGCGGAATGAGGGACTCTATTAAGAGAATGAATATCCTTGACATGCTGGGGGCGAGAGGAGAAGGCCTGCTCTGTCTGCAGGAGACGCACTTAACCGCAAAAACAGCCGCACAGATGTGCGGTCCTAAATTCCAGTCCACTTACCACTCCTACCACACATCCTATTCTAGGGGTGTGAGTATACTGGTGGGAAGAGGATTGGCATTCTCCTGTAGAGAGAGCAGGATAGACGATCAGGGAAGGTTTGTATTTTTATCTTGCTTAATCGAAAATAAACCATTTGTGATAGCCAGTGTTTATATCCCCCCCCCCCCATTTAAATTCGAAGTCCTACACAAACTGATTGAGTACACACTGGACAAACCTGGGACTCCGATACTTATTATAGGAGATTTTAATGAAGCTTTAGATAGGACCCAGGACAGGTTCCCGCCGGGAAACAGACCTAAAATAAAAGGAGAGGACAGATTAGCTCTATTTCTGGATGAAGTTGGATTATGCGATATTTGGCGCAAGCGCTATCCGTTTGAACGCCAATATTCCTGTTTTTCAAAGACTCATCATACCTTATCCAGAATAGACATGGCGTTGGGTAACGACGAGGCAGCAACACTAGTATCTAACATAGAATATGGCCCAAGAGGAATCTCCGATCACTCGCCGATTGAGTTGACAATAAAAACCAGGGGCAAATGGTACCCCAATGAATGGAAAATTAGTCCTCATTGGCTTGAGCTAATGAGCGAACACAGTACGGTGATGTCTGCTCTCAAAGAATTTCTACAGATAAACGTGGGAACTGTTTCAGTGGGGGTGGTATGGGACACCCTAAAAGCTCACCTCCGAGGTCTCCTGATTCAAAAGATAGCAGGGATTAAGAGGAAGAATAGGGAGAGCGAGATAAAGAGGCAGCTGCTACAGGCAGAGAAGAGATATGTTGAAGCCCCAACCCCGCATAGCTTAAAAGAGTGGTTAGAAAAACAACAGATATATAAAATGACTACATTAAAAAAAACAGAGGGAAAACGAATATTCCAGAAACAGAATCAGTTTGGAGAGGGAGAGCGAGTGGGGCGCCTATTATCTCTGCTCATTAGAACTAATTCCCCCCCATCCACTGTTACAGCAGTCACGTTAGCAAGAGGGGTAACTTCTACCGATAAAACTGTGATATTAAACACTTTCAGAGAATTCTACGTGTCCCTTTATAGTTCTAAGAGAAGGGAGGGGACCGAAGGACCGGGAAATTTTTTCCTGGGAATGTCCGTCCCGGCACTGTCGGAGGAAGATAACATTGATATGGAGGCTCCAATCACTATATCTGAACTAAAACAGGCAGTAGCGGGGATGTCAACTCAAAAGTCACCTGGTCCAGACGGGTTGCCCATAGAGATCTACAAAAGATACGGGGATATTCTGCTACCAGAACTCCTCAAGACACTAAATTGGGCACTGATTCACGGAGCACTCCCCACCTCTATGTTAGAAGCCACTATTATTGTCCTACATAAGGAGGGGAAGGATCCAACTGAGGCCTCATCATATCGTCCCATCTCACTACTATGTACGGACGCCAAGATCTTGGCTAAAGTTTTAGCAACCCGGCTAAATCGGAATATCCAAACGCTCATACATCCTGACCAATCTGGCTTCATCCCAAATAGGTCAACCAGTATTAATATCAGGATATTGTTCCTGAATATGCAAATTCCAACAGAAGGGGTGGGTTCCAGAGCGGTTTTAGCCTTGGATGCCGCCAAGGCTTTTGACAGTTTGGAATGGGACTACCTATGGCAGGTCTTAGAGAAATTCGGGTTTGGCCCTAGGTTTATTAGTTGGTTGAAGCTGCTATATAACCAGCCAAGAGCTAGAATTAAAATCAATAACGAATTTTGTGAAACCTTCCAGCTAGAGAGAGGTACTCGACAAGGCTGTCCCCTTTCCCCCCTTCTGTTCGTGCTGGCGATGGAACCATTGGCCATCAAAATCAGAAAATCAGAAGATATACAGGGGTTCCGCAGACTAACCATAGAGGATAAGATCACACTGTTTGCGGACGATGTCCTGTTTTTTCTGGGAGACACCGGAACATCGTTAAAGAATGTAATCAAAACGGTGGGCGAGTTTGGGCTATGCTCCGGGCTGGTCATCAATTGGGAAAAGTCATCATTACTGCCAATTGATTCCCCTGGCGTCCAGATACCCCACGGCATTCCTCAGTTAAAAGTAGAAACAAAGATGAAATACCTCGGAATATGGATTACGAGGGACATCAATAGCTTTGTTCCAAATAACTTAATCCCCCTCTTGGTTAAATGGGAACATAAAAGAGACATCTGGTGTAAACTACCACTATCTATAGCGGGGCAATGCAATTTAATAAAGATGTTATGGCTGCCCCAGCTACTTTATATACTCCACAACTCCCCAGTTTGGATAGACCAAAAATGGTTTAAAAGGATAGAATCCATCTTTAGAGATTTAATCTGGAAGAAGGGACAAGCCCGGATTTGTCTCCAGACCATGCAGCTACCAGCTAAAGAGGGGGGAATGCTGCAGCTACAACATATTGCGAATTGCGGATTGGAGAGAGACGGGAATCCTGGGATATTGATGCTAATAGGGGCACCACATAGGACAATATTGGAGGCACTCGAGGCTGGCTCGTTTTTTCATAAATGTCCAACCATAAAACTTATCCTTAAAGTATGGCAAATAACAAAAACACTGTTGGGCTAAAAGGGAATAACAACATTTGCCCCTCTCTGGTGCAACCAAAACTTAAAGGAATTAAAAGACATTGAGAGATGTAAGGAATGGGAGAGACAAGGGATAAACCGCTTAAGTCAATTATATGAGGGAGAACATATGAAATAATTTGCAGACCTGCGACAGGAATTCAATATAGCAAATAAAACATTTTATAGATACCTCCAGATCCGGCATGGCATCCAAGCCCAGTTTGGGTCACAACCCATTGTATGGTCCTCGGCTCCTACTCTCCTGAAAATAACCTCTTCAAAAACAACTAAAGGCCTGATCTCCGAACTGTATTCCAGAATAGGAGCTAAAACAATAAGTAGGGCAGGCCCCATCAAGAGCAGGACAGGATGGGAGAGAGACTTAGGGCAAATGTCTACGGAACAGTGGAGCGCGATCCTGAGGAGGGGGGTATTGGTCTCGATCTCTCCATCCCAGAAAGTGTCACACTTGTTCCTCTTGCATAGAGTATACTATACCCCCAGGAGAATGTTTAATCTTGGGTGGGACGAATGTCCTAGGTGCAGAGCGACAGGCAACCTTATCCACATGATGTGGAAATGCCCTAAGCTATTCAGATACTGGGAGGAGGTGATAGATATAATAAATAAAACTTTTAAAACGAATTTGGAAGCTGAGTCTAAGACATGCCTATTAGGCAGTATTGACGAGGATAGAGTGCCTGCTGGGACCCTTGAGGTGGTGCTGAGATGCCTCTTCCAGGCAAGGAAGTTAATTGCGTGGAGGTGGCAGGCCCAGATTTCACCCACTGTTAAATCGTGGGTTGAAACCATTAATACAATGATCTGGAGCGAGAGAGCGACACTCACTAGACAGGGCAATTATAGAAAGTTTGTGAGGATGTGGAAACCTGGGCTAAACATAACGGGATGTTCTATATATGAAGAGGGCTTCTTTTAAACTCAACTCAAATGAATATATACTTTAATCCGCTACTGGACATCCCTTTATGGGGAGGATCAATCCAATGAAGCAAATCAAATTAATTTAAAAAACTGGTCCATGGTGCGATGGGAGGGTGGAGGGGTGGGCGAGGGGTGGAGGGGTGGTGAGGGTAGATACAAGGGAAGAAAATTTGGAATTTAAGAGGCTTTTTTACTCAACTACAATGACTTAGGGGTAGGGGGAGGGTGAGGGGTAAAAGGCTTGCTTGTGTATGTATTATGTTAAATATGCGCACGTTGGTGCATTACTTTTTGTAATTTTATATATGCAAACAATAATAAAAAATGTTATAATTAAAAAAAAAAACTTACATGCATATTTATTAGCTCCCAAGTGTATTACTTTACATTAACCTTCATTGAGCCTCATCTGTCATTGAGCGGTCAACCCCTCTATTTTAACCAGGTTTTCTTGTAAATGTTCTATAATCTGTTGGGAAGTTATGGCCCTGCTTATGTTTGTATCATCAGCAAACACTGAGATTGAACTATTTATTCCAACCTCTAGATGGTTTATGAACAAATTAAACAGAATTGGTCCCAGGACAGGACACCCCCAGTAGCGGCCCGTAATTCAGGGCCCAGGGGCGCCGCCCCCCTATCCATGCATCCGGCCCCCTAATCTACATTTAAACATGTGATTAGAGCCAGAGGCTCTTAATAGGCTTCAAAAAAGTGTAGGCTTGGGGAGCAGGGCACTGCACCCGAGCCTACCCAGTTGTGTGACAATAGCTAATGAATATTCGCTATTGTCACACTGATTTTCCTCCTGGCCAATCAGGAAGCGGGTCCTGAAACCTGTTTCCCAATTGGGCGAAAGAAGAAGTGATCCTATTGGCTTAGGAGGAGGACCATTCAGAATTCCAGACCATTCAGAAATTTTGTCATTAATCATTATCCTCTGGATGTCCTCCTGCAACAAGTTTCCTATCCAGGTACATACCATATCATCAAAGCCAAAAGACCTTAATGTGTAAATTAATCATTTGTGGAGTACTGTATCAAATGCCTTATCGAAATCTACATACACTACTTCCACAGGACTTCTATACAAAATATATCTCTCCTCTTCATTTAATGATAACAGGTTGGTCTGGCATGAATGATTCTTCCTAAATCCATGTTGGCTACTACTAATGATACTATTTTCATCAGCAAATTCTTGGATATGGTCCCTTCCCATTCCTTCCAATAGTTTACATACAATTGATGTTAGGCTGACTGTAACTACCAGGTATATATCTGGGCCCTTTTTTTGAATATTGCTACAACATTTGCATTTCACTAATCAGCCGGTACCATTCCAGTCAGTAAGCTCTACTTAAAAATTAGGAATAATGGTTCGGCTAAGACATGGCTAAGTTCTTTGGGGACTCTCGGGTGTAAGCCATCTGGTCCTGGTGATTTATTCACATTCAATTTTTCTAGTCTTTTATAAACATCGCTCTCTGTCAGCCACAAGGGTATATTTATTATAATGTTATTAACATTACTGTCTTGTTTATTATACCCCTCCTTTTATTTCATATAGAGAAGAATGTATTTAATACAGTCGTTAGTGTATTGTATTAAATCCTTCTCTCTTATCTTTATGATTTTCTCTCTAGTCTTTCTCTGCCTGTCTGATTTGTTAGCTTTTCTCATTCATTACCTACAATATTTCAATAAACTTCCACTCCCTCCCTGGTGAAAAAAATCTCAATGCACAGCTGCCAGCACAGAGTAAGAATACTTACCAATAATCACAAATACATTTAAATAATGCATAACTCTATGGTGCATAAAAATTAACATCTTAGCAAAAAATATAATTTTATAAATATCCCCCAAAAATGTAGACATTCTCTATACACAGATATATCCGCACCAATTAACCATAGGAAATATGTGCAAACAGTGAAGTCTATCATTATCCTTAATGTCTCCAAGACAACACTTATAAAATCACCCAAATCATGAACTGCATCCATGAAATTCACTCCCCCATAACAGCACAACTCACCCTCGGCATGAGACCTTCAAAGTATAAAAAGCCATACACGATATTACCAAAAGTATTGGGACGCCTGCCTTTACACGCATATGAACCTTAATGGCATCCCAGTCTTAGTCCGTAGGGTTCAATATCGACTCGAGTTGGCTCACCCTTTGTAGCTATAACAGCTTCAACTCGTCTAGGAAGGCTGTCCACCATGTTGAAGCACATTTGTGAGGTCAGGCACTGCTGTTGGACTAGAAGACCTGGCTCGCAGTCTCCGCTCTCCGCTCTCTTCCTTTATTTTCTATTATATTTGATTCTATGCCTTTATTTTCTATTATATTCTGTTCTGTTTTACAATATTATTTTCTTTTCTAATATATTATTTTGTTTTCTATTCTTTTTTTTTTCTTGTTTTCAAATTCAACTTCAAATTTCTTTCCGAATTTAATTTGAATTAAAATTTTGGTCGAATTTTGTTTCGTTATTTAAATTCATTTAAATTCGTTACTATTGCAATTCGTAAATTCAGATACAACCGAATGAATGAAAAATTTGTCCTAAACTAAACGAACCGCACATGTCTAGTTGTTGGCCTTTTCTTATTATATATACCCTTCCAAATTACCTGCATTTCATTCGACTTTTAGTATGCTTTGTCTGTCTAATAATTACATTTTCTTGTCTCATTAATCCCTTTAACCATCTACACTTCTGTTTGGCCTTATTTGTTGTATGATCTCAACTTTCATAATCAACTGATCCACCTAATTTAGTTTTTTTCCTTTTATCCTGCTTATCTGGTCTCTGCTATCTCAGCAATCTATCATTCCATATCTCCATCGCTCCCTTTTATCTATCCATTAATCTGCCAGTGTTCATAGCATTTGTTTACTCTTTTACAGATTACTTTCTATTCAGTCATACATAATATCTACATGCTTCATAATATAAATATTTCATCTAAGAGCATTCCCATTAACTTCATCATGAAGTTATCTTGCCCAGTCTTAGTATCCATCATCTTTTAGTACAGTTCCCAGCATTACTACTTAGATCAGTCTCTTCCATATACTAATGTCTTTTGGCCTTCGACTCCTACTTGATATAATTTCAGCTACAGTGACCTTGTCTCATGGTCTTTCTACTCACAAACTCATATGTAGTACATAGTGATACCTACTTCTTAGTTCCCAGGTACTATCTATATATTATCTTTCAAGAATAAACTCAAAGCTACATTTTACTATTGAAGAGATTCACTGATTGTTTTAATTTGTACTAATTTAATTATCCAATTATGAGATTGGAACCTAGAGGAGATCAAGTTTTCCCTGTCTTTACTTACACCCTGTTTTAGATGAGCCCTCTCTAGGCTGTACCTATTGAATATTGGGCCAGATATGTCTTTTATATTGCAAACCCCATGATTTAGAAAGTATTACCTGTAAGTTATACACTATATTGCCAAAAGTATTGGGACACCTGCCTTTACATGAACTTTAATGGCATCCCAGTCTTAGTCCATGGGGTTAAATATCGGGTTGGCCCACCCTTTGCAGCTATAACAGCTTTAACTCTTCTGGAAAGGCTGTCTGCGAGATTTAGGAGTGTGTTTATGGGAATGTTAGATCATTCTTCCAGAAGCACATTTGTGAGGTCAGGCACTGATTTCTGAACAAGAAGGCCTGGCTCGCAGTCTATGCTCTAATTCATCCCAAAGGTGTTCTATCAGATTGAGGTCAGAACTCTGTGCAGGCCAGTCAAGTTCCACCACCCCAAACTCGCTCATCCATGTCTTTATGGACATTGCTTTGTGCACTGGTGTGCAGTCAAGAAGCTCTCTACACACTGTTGTTTTGCTAATCTGAAGGCCACACAAAGTTTGGAGGTCTGTAGGTATTGATTCTGCAAAGAGTTGGCACTGTGTGCTTCAGCATGCACTGACCCTGTTCTATCAGTTTACGTGGCTTACCACTTCATGGCTGAGTTGCTGCTGTTCCCAGTTGCTTCCACTTTGTTATAATACCACTAACAGTTGACCATGAAATATTTAAGAGCAAAGAAATTTCACAGATGGACTTATTGCACAGGGGGCAACCTATCCCGGTACCACGCTAGAATTTACTAAGCTCCTGAGAGCAATCCATTCTTTCACAAATGTTTGTAGATGTACTGTAATCTGCGTGCCTAGGTGCTTTGTTTTTTTTACATCTGTGGCCATAGAGGTGATTGGAACACCTGAATCCAATGATTTGGAGTCCCAATACTTTTGACAATATAGTGTATGCATATATACTGATACACCCCTCCCCCCATTTAAGTTGAAATGCGTAATCTGATGTTACCTTACCATTTTTCCACTTTTTTTTAAGGCTACCTTCTAAATAATAAGTCAGTAAGTCATTGAATAAGTCCCACAAATAACTAACTGATTACATTTATTTGTTCATCTAGTAAACCAATGGAAAATAATTTTAATTATTTTTAACCCTGTCGCTCAAATTACAGAAGTAGATACAAACCTAGGGCCAGATCCACAGCCAGCCGCCGTAACTTAAATATTCCCATTTAAGTTACACTGCCGGAAAATTTCTACCTAAGTGCCCGATCCACAAAGCACTTACCTAGAAATTTTCGGCTGTGTAACTTAAATCCGGCCGGCGCAAGGCGTTCCTATTCAAATGGGGCGAGTCCCATTTAAATTAGGCGCACTCCCGCGCCGGCCGTACTGCGCATGCTCACAACGTCATTTTCCCGACGTGCATTGTTTGGTTTTACGTTACACCGAGTTTTGTGAATCGCGGCGGGTAAAAAAAAGTTGCGTCGAAAAAAAAAAAAGATACGGCGGGAAAAAAAAGTAAAAAAAAAATAAATAACAGCGTCGCGGGAAAGAAGGGTCTACTTTTACAAAATGTACTAACTTTACACTTTGTAAAAGCAGCCCTAATTTTGCGTTTGCAAACTAATACTTATGGAGAAAAAACAAAGCTGAAAAGCTTTGTGGATCTCCGTAAGTGCTAATTTGCATACCCGACGCGGCATTTAGACTCGAAATGCCCCCAGCGGCGGATGCGGTACTGCATCCCAAGATCCGTCAGAGTAAGTCCCTTACACATGTCGGATCTTCTGCCTATCTTTTGGAAACTGATTCTGTGGATCAGTTCCAAAGATAGAAACAGGTATACGACGGCGTATCCCTTTTGAGGATCTGGCCCTTAATTACTAAAATCTCATCTAGGCATTAACATTGTAATGTAATGTTAAAAGATGTTTTCAATCTTTTAAGCCTGCAGCTTTCATTAGAAGAAAACCTGGTGATCCTGGCATGAAGATCCTTGTTTAGGCACTTCTTTTTTACGAGGTGACAACTGTCATCTGTTTGTGATACTGATGGAGCCCATGCATTTTTTTTCTTTCCCCTGTTACTTTGTCTGTTGGTTTGTCCTCAAAAATTATACTTACACAGTGTGCACTCAGCAAATCCAGTGTTGTCTGGGGTGATCTGTCACTGTATTGCCATCTTTTCTTCTTACATCTTCAAGGGGTTGGCTGTCTCTTCCTGGTTCATGTCATGCAGTGGGCCCCCTCATGACATGTTGTGAAGGTTGTGAGCATAATTCGTTCCAGAAACATGCTTGCAATCCAAAGCACTTGCATATCAAAGCATTTTTTTTACAGGGTATAAAAGAGAAAAGAGGCACCTCTAAGTGTAGCAATAAGTTGTTAAATGTTTTACCTTCATTAAAAGCCCTTTCACACTGGTGCGTTTTTGCGGCGTTTTTGTGGTAAAAATAGCGATATTAAAATGCTCATAAAATGCTCCAAAAACGCCCCCTCAATTGAAATGAAAACGCAGTAAAAACGCGGTAAAATTGCGTTAAAAAACGCGGTAAAAATGTGTAAAATAGTGGTGTTTTACCACTATTTTAATGCTCCGCTATAGGCGTTTCCAGTGTGAAAGGGCTCTAAATGTAACCATAGTGCTACACTTAAGCCCTGTACACACGGGCCAGAATCTCGTCAGGAAAAAAACATAGGGCCAGATCCACAAAAGGGATACGACGGTGTATCTACTCATACGCCGTCGTATCCCTGTTTCTATCTATGGAACTGATCCACAGAATCAATTTCACATAGATAGGGAGAAGATCCGACATGTGTAAGGGACTTACACTGTCGGATCTTAGGATGCAGTACCGCAGCCGCCGCTGGGGGCATTTCTCGTCGAAATGCCGCTTCGGGTATGCAAATTAGCACTTACGGAGATCCACAAAGCTTTTACGCTTCGTTTTTTCTCTGTAAGTATTAGTTTGCTGTCGCAAAATTAGGGCTACTTTTACAAGGCCTAAACTGTTTACACCTTGTAAAAGTAGACCCTTCTACCCCGCGTCGCTGTAATTTTTTTTTTTATATATTTTTTTCCCGCCGCAACTCGTTTTTTTTTTACGCCCGTCGCGATTCTCAAAACCCGGCGCAACGTAAAACCGCGCAAAGCACGACGGGAAAACGTCGAGAGCATGCGCAGTACGCATGCGGGAGCGCGCCTAATTTAAATGGGACTCGCCCCATTAAATTAGGAACACCTTGCGCCGGACGGATTTAAGTTACACCGCTCAAAATTTCTAGGTAAGTGCTTTGTGGATCGGGCACTTAGGTAGAGATTTTGCGGCGGTGTAACTTAAATATGAAAAATTACATAACGCTGGGTTTTTGTGGATCAGGCCCATCGTTTTTCCTGATGAGATTCTTGGCAAGAATCGCCGTTCTTTTAAAAGGCAAGAACGCGGTGACGTCATCGCGTACGACAAGCATGCGCTTGTCACATTCGATGCCGTCGCCGCCATCTTGCTTCACCCTACCTATGCCTGGAAAGCTACCGAGCATGCATCAAAGTCATTTCGAGCATGCGCAGGTTTCCATGGCGACAGGTAAGTATACACACTCTTGGGTTTCTCTGCCGAGAATCACAACGAGAAATAGAGAGCAGGTTCTCTATTTTTCTCGTCGAGATTTTGGCCAGTTTTCTTGACGAGAAACCTGAAAGCCTCGTACACACGCTCGGTTTACTCGGAAAGAAAGCTCTGCCAGCAGTTTTCTTGCTGGTTCTTGCCGAGTCAACAGTGCATGTGTACAAGGCTTCAGAGGCTCCACTCTTCTTTTTTTATACTCAGTTGTGACATGACGCTGCTCTTATATCAAGACATCGCTTGTATATCAAGGCAAAACTTATTAAAACATTTTGCTTGTCTTGCAAAACGCTCTCAAACCAAGTTACTCTCAAACCAAGGTTTTACTGTAATGTAGAAGTTTAACTGTATTATTGTGTAACAGGAGGAGACTTGTAGGCGGTAATGGGGAGAAGGAAAGTTATGGAAAGTAATCAAAGGGGGTGAAAGTCCACTTTAATATAATACGACAAGGACCTCTATAGAGTGCCTTGGCTGCTGTTTGAGTTTTCCTCAGATAAACAAGAAATGCTGAACAATTTCAACAGAAAGACTATTGATTTTAGATCGGCTTGTTCCTAATTACCAATATTGGTAGGCTCTTATTAGAAATTGGTGAATTAGTACTGTATACAGAATTAGGCACCAAATTAGCAACATTTTGTCTTTTCTTCAGATAATTACTTTCAGGATTCTCGCTCAAACAAATGATTTTGAATGTCATGTACTGTATCATAAAACAAGAATGTTATGAATGCTCGGAGCTAAAATAACCATCTATGATTTGTGGCATAGTGAACTTATAAGGACAAAGAATAAAGAGCATAATGATCTTTTAATAAATTAATAATTCACCGGATGTTGAAGGAATTCTGCTGTTTCCATCTGCAGTAAAACAGTAACAGAGCATTACAATTTCATTTAATCGGCAAATAACAAGGTGAAATAATTTTCAAATGTATTTAAACATACAACAGACACATTTAATTCAATAACCAGTTCTTATTTTCTAATCATGCATGCTCATTCACATGACGCTACAAGGATAACTTTAACTGGTTTCCGAAAATCGAATGGAGTATGTGTGATATTTAGGCGCACGCTGTTTTTTTTTTTCTGTATTGGAATTTACTAAACTTAAATAATTAACATTCCTGCTTCTTTACAGTTTAAAAAATACGCCCCCCAGTTCACAAGACTAAAGGCCTAGGAATTTTTAAAGTTAGTATGTTTTTTTAAATTGTTTGTCTAGGATTATCCAAAGGTATGTCTTAGCAATATTTGTGTTTTTATTTTACTCTGTCCCTGTAAGGAGAAACAGCTCTTATTTCTCCTTGTGACATCATCACCGGGCTTGTAAAGTACTTGCAGCACTAGCTGCTGGTAGTTTATTTTCTAACATCATATGCATATCCCCCAGAACTACTTATTGCAATAGCCCACTTCCTACACACAGTGGTTTTGATTTACTAAAGACAAATTAGAGAATGTAATGAATCTCTGATGGCTATTATCCAATCAAGCAGGCAAAAATAAAATTTGTATTTTCTTTGCCCGTTATTTGTGCAAAGTAAATTTTGATCACTTGCACTAAGAGAAAAATGTCCCTGCAAAGTGAATAGCCTATTTGTCTTTAGTAAATCAACCTTAAAGTGGTTGTAAACCTTCGGTTTTTTTAAAATATCAAACATATACTTACCTCCACTGTGCAGTTCATTTTGCACAGGTGGCCCAGATTCTTGACTTCTGGGGTCCCCCGGCGGCACTCGCGGCTCCTCCTCACATCGGTAAACCCCCTGGGAGGAAGCGCTCTCCCAGGGGGTTACCTTGTGGGTGCGCTCCCGAGTCCAGCATTTGCGTGCATAGACACAGAATGCCGGACTCTGCCCACCCCCGCTTCATTGGATTTGATTGACAGCAGCTGGAGCCAATGGCTGCACTGCTATTAACCTCCTTAGCGGTATCCCCGAGCGTGTGTAACACTCCTGAGAATTTATTAATAACAGGTATGATTGGAACTCAGCAGAAAGAGGTTTCTCAGGGTAAACCACCAATGCACTCTCTTATGTATCAGAAAGTTTAGGGGTTAAATCATCACAACCTCATGTGAGTATAAAAGTATATGAGCTATCCCAGCAGGAGCTGAAGTATGGAGATGGTATTAAAGTCAAAATCAAGATGAAATCAGATTGTATTAACTTTGCTACACAGTATAATTGAGAAAAGTCTGTATGCAGCAAGTATTTAAACTCTGGCAGTCATATTGTTAATTCACAATATTATGGAGTAGTTTTATCTATAGAAAACAATCCCTCAGTTTGTGGTTAGAATAGAGCCTAAAAGGATCAGCATTCATTAGTACAATACCAACAGCTTGAGGACAACAGATATCTGGTTACAATGCAGGGAACTATCGTAATTCAAGATACTTGCGGTTCAGCTGGTAGTAGTTGTTCACCAGGGGATGAATGTAGTTGCTAGGTAAAAGGGTCCAAGAATCCTGGAAGCAATGGTTCTCCTGTCAAGCTGAGGCTGGGTGTAGTAACAAGCAGGCATGCAGCATGTGGATTAGAGAGGTAGAGATCTGAGGTATGGATATTGGCTGGAGAGGAGTACAGCAGTGGTTCCAGGGCTCGGTGCTGGGAGGTAGTGTTCCTTGACTGGCGGCAGGGATCCGACAAAATAACCGAACACCCTACCGCCATCTCTAAGGAGTTTAAATAGCCCCGATTCCCGGGGAAATCGAGGAAGGAGGCAGAGTCGCACTTCCGCGTTCCACGCTGGAGCGCAAACGTCCGCGCACCGGAAATGACGCAGATGTCTTGCAGAACGGAGCGCAGCTGCTTGTAGAAGGCTCAGCTGCGCTCGTTCTGTACAGGGAAACATCAGAGATGTTACATACTCCCCTCCTCAAGGGGGCACCAGCAGTGCTCCTAGAAAGAGAGGGGCGATTAGGATACCTAAGATGAAATTGTCTAATCAGGCGAGGAGCATGTATGTTTGAAGAATTCTCCCAAGAGTCATTAAGTTGATCATAACCTTTCCAACGTATCAGGTATTGAAGGGTGGAACCATGTTTCCTTGAATCTAGGATTTTTTCAACCTCGTATTCAATCTCACCATGTACCTCGACAGGAGGAGGAGGGTTTGGCTGTCTGTTAGGAAATGGGTTAGAAATAAAAGGTTTAATGAGGGAAACGTGAAATGAGGAATGTATCTTCCAATCTGGGGGTAGAAGTAATTTTACAGCGTTCGGGTTGATCAAATGGGATATTTGGAATGGTCCAACGAATTGAGTGCCTAATTTTTTTGAAGGTACTTTAAGGTGAAGATTTCGGGTGGAAAGCCAAACCAAGTCGCCAACCTTATATTCAGGTGGTGTCGATCTGTGAGAGTCGTAGTATCGCTTTTGCCTTTGTTGGGCAAATTTTAAGTTAGAGCGTAAGATGTCTAGTGTGTTCTTTAAAGTCGTGAGATATTGATTAACTGCTGGAACACTGTTTGGGGGGTGATTGGTTGGGAGACTGTTGGGGTGGAAACCATAATTAACAAAAAATGGTGTAAATCGAGAAGAAGAACTGGCAGAATTGTTATAAGAGAATTCAGCAAGGGGTAGTAATTGAAACCAATCATCTTGTAGATGTGTACAGTAACATCGTAAGTATTGTTCAAGGATTTGGTTAACTCGTTCAGTTTGTCCATTTGTTTGTGGGTGGTATGCAGTGGACATGCGGTGGTCAATTTGCAGAGTATTACATAAAGCCTTCCAAAATTTAGAAATAAATTGGGTTCCACGATCAGATATGATTTGAGAGGGTAGTAGTCCATGTAATTTAAGAACATTGGAAATGAAAGCTTTTGCAGTTTCATGGGAAGTTGGTAACTTCTTCAAAGGAGTGAAGTGTGCCATTTTGGTCAAAAGGTCTACTGTGACCATGATAGTGTTAGCACCGTTTGACTTAGGGAGTTCAACAATAAAGTCCATCGACACAACTTCCCACGGTCTGTTGGGCACTGGAATAGAAGTGAGTAGACCAGAAGGGGGTCTCCTAGAATGCTTGTTACGAGCACAAATCTCACATGAATTAACATAAGTGTGGATTGTTTTAATCATATTAGGCCACCAGTAGTCTCTCTTAACAAGATGGATGGTTTTATTGATTCCGGGATGGCCGGCTAATGGTGAATCATGAAGATGTTTGAGAAGTGTAATTTGTAATTTAGGAGGAACGAAAATCTTATTATTGAAAGTATACACTCCATCTGGCAGTCTGGTAAGATTTTTTGGTAGACAAGAGAGATCTTTGGAGAGTGACTGTGAGATTAACTGTCTAAAAGACGAGGAGATTCCAATGAAACGGTCTGAAGGAATTATAGATAGAGGAGGAATCTCTGTTCTGGTTTTCATGCATGCGGGACAAAGAGTCAGCCTTGATGTTCTGTGAACCAGGCCTATAAGATATGTAAAAATTAAACCTGTCAAAGAATAAACTCCACCTAACTTGACGGGCAGAGAGTGTCTTACATGTTTTCAAATGCTGTAAATTACGGTGGTCTGTAAGGATGGTAATTGGGTGTTTACTACCCTCCAATAGGTGCCTCCAATTTTGTAGTGCATCTTTAATTGCAAGAAGTTCTTTTTCACCAATGGGGTAATTCTTCTCTGCTGAAGACAAGGTCCTTGAAAAAAAAGCTACTGGGTGTAGAGGTTCAGATAGACTTGGACGTTGAGAAAGTACAGCTCCAAGAGCATAATGAGAGGCGTCTACTTCCACAGTGAAGTGGTATTGTGGGTTGGGTAATTGTAAGATGGGAGCTGAAGTGTAGCATTGTTTAAGAGTGTCAAAAGAAATCTGGGCTTCCTTTGACCATGTAAAAGGTATCTTTGTGCTAGTAAGGGCACTCAATGGTTTGACAATTGCTGAAAAATCTTTGATGAATTTGCGATAGTAGTTTGAGAAACCGAGAAAACGTTGAAGGGCCTTCCTAGAGTTGGGAGTTGGCCAGGAGAGGATACATTCTACTTTAGAGGGTTCCATCTGGATGCCCTGAGGAGTAATATGGTATCCAAGGAAGGAAATACTTGACTGACTGAAAACGCATTTTTCTAGTTTGGCATATAAAGAATGCGTTCTGAGCCTGGCCAAAACCCAACGGACATGTTTAGTGTGTTCCTCAAGTGTATCAGAGTAAATCAGGATGTCATCCAAGTATATCACAACACAGATGTCAAGCAGATCTCGGAAAATGTCATTTATGAACCACTGAAAAGTGGCGGGTGCGTTACACAGACCGAATGGCATTACAGTGTATTCAAAGAGACCGTATCTAGTCTTGAAAGCGGTCTTCCACTCATCACCTGGACGAATCCTGATCAGGTTATAGGCACCCCTAAGGTCTAGTTTTGTAAAAACTTTTGAAGTTTGAAGACGTTCGATGAGTTCTGGAATGAGAGGAAGAGGGTAGCGATTCTTAATAGTGATGCTATTGAGACGACGGTAGTCAATGATCGGACGTAGTGAACCATCTTTATTTTTAACGAAAAACATAGCTGCACTCGCAGGTGATGTGGATGGTCTGATAAAACCCTTTTTCAAGTTTTCATCAAGGTAATCCTTCAGGTGTACAAGTTCTGGTTGGGATAGAGGATAAATACGTGCAGTTGGTACAGGAGTATCAGGAATGAGATCTATAGGACAGTCGTAAATACGATGGGGCGGAAGAATCTCTGCCTTGGTTTTACTAAAAACATCTGAGAAATCTTGTAGATAGTTAGGGAGATCTATTGAGTCAACTGTTGTGGACAGAATCGAAAGAATAGGGTAGCAATTCTCCTGGCAATATGTAGAATTTAGATTAAGTGAGAGGTTAGTCCAAAGGAAAGTTGGCTGATGGAGTATTAACCAAGGTAATCCTAGGACTATTGGAAACAATGGAGATGGAATGACATCAAAGACAAGAGTCTCTGTATGGTCATTGCCACAAGTGACCAGTAGGGGTGAGGTTTGAGAGGAAATAGGGCCCGAAATGGAACTTGAACCGTCAATAAAAGTGACAGAAAGAGGATTTTGTTTAACCATACAAGGAATTTTATTAGACTTTACAATTCCTAAATCAATGAAATTTCCGCAGGCGCCGGTATCCACCATTGCATCAATCCTAAGTCTTTCTTGATCCCACTGTAAGGTAAGAGTGACATAAACAAAACGATTAGTAGTATTTCCTGTTGGATTAGTCTTACTTATGTTTAAAAAGTTACCTTTGGAATTCTTCTTAAGGAGTGGGCAAGTGGAGACCATGTGGTCTGGAGCGGAACAGTAGAGGCAGAGGTTATGAGCTCTGCGGCGTTGTTTCTCAGCAAATGATAAAGGAGCCCTGACAACTCCAAGTTCCATTGGAACCTCTTTTGGGGGAGATTTAGATCTTCTGAATTGTGGGGGAAGATAAGTGTTGAAGCGTTCAGCCTTCCTTTCACGGAGACGTCGGTCAATGGTAAGGGATAAATGCATGAGGTCCTCAAGGGATGGAGGAAGCTCTACACGAGCTATCTCATCCTTCATAGATTCGGATAGTCCTAATCTGAATTGATTACGAAGAGCAATATCTGTCCATTGTGTTTCTCTACTCCAACACTTGAATTCCGAAATAAAATCCTCTACGGGTCTTTTCCCCTGTTTGAGGCTCCTGATAAAGTTCTCTGCAGTAAGTTGTTTGTTTGGATCTTCATATAGAAGTGACATCTCATCCAAAAATGTATTGAAAGCCCCCAATAAATCACCATGTTCTTCCACATATGCATCAGCCCAGATTCTAGGTTCTCCTCTTAGGTAGGATATAAGTGTAAGGATACGAACCCTGTCTGAATGGTAGGTGCGGGGGCGTAAATCAAACATGAGACGGCAAGCACTAATGAATTGGCGAAAATTTTTCCGGTCCCCTGAAAAGGGTTCTGGGGGGCAGACCTTAGGTTCAGGTCTCTCTCGGGGTAATGCAAGGTTTTGGTTGCGTAATGCTTCATTTTCAAAACGTAATTCATTCATAGTAGTAGTGAGGTTATCCACTCTTTGTGAAAGTCCAACTAGGTGGTTAGCAAGGTCTGCTGGATCCATGGTTCCTATCTTGTATGGTTTTATGGGGTTCGGTTATTATGTAACACTCCTGAGAATTTATTAATAACAGGTATGATTGGAACTCAGCAGAAAGAGGTTTCTCAGGGTAAACCACCAATGCACTCTCTTATGTATCAGAAAGTTTAGGGGTTAAATCATCACAACCTCATGTGAGTATAAAAGTATATGAGCTATCCCAGCAGGAGCTGAAGTATGGAGATGGTATTAAAGTCAAAATCAAGATGAAATCAGATTGTATTAACTTTGCTACACAGTATAATTGAGAAAAGTCTGTATGCAGCAAGTATTTAAACTCTGGCAGTCATATTGTTAATTCACAATATTATGGAGTAGTTTTATCTATAGAAAACAATCCCTCAGTTTGTGGTTAGAATAGAGCCCAAAAGGATCAGCATTCATTAGTACAATACCAACAGCTTGAGGACAACAGATATCTGGTTACAATGCAGGGAACTATCGTAATTCAAGATACTTGCGGTTCAGCTGGTAGTAGTTGTTCACCAGGGGATGAATGTAGTTGCTAGGTAAAAGGGTCCAAGAATCCTGGAAGCAATGGTTCTCCTGTCAAGCTGAGGCTGGGTGTAGTAACAAGCAGGCATGCAGCATGTGGATTAGAGAGGTAGAGATCTGAGGTATGGATATTGGCTGGAGAGGAGTACAGCAGTGGTTCCAGGGCTCGGTGCTGGGAGGTAGTGTTCCTTGACTGGCGGCAGGGATCCGACAAAATAACCGAACACCCTACCGCCATCTCTAAGGAGTTTAAATAGCCCCGAATTCGCGGGGAAATCGAGGAAGGAGGCAGAGTCGCACTTCCGCGTTCCACGCTGGAGCGCAAACGTCCGCGCACCGGAAATGACGCAGATGTCTTGCAGAACGGAGCGCAGCTGCTTGTAGAAGGCTCAGCTGCGCTCGTTCTGTACAGGGAAACATCAGAGATGTTACAGCGTGACTCTGGGTGGTTTTTCCATGCTAGGATCGGTATCCCAGAGTCACGCTCGGGGGTAGATGTGCAGAGCGTGCAGCGGCGCGGCTTACCTTCTCGCAGCATCCACAGACAAAGTTACTTACCTTGTCCCTGGATCCTGCGATGCATCCCCGCTGTGTGAGCGAGCTGCGTCCTCGCTCGATTTACACAGTGCCCGTGTGCCGCTGATCTCCGTTCCCTGCGACGTTACGACGCACGGGGGCGAGGAGAACGGCGCCAAATTCAAAAAAGTAAACAAACACATTACATACAGTATACTGTAATCTTATAGTACTGTATGTAAAAAATACACATCCCCCTTGTCCCTAGTGGTCTGCCCAGTGTCATACATGTTCTTTTATATAATAAAAACTGTTCTTTCTGACTGCAAACTGTAGATTGTCCATAGCAACCAAAAGTGTCCCTTTATGTCAAAAATGGTTTTAGACCAGCTAGAAAACAGCGATAATAAATTATAATCACTTGCAGAATTGTGCGATAGCGATTTGTGGGGAAATTCGTCATAAAAAAATAAAGGTAATGACAGCGACAATTCTGCAACTGAGCAAATTTCAGTGATTTTGAGTTGATTACATTATTGAATAATTTTTATTATAATTATATTATTATTTGTTATAATTATTTATAATTATTTATTAAATTATAATTTATAATTTTGTGTTTTAAAAAAATTCATACCCGGGATGCCTACTAGACTCTTGTTTGGACAGATTTAAATTAGTTATTCCTAAGAATTGCAGGCCTACAGTATAAAACGCCAAATTTCCTTGCAAAATAATTGTACCGCTTTTGGTACGTAATTCCAGACAGAATCATACCGCCAGGGAGGTTAATCTATCCAATCAAGAGCCGAGAGCCCCCGGCAGAGAGGTCCAGCGAGTCTCTGCCGAGGGAATGAGCGGGCTCAAGTGACTGTCACTAGTTTTTTCTGGATGCATTAAGGTGAAAAAACACAAGGGTTTAAGACCCCTTTAATGTGTGGACAGGCTCTTAAGAGTCATAACAACAGCATTGTTTTGCTAGGAAAGAAGTTAAAGTGATTCTAAACCTTTGTTTTTTTCATAATGAGCATCACTTACCTTTTATTGATTTTTTACATACTAGCCAATCATTTTGTGTAAAGGGCAAAAAATACAGGGTTACAAAAGGAATAATCAAACACTAGCCTCTGATGACATGCAAGTCATTTCCGTGCTCTGTCAAAATAGAAAATGACAGTAGACCAAAATATAATACATTCCAAAATAAAAAATGTTGATTGCCTAATGGATCCATTGGCAATAAATGACTCAGACTGAGAAAATACATATTGTTCCCATCTACACTGAGTGAACGTTGTCATCGGCCGAGTAAGCCTGCTCACCATTCTGGAATGCTGATAAATGTCTTCTAGGCTCCAAATAGCTTTTCCAAGTGAATAATACATTTAAAGAACATGCTGTTTTAATACAAAGATTATCCATTGTTTATAAAAATCACCTTATAGAGCTGCTTCCGTTTGTACTTGTGCGAGTTGCTTCTGATTTTGCAGTTCTGATGTAAACATTGTATTCTTTTTAAACAAGTCTTTAGTTTGTAAAAATATGACTACCCTTTGGATCACTTATAAAGCTGGTTTTATTCATATATATAAGATTTGTGAGTTTTATATTCATATTCATTTTATCTGCGTTGTGTCTCCATTGTAAATTTTTCCCTATCGTCACATTTTCTCTCTTGGATGTCAGTTTTTCTTTTCGTATTTATATAGTTACTCCGTTAAGTTGACAAAAGTCACAAGTCCATTTAGTTAAACCATCATATTTCATTTATATTTTCTTATTTGTATTGTCCCTCCTTCTTTTTCTTTTATCAGATGTGCATAACTGTTTTTAACCCTAAAAAAAAAGCACAAAAAAAACACTGTCCTGTCCCTTTAAGGCACGAGATATAGAACAGTGCTTTTGTCATGTCAGTTGCCCCGTTCTACTGTATGTTGTACAATACCTGGCTGATCCTCCCTGTTCCTGTCTTCTTCTCTTTAAACTGACCACGTTTATCACGGCTGCTCATCTCTGATTGCGTGGTCAGTTTACATGCATCCATCATCCAGCTCTCTCCTCAGCATCTCTGCATTTTCCCCTCTCCCTCTCTCCCTGTCTCTGTAGTCTGTGCATCTGCATTTACTTTTTTTTTCTACACTGTCTCTTACTTTTATTTATGAGCAACTCTATTGTTTTAACAAGGGATGAGCAATCGGCCAACCAATCCTTCCTTCGATCAATCCTTCTTTTGATCGATCAACCAATCCTTTATTACTCTTATTCTTCCTGCGATCGACAGATCCTTTCTGTGATTGACCTACGATCCTTTCTGTGATCGACCGACTGATCCTTCCTGCGATCGACCATCCTTCCTGTCATCCAACAATCCTTTGATTAATCCTTTGTTTCTTTCGATCTTTCGACCAGTGCTTCCTGCAATCGTTTGACCGATCCTTCCTGCAATTGATCGACTGATCCCGATTTTGCCATTCCTGCAATCGATCAACTGATCCTTCCTTGCTTTGATCCTTCCTGCGATTGACCAAATGATCCTTCTTACCAGGGCTGGACTGGGACAAAAATTTGGCCCTGGACTTCATCCAGACTGGCCCACTTTGACAGGTCTCTCCCATGGCGGCCGGACAACTCCCGCCCCCCCCCGGCCACCCAAGCCCCCTCTCCCCCTTCACTAGCCACTAGCCGTTCTACTTTATTAGAGTAGAGCGGCTGGTACTGGTACTCTCATAGGCAGTACCAGTGAGGAAGCTAGACATTATTTCACCCGGGGAAAAGAATCAGTTCAGTGCTCCCCCTTACGGGAGACAAGATTAGGCAGAAGTGAGAAACTCCCAGGCCATAGCTGTTGAGTCAGCTGTCTGTCCCCTCCCCCATGCTACTCTGTCGTCCCCCCTGCTTCTCTGTTCCCTCCAGGTGAGCGCTGCGGGGAGGGAGAGGAGGTAAGCGCTGCGGGAAGGGAGAAACAGAGGAGTGGAGGGAGCTGCAGTCCGCTGTCACTGAAGCCGGCCCACTGAGCCATCGGCCCACCGGGAAACTCCCTGTAGTCCCAATGGCCAGTCCATCCCTGCTTCTTACGATTGATCGACCGAAGGGCCACGTTTAAATGTTTTCGTTTTGCTCACAAAAAAAATGGAATCAAATTTAAAGTGTAATTACTAGCAAACAGTTTATTTGATTTTTCAAAAAAAAAAAAATCTCTATTTTTTATTTTTTTATTTCTGAGGCTTTGTTGGGGAGATTTCTTCCTACCTCCTGTCTTAGGTACAGTCATCCAGATAGGAACTGCGTGAAAAAGACAGCAATAGAAAGCTTATGGGGGTTTTGACTATTGGGAAACATGTTATTACTGTTGTCTTTGTCCCTCTTGGAGATTTTATATCACATGTTGTCACTGAGGTAGGAAGGGGCACAGAAAACTGTAAAAACTGACAGAGGTTCCAACCATTCTCTACACCATTTCTAACTAAATAAAGTTTTGGCTAGAGCCGGGGTCTCCGAACTACAGCCTGTTGAGTTTTCATCTAATAGAAATGAGGGGGTCTCTGAGGATTGTTTATCTACTTTAGCAAAGAATATGCAATTGTATTTTCCATGACATCCTTTAAATAAAATAGTGTGTAAATTAAGATTTCGGGACTACAGTGGCAAGACTGGGAGAGTCACTTGAATGGACAATATACTGTAGACATTTATGCAATATAATTTTTTTTTTTTTTAACAAGGCTTCAAACAACACTTTCCATCTTATCACCTCTCATCCCTGTAAAATAATGAACAATGGTTGAAATAAAATAGGACTTACACAGATGCCTATGGAAAATAAAACCTCCATGTGTAGCTGTGTTATCGGTCTTTTTATTCCCATATCCTTACCTCTTCGTATTAGTTTTATTCTTTCATGAACAGTCTATCGCATATTTAAGAGATCTGCGGGTTGCTCAGCCTTATATTAAATTAAATAGTGTTTTATTCAATTACAAAGCAATAACCTGTGTAATAGGAAAGCTGGAGCTGTAATTAATGTAAATAATTTCAAAGCTGAAATTTGCACTAACTGATCGTCAGATTTTATTTTAATGGGTTTAAACTCTTTAAAGTAATAGTGGTAAAAGCTGCGCTGCAATGTGGTGTGAGAAATCAATATAACAATCAGATTATAAAGAATATGATGCACACAAAACACTAGTGCAATGTGAAATGATCAAGTGAAGGTGCAAAGTCCATATGAATGGATGTATCTCAGGGAAAATCAGGATGACAGAAAGTTCTCCGAGTATGTGAAAAGGTATCCAAACTTATCCAGTGAATCTGTATAGCAGATAGAAAAGTCCTCCACCGTTAAATCCTAACTGCTTACCACAACGATAAGTAAATCAAGCATGTAACCGTGACTGCCAATTCCAAGATTCCAGGGAAAATTTTTCACTTTATCTTTGTTTCAGATATCAGACTATTCACTTTCCAGAGTATGACCCAAAAGAGAAAAGGCTGACATAGCGTGATACCGTAATAAAATTTGTTTATTAGTAAAAGTGTTGCACTTACAGTTATGCAGTAAAACAGTGCGTGTATAGTAATAGCCGGCCGGCTTAACTGTCCGCTCGTCCTTCCGGATAGACTGCGCAGTACGATTCGTGGTGACGTCAGCACGCCGCTCCTCCCTACGCCGTTTCGTCACAACAATGACTTCTTCCAGGGGCACAAGATCTTGTGCCCCTGGAATCTTGGAATTGGCAGTCACGGTTACATGCTTGATTTACTTATCGTTGTGGTAAGCAGTTAGGATTTAACGGTGGAGGACTTTTCTATCTGCTATACAGATTCACTGGATAAGTTTGGATACCTTTTCACATACTCGGAGAACTTTCTGTCATCCTGATTTTCCCTGAGATACATCCATTCATATGGACTTTGCACCTTCACTTGATCATTTCACATTGCACTAGTGTTTTGTGTGCATCATATTCTTTATAATCTGATTGTTATATTGATTTCTCACACCACATTGCAGCGCAGCTTTTACCACTATTACTTGCAATTTTATGTTTATCTGACATTTTGAGCAGCAGCAGCTTTTTAGTTTCATATTTGTTATTTTTTTCATTTTTTATTTTTTATTTTTTGTTTATTATTTTTTTCACTGTTTTTGAACCAATTCAAGTGGTTTCTCACTATACAAGATTGTTTAGACCTGCGCAGTATTTATTTTTAAACTCTTTAAAGCTTTTAAAAATATTTTAGGGTGAGCCAAATATAAATCTTAAAAGGGTAATGCTACAGTGAACACTTGATTTTTTTTTTTTTTTTTACAATGTTCAAGTGGTTTTCTATGATCACATAAAAGTGGACCCGGACATACAACTCCACCAGCAGGCAAACCCTGGTATTGTAGCCTGACCCTCCAAGTTTGTGGCTGAATTTTACTATGGTGAAAAAAAACATGCAAGACATGGGCTGTTCATATATTCCTAATGCCCAGATTTGTAGTTCTATAAAACTGGGGCAGGCAATCCTGCAGAGGTAGAGATCTACCTGAACAACATTGAAGAAATCAAGGATCACAAGAGTGCAATGTGCTTTTTTTTCCCTTTATAGATATCCTAGCAATGCCTCATTACTTGAGAGTAATAGAGCAAGTAAAGTCTAACCTGTGTCAGAAATCCCAACCTGCAAAAACGTATTTGAGGGCGGTAATGTCCCCCCCATGCACCAAAATGTGGATGTGGCTTAAATTGCACTACATGTTGGGCATGGTTTAAAGGGGGGTGTAGTTCAATACAGTCTGAGATGACTTACAGGGGTGTCAAACTCAATTCCATTGTGGGCCACATCAGCATTATGACTGCCCTCAAAAGGGCTGGTTGTATCTGTAAGATTAGATGTCAAGAGCCAGTCCACCATCAGAAGTTGAGTCCCCCACTCTCCCTTACATCACAGTGCACCCCCCTTTCCTTGGGAAGAAGCTGGATGCATTGCTTGAAAGCAGAAAGTAAGGGTCTGGAGTAGGACCAGAGGAGGGCTGGAGCTCTCCTGCAGCTGCCGGAGAGGTGTGAGGCCCACATGAAATGACCTGGAGGGCCGGATTCGGCCCGCGGGCCTTGTGTTTGACACCTGTGACTTAAATAGTGCAGAATGCAGTAATGTTAAATAAGGAATGCACAGTGCGGAGTGTACGGCGGTGGGTAGTATGTGTAGGAGAGGAGTGCGGAGTGTATGGAGGTGGGTATTATGTGCATAAGAGGAGTATGGAGTGTATGTAGGTGGGTATTATGTGCAGAAGAGGAGTGCGAAGTGTATGGAGGTGGGTATTATGTGCAGGAGAGGAGTCCGGAATGCATGAAGGTGGGTAGTATGTGCAGGAGAGGAGGGCAGAGTTTACGGCGGTAGGTATATTGTGCACGTGAGGAGTGTGGAGTATACAGCGGTGGGTAGTATGTGCAGGAGAGGAGTGCGGAGTGTATGGCGGTGGGTAGTATGTGCAGGAGAGGAGTGCGGAGTGTATGGCGGTGGGTAGTATGTGCAAGAGAGGAGTGTGGAGTGTATGGCGGTGGGTAGTATGTGCAGGAGAGGAGTGCGGAGTGTATGGCGGTGGGTAGTATGTGCAGGAGAGGAGTGTGAAGTGTATGGCGGTGGGTAGTATGTGCAGGATGGTGTCAGTAGGGCAGTGGACGGTGTCAGTTGTTCTTTATTTTTTATTATTCTTTTTTTACAATGTATTATTTTATTTTTTTATTTTTTAAAAATGCTTCTTGGAGGCCAGTGGACGGTGTCAGTAGGGCAGTGGACAGTGCCAACTTTCAGGGCCTCAAATGTAATTGGACAAAGGGAATATAATCAAAAATAAAATGTACATTTTTAATATTTTGTCCAATTTTGTCCAATTACTTTTGGACCCTTGAAAAAGTCGGAATGGCTAATCTTTAGAGCTGTAATTCCTAAATCCTTCCTCCGATTTGAATGTACATACCCTCAAATTAAACCTGAGGCCCCGTACACACCATAGAATCTATCCGCAGATAAATCCCATCAAATGGGTTTCAGCGGATAGATTCTATGGTGTGTACACTCCTGCGGATATTTATCCTCGGATAAATCTCCCCTGGGATGGATTTCCAGCAGATGGATATTTGCTGACATGCTCAACAAATCCATCTGCTGAAGTCCATCCCAAAGGATGGATCCGCTCGTCTGTACAGACTCACCGGATCCATCCGTCCAAAGGGATTTCCCGCACGCGTCGTAATGATTTGACGCATGCGTGGAATTCCTTATATGACAGCGTCGCGCCCGTCGCCGCGTCATAATAGCGGCGACGGCGCGACGCGTCATCGCCAGAGGATTTCAGCGCGGATTTCAATGCGATGGTGTGTACGCGCCATCGCATAGAAATCTTCTGAAATCCTCGAGAGGATTTATCCGCGGATACGGTCCGCTGGACCGTATCTGCGGATAAATCCTCTCGTGTGTATGGGGCCTGAGAGTGTTCACTTTGAGCCTATATCCATTAAATAACTATAGTATATATATGTATATATGTGTGTATGACTGTGTGTCCCTAGCGTGTTATGATCCTACGGGAAAAAAATAACCGCACCAGCCAAGCAGATACTGGCTGGAAAAAGCGCCCAGAGGCGGTTAATTTCGCATGCGTTGCGCTATACAAGTCATTCATTCATTCATAGCTTGAATATGGTTTAGTAAATACCTGAAAAAAAAAACTAAAATTGTGCCTGTGTCCAAATATATAAGGACCTAACTGCATTTCAGTGTGGAGACCTAGGGGCAGATCCACAGACAGAGTACGCCGGCGTATCTACTGATACGCCGGCGTACTTTCAAATTACCCGCGTCGTATCTTTAGTTTGAATCCTCAAACCAAGATACGTCTGGGTTTGATCCGACAGGCGTACGGCTTCGTACGCCTTCGGATCGTAGATGCAATACTTCGGCGTCCGCTGGGTGGAGTTTGCGTAGTTTTCCGCGTCGGGTATGCAAATTAGCTATTTCCGATGATCCACGAACGTACGCGCGGCCGTCGCATTCTCTTACGTCGGCTTTTTGCGGCGTATAGTTAAAGCTGCTTTTTTGCGGCGTATAGTTAGATTTGCCATGTTAAGTATGGCTGTCGTTCCCGCGTCGAAATTTGAATTTTTTCTTTTTTTTGCTTAAGTCGTCCGTGAATCGGGATGGACGTAAGTCACGTCTAAGTTTAAAAAATGACGTCCTTGCGACGTCATTTCGCGCAATGCACGGCGGGAAACTTAGAAACAGAGCATGCGCAGTTCATTCGGCCCGGGGACGCCAGAGATAGACTACGCCGCCGTAACTTTCGGCGCGCAATCTTTCAGGATTCGAACCTAAGCCGGGAAAGTTACGGCGGCGTAGCGTATCTCTGATACGCTGCGCGGGTGCAGATCTCTGTGGATCTGCCCCCTAAAGTATATGTATAATGATATGGTTACTCCTTAGTGAAGTATCCTAGAAAACTGGGAAACAAGCAAGCAAAAAGGTGTATTTTTAAAATCTAATTGAACCTTCAGTTTAAATTATCAACTAAATACATTCATCAAAACAAACGGTTCGCAAAGTCAAATTGTTTTCTGTTAAAATCAGCCATACCCTTAGTAGAAACACGTCTTGCCAGAGGCCCTCTTGAGCTCTCTGATCAGTAGGGAGCATATAATTTGCTGAAACCTCTGCTTCCCCACACAATGGAAGGGTCCCACTCTGAAACTGCTGGTAGGGACAGGCTTTTCTATTCAGGCTGTGGCTGTTTTAGAAAGAAGACGGTGAACATATTTTGAATGGACGCACCTGTAATGTATTTAGTGGATTTAAAGTGAAGGTTCAATTGAGCATTACAGGAGATCTATAGTCACAGCATACACTTTCATTTTTATAACATCAGCATTGTAATAGCAATACAAAAAATGGTAATATTTGACAATCCAATATAAGCTTATTAAAAATGTCTCCTCTTCTAGCCCCCCTTTCCCAGCGCTCCTGGCTCCTCCCCCTACCTGTGTGCCACCATAGGAAGCCACTCTCTATTGTGGCACACCTGCCGGCTCAATCCCTAGTAGCGCTTCCTGTACCCATAGACGCAGATAGCGTGGCTCTGGCTTCCTTATGACAGGATTTGATTGGCAGCCGCGGGAGCCAGTGTCTGCCCTGTGAAGAAGAAGAGAGCCGCTGCTCTCAGGCACAGTGCTGGATTAAGTATAAGGGGGGGGGGGTCAAATTTGACAGCTGCTGCAGGGGAGGGAAGATTGCTTAGCATATGTTACATGTTACACCCTAAATACAGGAGTAACATGTTGCTAAAGGTGGAGTCAGCTTTTACTGTTCACTAGATTTATTGAAGGTTATTATTGTGAAGATTTGTTAACTCCTTTGATAAATCAGCCTCTGAGTGGAGTAGTAGTATTCTCAGAGGGCCAGATTCATGAAGAGATACGACGGCGGATCTCCTGATCCGCCGTCGTATCTCTGAGATCCGACGGTCGGATCTATGCGACTAATTCATAAGAATCAGTTCCGCATAGATCTCCCTTAGATCCGACTGGTGTAAGTGACTTACACCAGTCGGATCTTAGGCTGCAATCTACCGCCGGCCGCCAGGTGTCGTCGCGGTTTTTACGCGTCGGATATGCAAATGAGGAGAACCGCCGATTCAAGACCAAACGCTCGCCCGTCGCTTTTTTTTTACGTCGTTTGCGTTCGGCTTTTTCCGGCGGATAGTTACCCCTGCTATATGAGGGGTAGCTAATGTTAAGTATGGCCGTCGTTCCCGCGCCGAGATTCAAATTTTTACGTCGTTTGCGTAAGTCGATCGGGAATACGGATGGCCGGAATTTACGTAGCCGCCGAAAACAATGATGTCCTAACGACGTCATTTGGAGCATGCGCACTGGGAAATTTCGCCGGCGGCGCATGCGCAGTTAAATCGGCGCGGGAACGCGCCTGATTTAAATTGTACACTCCCCCTAGCCGCGGAATTTGAATTCCGCCGGGGGAGTTACGATCCGACGGTGCAATTTTCGAGGTAAGTGCTTTGTGAATACTGCACTGGCCTCGATAAATTGCACCGGCGGATCGTAAATCACATAGATTACGTGGATCTAAAGATCCGCTAATCTATGTGAATCTAGCCCAGACTGTTTATCCTTTCAGTTGAGTTCTGCTATATATTAACCTGTAGTTTTAGTTTTGTAATGTTTCTGGTGTGTATATTGTGGTGCTTTTGGTCTCTTTTATATGCACAGATTTATTATTCAAAGCTGAACTCTTCCTATTTAAACTAATAAGCCCTGAATTGTTTTTCTTTAATATAATAGATGGTAGTGGGGCCAGTAAAATGCATGAGGAAGTGATGAGAGAAATCCATGTAAATGGACAAAATGTAGACTCGTGATTTCCTCTTGTAGTAGTTTATAATTATGTGTGTGATACCATCAAGCTTCTGTTTGACTGGTACATGCTTTTGCAGTATGAGCAATTAGTATTAATACCACTGTAAGCTGTGTGGGAAAATAACAGGGCTCCAGGTTGCCACCAATGTGATTGCAGAGTCCTGGAACTACCCAGCTTCCGGTTGTTCGCCTTCTCGTAGAACGTTTTCTTTTTTAGGTCTGTTTTATACACTATCCCCTCCCACATGAAGCTTTTTCCCATGAAAACCCAGACTGCAGAGACGCACTCAGTCAGGCCTTTACGTCTTGTGTTGCTGTTCAAAGAGCAATGATCAGATACACTTAACTCTTTCTTTAAGCTTAAGCATTTAAACTAAAGTAATGGATTAGGATATCAGAGAACAGGTTATAGATAATTGGTGTGATTGCATACTGGATCTATGTATAGGAAGAGAGCTTTAACCTCTCTTTAACCACTCTAACCTATATGTTTTATAATAGAACCACCTCATACATGCAATTGTAAACCAGAAATTGCTATTTTAAGAAATCTGCAATAGAATATACACAAAACTTTTAGACTGATGAGTATATTGATACTTTATTCATTGTAAATGATGTAAAAGCAAAAATTCTGTTTTATTTTTGTATGATTTATACATGATTTGCTGTTCAAATTGAATCCAGCTTTATGGTAAACATCCACTTTGAAAGTGAACATTCTCATTCTTCTTTAGTAAATAAACCCAAGTGAGTATTTAATACATTCACATTCCAAAGAAATGCACGCTGTAAGAATTAGTCATTATTGTCATGGACATTTATGGTCTGACTGGCCTCAGGTGCCTTTAACAGCTGTTTGAGCTAAGTGTTCATGTTTATGCCCATGGAAAGGGTTTGGAGGAGTGTTGGAAAGGTACATTAGAATGTAAGCCGAAGTGATGGAAAGCACTTCCAGTGAAGGCACATCTCAGGTACCAAAAGCTTTTTCCTTCCAACAAAGGTTGGCCAGCAGTGTCTCTAGGTTCTTAGATTACATCATTCCCTGATCTGATAAAAGCAGTCCAGGGCCCTTTGAAGGAATTTGGGGGCCCCAAGCAAAACACACTTGGAGGCTCCCCCGCAAGCACGCAAAGCCCCCCATGTTCTTTTTACTCCCCCCCCCCCCCCGGCCCCCCTCCCTACCGGGTCCATACCGCACAGCAGGAGATTCAGTTTCCTGCTCCCGGCCGGACTGAAAGGAAGTGAGCACTCAGTGTGCACTTCCTGTCAGTTCAGCCAGGAACAGGAAACTGAATCTCCTGTACTGCACGGTACCCGGCCGAAGTCCAGACTGACAGGATGAAGGAAGAGGAGCTCGGCCATGCTACAGAGAAGGGGAAGTGACGACTCGAGGCAGCAGTGCTGCAGGCTATCTATAGAGCGCTCAGGCGGCTGCAGCATATAGGAAGCGCGGCAAGGGCCCTGCTTGGGGCCCCCCGGGCCAGCTCGGGGCCCCAAGCAATTGCTTGGTTTGCCTGCCTTGTAGCGACGGGCCTAAAGCAGTCTTATTGGCAAGTTTTTTCCCATGACTTTGGATATCCTTAAGATGCTTCCAAACATTACAGAATGTCCTTCCAACCTAGGACTGGGTGATGCTCCTATCTCTGTAGATATTCCACAATACCCATTGGTTGGGCCTGCTCAGGATAAGAATCAGTAGGGTGGGATGTTTTCTCCAGATTGCATGTGCACTCAGTGCATCCCCTTCCCGGTACTACAGGCAAAATTCGAGAAAATATGCCCAATGTAAACTTGTATGTCTGTACAATGATTGTAAGAATTATTGTTCAACATTTGGATTGTCCATGCATGGTCAGCCACCATGTAGTGTCTGTAGGAAGGGGAGGGCCCAGGCTCTACGTTTCCCATTAGTTAAACCACTCATAATGGAAAGGTCACATAATCTGGGGTATAGTGTGGCCAGGGCTGCCTGTACCATACTGGCAATCATGGACCAGTGCTTAGGACAGCGGGGCTACACGGAGCAACACCAAGCTTTAGCATTTATAGATTGTGATACATTTTACCTTTTTTTATTCCCCTCTCCTATCCAACTTTGGACATTTTGGCTAAATGCAGCATAAAAATCTTTCAGGAGAAAGGGGTACCAGATATTTTAACAGGTTTCAAAAGACTTAGGCCGATTTCATACTGCTGCGCTGCAGTTTGGTCGCATTTTGGGTGTACCTGTGGTTTTCATGCGACTTACCTGCAGTTTCTCACCGAACATGCAGCAAGCAGGACTTTTGGTACGCATTCAGAAAATGTTCAACCTAATAGAAAGCCTTTGGGATGCTACAGGTCAACTAAATAGAAAAACACTGGTACATCCTTGCTGCAGCCAAACTGCAGGTCAGTAGTGTGAAACCGGCTTTACTGTAGTTAAAAACTGATATTTCAATTTTAGGTAGGCACTGATAGGTTAATTCACTTGCTAATCACTTTTGATATTTCCCTTTAGTAGTCCCCAGCTACAATCAGTGCCAGATTAACCCTTTCCCGCCTCAGCCTCCTGGCCCTTTAAAGCGGGGGTTCACCCTATATAAAAAAAAAAAAAAAAAAAAAAATTTCCTCTAGCATTAAATTCGGCATAGTAGCGCGAGCTACAGTATGCCTGTCTGTATTTTTTTATCCCCGTACTCACTGTGCTATTGTACATTGAAGATTCCGGGGAATGGGCGTTCCTATGGAGAGAGAAGGTGATTGACGGCCGGCCCTGGCACGTCACGCTTCTCCGGAAATAGCCGAAATAGGCTTGGCTCTTCACGGCGCCTGCGCATAGCCTGTGCGCAGGCGCCGTGAAGAGCCGAGACCTACTCCGGCTGTCTTCGGGGAGCGTGACGTGCCAGAGCCGGCCGTCAATCACCCTCCCTCTCCATAGGAACGCCCATTCCCTGCGGCAGACGGAATCTTCAATGTACAATAGCACTGTGAGTACGGGGATAAAAAAATACAGACAGGCATACTGTAGCTCGCGTTACTATGCCAAATTTAATGCTATATTGTTGTTAAGGAGGGTGAACCACCGCTTTAACTAGTTCTAAATGGAAGAAGGCGGAGGCAGTTTTTTTTCCGATCATATGACTGCTGTGTTTGGCAATCACCGCAGTCACATGATCAGAAGGCTCCTGATCACAAGTTTGCATTGAAAACTTTTCGGTACCCGCCAGTTACTGTACTGGGAGCACGCTCAACGCACAGCAAAGTGTTTATATAGGGCCGCATATATATGGCCACTCTGCATTAAAGCCCATCTGCCGATGTGCCACATCAGTGAGAAGAGATTAAACTTTGTGGAGGCCCCATGACAGTTAAAACCTTCTGGAGGTATCTCATGCATGCCCTCTAGTGGGATAACTTTGAACTAATTAGTCTGCACATCGACCACTAGATGGAGATGACCATTAATCACTACTGTACATAAAACATATGTAGGTTTCCTCAACATTTTTTACAAACTGACAGCTGAAAGAAAATGAGCTTCTAAGAGACAAACTAATGTAAACTCGATGTCCTTGGATTATGTACTTTAAAAGATAAGTTCACCTTTCAGAGCTTATTACATGTTACACTCATTATTCAGGTGTAACAAGTAACATGCCCCTTGCATTCCCAACCCCTCCCCCTCCCTGTGACAGTAGGTGGGAGATCTTTCCCCCTCACCCGCTGTCACATTTTGAAAATATCGCAGGTTTGCGGGGGAAAACAGCCCACCCAGCTGCGTTATTCAATCACATTGATCTGTGAATGAGAGAAAAACAAGTACTGTTATCCATAGCCATTAGCCATTGCCTGCAGCTTGTAAACAGTCAACCTGTATCGGAAGTACAGACTGAAAGCTTTAGAGTGTGTGTCCAGGAGCATGACAATGCGCTCCTGATACACTGGTCACTGGTGCAATGCTTTGCAGGTTCCTGTGGAAAAAATAATAAATGCTCAGTGTTTTCCTGCAAAAATATGTGCAGTTATTATTTTTTCCTAAAAGATGAACTTAGCCTTTACATTGTTTGCTTTGTAACAGACAATGGCCCGGATTCAGAGAGCAATTGCACCTGCGTAACCATAGTTACGCAGCGCAATTGCTTACTTGCGCCGGCGTAACGAATGCTCCTGATTCAGGAACCTCGTTACGCCTACTGCAACCTAAGATATGCGTGGCATAAGGCTCTTATGCCCGCATATCTTAGGCTGCATTCTTGCGATGGCCGCTAGGTGGCATTCCCGTTGTGCTCAGCGTATAGTATGCAAATTGCATACTAACACCGATTCACAACGTTACGCGAGCCCTACGTACGCAGTTTACGTCGTTTGCGTACGGTGGTTTTTGCGTAAGGCTGCCCCTGCTATTAGGGGGCAGCCAATGTTGCGTATACCCGTCGTTCCCGCGTCGCGAAATTTGAACTTTACGTAGTTTGCATAAGTGAATCGTGAATGGCGCTGGACGCCTTTCACGTTGACTTTGAAGCAAATGAAGTCGTTGCGACGTCATTTGCCGCAATGCATGTCAGGAAAGTTTCCCGACGGAGCATGCGCTCTACGATCGGCGCGGGAACGCGCCTAATTTAAACGACTCCCGCCCCCTACGGGATCATTTAAATTTTGCCGGAGCGCCCACGCAATTTACGGAGCTACTGCTCCGTGAATCGCGGGTAGCACAGAAAATTTGCGGGGGCACAGGGCAAAAACGTTGCCCTGCCCCTCCGTAAAAAAAGCGCAAATGTACCTGAATCTACCCCATTATTACTGGGGAAAACTGGAAAATCATTTACCATGGAGTAACCGGGAAATTCAGGGAACCAGCATTTGATTAAGTTTGTTACCACTCACATACAACTGTACCATCAGTTTTCAGTGGAGTCAGTTTTTAACTGATGAGCATCACTGGTAGGATGTACTTAAAGTATAATTATATAAGGCAAAACTTTTATTTTGGTTGTCCCCAAAAAAATTATAAAAATGGGAAATTGTTCAACAGGGACACTTCCTGTTTGGCTATGGGACAGGAAGTGAAGGGAAGTCCCTGAAATGGGACACAGATGGAGAAAAATAATCTGACAGGGTTTATATCTCTCCCTTACTCTATCCAAAAATGAATTGAAAAATGCCTATAGTTCTTCAATTCGATTTTATGCGACTTAAAGGACGGTTCATTCAATGGGGGTGTATTCAAAATCCAGCTATGCACAATCCGAATGCATCTTCTATAATGAATTTTCTGGATTGTGTGGGTTTTTTGTGTAGCGGTAAGCCTCACTCTATAGTATTAATTCCTTTGTATATGTGCAAATAGTGACCTTGTCACACTGTTTACCTCTTATTTTTTAGTTGGATCTGTCAGCTGAAATGACGCATGGCTGGCTAAACCTCTCCTCAGTTATCAAAACAGAATCTCTGTGCTGCTGAAGTCTGGCAGCCAATTAGAGTTCATTGTAGGACAATAACTAGCTAGTGATGAGAATTATTTGAAGAATATAAAGGACAATAACGGTAGAATCAATTTGCTCTTTCCATTCTCTGTGGTCTAAAAAGTCCTGAATGGTTTAGTTTTTTTTTTTATAAAAAAAATTACATAAAAAGACCATTTAAAAAACATAGTAATAATATCTGTTTAGAAATGCTTCCCAAATAATAGCCTCGTAATGGACCTGATTCATGAAAAGTGTGCTACAGGAAAACATTCTTGCTTTCTACATACCAGAATTGAACATAAAGGGATGCTTTCTATGTTACTATAGGTAAAAAAAAAATATTTTCGATAGCATACCTATGTCTGACGCAAATACCCGTATACTGTTCATTGTAATAATTACTGTTATTACAATTATTGTTAGATTTTGTCATGGATTTTGTAATAGCATCTGTTGGAATTACATGTAATCCATCAAGCCTTTTTCTAAAGCACATCTATAGATGAGTCCACTTTTTTTTCATTCAGAAAGCGAATTGAGCAAAAAAAAACTGACCCGATGGATCGAAATTAGGCTGGTTATGCAGTCGATCTTTTTCTGTAGAACCGCCCTGTCATATTTTCCCTGTTTGAGCAGCACTGCAGGATATAGACTGCAGTG
This sequence comes from Rana temporaria, assembly GCF_905171775.1. Classification (NCBI taxonomy): domain Eukaryota; kingdom Metazoa; phylum Chordata; class Amphibia; order Anura; family Ranidae; genus Rana; species Rana temporaria. Next base: position 122,584,764 of record NC_053490.1, on the reverse strand, counting down.
CTGATCTGTGTATTCTGATGGCGGGGAAGTCTCCCTGTTGTCAGAATACAATGGGCCAGATTCACAGAAGAGATACAACGGCGTATCTCCTGATACGCCGTCGGATTTCTGAGATACGATTGTCGTATCTATGCGACTGATTCATAGAATTAGTTACGCATAGATAGCCCTAAGATCCGACAGGTGTAACTTGTGTTACACCGTCGGATCTTAGGCTGCAATTCTAGGCCGGCCGCTAGGTGGCGATTCCATTGCGGTCCGCGTAGAATATGCAAATGTCTAGTTACGGCGATTCACGAACGTCCGCGATGCCCGTCGATCTAAATTTACGTAGTTTCCGTAGCGATACGCGTCGTAAAGATAAAGCTAAGCCCTAGGTGGTCTAGCCAATGTTAAGTATGGGCGTCGTTCCCGCGTCGAAATTTAAAATGTCACGTCTTTTGCGTAAGTCGTCCGTGAATGGCACTGGACGCCATTTGCGTTAACGTCAAACCAATGACGTCCTTGCGACGTCATTTAGCGCAATGCTCGTCAGGTAATTTGACGGACGGAGCATGCGCAGTACGCTCGGCGCGGGAACGCGCCTAATTTAAATGGTGCCCGCCCCATTTGAATTAGGCGGGCTTGCGCCGAGCGGATTTACGTTACACCGCCGCAAGTTTACAGGTAAGTGCTTTGTGAATCAGGCACTTAAGCTGTAAACCAGCGGTGGTGTAACGTAAATGGGATACGTTACGCCGCCGCTGCGTAACGTAAATCTACCTGAATCTGGCCCAATAACTAAGCAGTGAGAATTTCCTCTATCCACCTCAAATGTGTGGCTGAATGAAATCCTCCTGGCTGAGTTATTGTACTCTGCCAGCAGGGACACTTCCCCAACATCAGAATACACAGATCAGCACTGCAGTCTATAGCCTTCAGCGCTTATCGAGCGGTTGTACAGAAGTGACTGTCTAATTTCGATCCATGTATGGCCAGCTTTAATCTTTAAAAATAGGGATATTGGGGCTGCAATTGATAACCTCTTTCTGAAAATGTTAATTATCTGGTCAATATACTCATCCCAGGGCCATCTTAATGCAAGGGCACTCCTGGGCACTGCACAGGGGCCCCTGGTACATAGGGGGCCCCCACAAAAATCTTGCATTATGTCATACTTGCCAACTGTCCCGGATTTGCTGGGACAGTCATGCTTTTTACTAAACTGTCCGGATATAGTCGTGTCGCGGGAATCGTCACAGAACCTATACTGTGCCCTCCTGACCCCCCCTGTATTGTGCCCTTCTACATTCCCCCTGTACTGTGATCTTTGTGTTGACTAGTCTTTGATTTATAGAATGTTTTTCTTTTGTAAAAGGATTTTATGGAAAGTACTAATGAATATATGTTTAAACAATTTATACTTTATTTCTTGAAAGTAGGTGTGTAAATTGGGGCAGGCTGGTAGGCACCCCAGTGCATTACTTTGCCCAGGGGCCCATGATGCTATTAAAATGGCCCCCGTACTCACCCCTTAGCTGCAATACTATCAGACAAGTCCTTGTCTGCATATTTGTTTGTGAGTACTAAAGAAAGAGGAGCTGCATAACAACCAGGGAACTAGCATATTTATAATGAGAAGTCAGCAGTGGCAGCCTCAATGCTTTCTCATGAAAAGGTTCCTTTAAAGTGTATGTTAGGGCAAAATACAAAAAACATGTACATGGACCTTACACTTACATACAGTGGTGGCAGCTCCATTAGCGGCACCACCCCCCTAATCCATGCTCCCGGCCCCTAATTTACGTGCAGGGTGCCAGACGCATGGATTTCAATCTTTTTTTTTTTTAAAGCAAATGATTAGAGCCTGAAGCCCTGTACACATGACCGAGGAACTCGACGAGCGAAACACATCGTTTTCCTCGTCGAGTTCCTTGTTAGGCTGTCGAGGAACTCGACAAGGCAAGTTTCTCCATTCCCGTTGAGGAAATAGAGAACTTGCTCTCTTTTTGGCTCGTCGAGTTTCTCGACAGTTTCCTCGACGAAAATTTACACACGACCGGTTTCCTCTGCAAAAAAATATCTCCCAGTAAGTTTTTTGCTGTTTTTTTCCGAGAAACTCGGTCGCGTGTACGAGGCCTAAGGCTCTATTTGGCCTCAAATAGGGTGGTCTTTGGGGCGCAGAGCACTGAGCCCTGAGCCTACCCTGTTGTGTGATAAAAGCAAATTAATATTTGCTTATGTCTTCCTGCTTCTCCTCCCAGCCAATCAGGAAGCGGGTCTTAGGACCCTATTGGCCAAGAGGAGAAGCGACCGTATTGGTCGGGAGCAGAAGCAGGGGGGAAGCCGCCGAGGAGGAGATGCAGGGGGAAACCGCTGAAGCTGCCCACAATCTGGTAAGTGCAGGGCAGGTGGGCGTACGGGAGAGCAACTGGGAGGGGGTTTGTTCACCGATCAACCGAGAGGCTGGGGTTGGGTGGATTATTTGCCGCCCCCCCCCCCCAAAAATGGAGCACCAGTCGCTACTACTTACAGATAAATACCTACAAAGGGAAAGCTCCAGGTAAGCATCTGTCCACAGCACAGCCAGGGCTTAGGTTAATGTCCTAGCACATCTCATTTGCAGATATACAATCAAATGAAATCTGGAATTCACTGCAACACTTCACCTTTATTAATCCTTCATGCAAAAGACATCACAGACAGTGCAGGGGGACAGTTGATGTGTTTTGCGCTATGGCTCATAACCTCAAACACAAAAATATAATAAATCACCCTTATAAAGCCCTATACCACCATGAACACAATTATGGAATTTACCTGTTGATCTGCTAGAAATTCAATACGCTCCCTAAATTAGTTATTTCCTCCAGAGACAAGCTGACACAGACAACATTTTTCCAAAGAGTTTATTACACCCCCATATGACTGCATAGGATTTTTCCTAGAGGTACCCCTAGTTGCTCTCTCAGGACACCTATATGCACATTTTGGGAATGTCCTGTGGTTCATAGATTTTGGGTAGATGTCTTTGATCTCATTCATGCTCATGTTCAGATACACCTTCCAGGAACCCCTGAGCTAGCTCTTCTGGGCAATTATGATGATGACCAACCTCCACACCATGCTAAACTGTTGATATCCTACTTACTGTACTACACTAAAAAGGAACTTTTGGATCTTTGATTGTATCTTCCTGGGAGGCCATGATTTACTCTGCCTTACCATAAGTTAACCTACCTTTACCATAGCTGTCCTTGAAAATACAACAAGGTCAGGCTCCCTTTAGACTGACTATCAGTCTTGAGCTTTTGCTTTTTGCCCTTTTCCTTGTTATAATCTTCACTCTCTTTTTCCTTCTTATTCGCTCCCTCACTTTTTCCTTTCCCCTGTCCTCCTCCTGGCTTAATTCTTATATTTGTGATATGATGTTTGGGGCTATGGACCTCTTTCCTCAGGGACTTTATGCCACTAGGTTTGTTGGCATATTCTATGCATGTGTAGCGGGGTCATCCTGTCAGAGTCTAATGACAGGCCTGAATCCCTGCTGGAACTTTATCTACGCTTGTAAATATGTAAGATACCTTTAAGGAGTTATGCATTGTGGGACTGTAAGTAGCGGGAGATATGGACTTCATTGACTCTTAGGAGAAACAGACTACACTTCCCACAATGCCCTGCATTATTGGAACATGTGACACCTCCGCACAGACTTATGGGGGAGGCTCCTTAAGGAAAGGGAGGGGCTGATTCCGGTCTCTCGGGACCTGCGTTTTCTCCTCTGCGGAGCTGTGGAGGACAGCACAGCCGTGCTGCTGGGCCTGAAGCCTGGGCCTAAAAACCCAGAGAGACCAGCCATCTAGAAGGAAGCAAGACCACCGTACCCAGCTCGTGTTCCAGGAAACCGGAGAGGCCACCCAGCTGACGACTGAAAAAGTGGAGAGCCTGATGCCGGAAATCTCTTGCTGTGGAGTAGTGATCTACCAACGCACCCTTTTGTGAAGAACTCAGGCGGATCGGGCCTGTCGGGTGAGAGAGCACATGCTCATCCTCCAGTCCTCCTCCTTTCTAGACAGTAAATCTAGTGCCACCCCACAAGCCGGAGAGACGTTGGCCTCTAGCGGAAACTTAGAGGCCTTGTAACTTGATAGTTGCCATATAGAAGTGACTGACGCTGACGAGCGATCAGTTCACCAACGTCGTTGTTCAGAATACTTTATTTGATTCATTTCCTCCTACCATTTACCACTTGTGGATTACAAAAGTAACATGCACCACCGGCCGCAACGTGGACTTGGGTATCGAGACGTTTCTTTAGCTGTTCTGCAGGATTGCCCGCTAGAGGGAGCTTGCGAGCATAGACTGCCTACATTAGTTTAATTGAATGGTACCATTCTTTAGCTTAGATCATACATCATTATTTACTGACCCTCGCAAGGGCCCTTGCAGAGTCATTGTGTGTGATTGCATAACAGTTGTTGACTTGTAATTTAAACCCATGTTTGCTTTCTCTAGTCTACTTAAAGTAAACTCATTCTCTTTGGTTTAAATATATTAACTGTGTGAAGTGTATTTTCTCATCTGGAGGAACCACCCATCAAAGCAGGTAATATTATTGTTACACTGCCAAGCAGAGGTCACAATACACTCACCAGACTTGACTGATGTGTCAAGGGAGGGTTTGAGCCAGTTAAATAGGGGTGAGCCAAGTAAAGAGAGTAGATCCCAAAATCAATCAGCGGCTCCTTCGGGGGTAGCGCTACATATACATGTAAAAAAACTTCAGCGCCCAGCTCCCCCTACAGCCCCCCTAATACTTACCTAAGGCCGAGTTCGATCCAGCATCTCTCCCTCCTCATTGGCCGAGATGCAGAGCAGGAGCCATTGGCTGTCATTCACAATCAGTGAGGAAGGACCAGGGAGTGGGGCTAAGCAACATTCTCTGTGTCTTATGGACACAGAAAGCAGGGCTTGGGAGTGAGCAGGCAAGAGTGCCTCTCAAGCACCTTGCTCTGGGGGCACTCGGCAGGGGGGGGGGGAGCCAGGAGTGGCATCAGGGGACCTGAGAAGAGGAGGACGTGGCTGTTCTGTGCAAAACTATTTCACAGATCATGTAAGTTTGACTTGTTTTTGTTTTTTATTGCCTTTAATTATACTTTAATTGTTAGGGTTTACATATACTTTACATTAGATGCATTTAATGCTAGTCCGGGTGTACATATTTGTAGTACATTTAGAAGCTGATTTACTACAGGGTTTTTTTTAGTCCAGCCTGTGCTCACTTCTATTGCACAATCAGGTTCAGGAGAGTTATAAAAATAGAGATTACCAGTGAACCAGAGCTGGTTTTTGATGTGAACACAAGGTGGTGTGAAATCCCTTCTTTTCATATATCAGCAACTTGCTTGGATTCGTATTATTTGTAGCAGGCTGCAAGTATGATTGAGATACTCGCTGTTGGTCATAATGTCTAAATTCAGCGCTGTACTGAGAGATTTGCTATTGGGGATTATATTATAGGAAGCAATCATCTGCATGTCACCTTGCATCAGCACTCCATGTGAGAGATCACATTTAACGTCACAGTTCTTGAAAGAAAAATGTAATTTATCTTCACTGTGTACTTTAGACCATTTCTCATTTCTAAGAATAGAATTTAAGTTACACTATAATTTCTCTTCTGTGAGCCCAGGGGTATATATAACGATGTGAGTACATATTAAGGCTCTGATGTTGTGAAATCATACCACAGTGTTGTCATAGTATAGTGGTATCTTCATGTTCCTGGAGTCATTTGGTGTCATCCACTCATATCACACGTCATTTTATAGTGTATGTCGGGCAGTAAAAAAATATACAAATTTGGTGCACTGCTGGTCAAGGGGAGGAAAAATATCTGGCGTCGGTGTCAGTGATCAAAGGAAGTTTTTGGCAGGGGGACGAAAGTAATGCCCAGTTTTGGGGATCGGGTGGAGGAAAAATTCTTGGTATCAGTAGACTATAGGAGAAAAAGCATACCAGTGTCAGTGGTCAGCAGGAAGGAAAATACCTGGTATTTGTGGTAAATGGGAGGAAAGAATGCTTGGAGTTGGTGATCAGTGGTAGGAGGTAAAGGCTAAGTGCTGATGATTAATGGAGGAAAAGGCCCAGTGATGGAAAAGAGGGGGTATTGGTGCACAGCGGGGGGATAGGCAGTATTAGTGCTTAGTAGAGAGGGGCATTAATGCTTATTGGGAAGGGGCATTGGTGTTCAGTGGGCCGGGGGGGGGGGGATATTCTGAAGGGAAAAGAAGGTGCACTTGTATCCTGTGGACGAAAAGAGTGGTACTCGTACTCTGTGGAAGGGGAGGGGGCAGTGATGATCTGTGGGTGGGAAAGGGCACTAGTACTCTATTGGGGTAGGGCATCTAGGGCAAAAGATGCCAAACTACGTCCCCCAACCCAATTCATTATGTGCAAGCTTAAAGGGATCCTACACCCAGAAGTCACTGACTTAAAATGACTGCCTTCGTCGCCACTCCTGTTAGTTTTGCAACAAAAGAAAGGCGCCCCCAGTAAACCATTGCGCTCAGGGCATCTGTTACTTTTGCCCACCCCTTGTCCTTGCCCTGGGTCTGTTTACTGATCTAGAGCTGGATCATGGTCATTTCAAAGTACATGCAATTTAGCAGGAGTTACCCAGTAGCCTTCATAGTCCCAGAGCTCACATGATCCTTCCAGGAAGACAGGTAACAGGGCTAGTGTCTCACCTTGCAGGTGCTTGCATGCAGTACAGTGGATGGCTGATGGGACGTAAATGACAGCCAGCTCAGACACAAGGTGCTGATGTACAGTATACTCTTAACCACTTAAGCCCCGAGCCTGTTTTTCAGATTCGGCGTTTACAAGACTAAAACATTTTTTTCTGCTTGAAAATTGCTTAAAACCCCCAAACATTATATATATTTTTTTCTAACACCCTAGAGAATAAAATGGCGGTCATCGCAATATTTTTTGTCACACCGTATTTGCGCAGCGGTCTTACAAGTACACTTTTTTTGGAAAAAAATCACTTTTTTGAATTAAAAAATAAGACAACAATAAATTTGGCCCAATTTTTTTATATATTGTGAAAGATAATCTTACACCGAGTAAAATGATGCCCAACATGTCCCGCTTTAAAATTGCGCCCACTCGTAGCATGGCGTCAAACTTTTACCCTTAAAAATCTTGATAGGCGACGTTTAAAAAATTCTATAGGTTTCATTTTTTGAGCTACAGAGTAGGTCTAGGGCTAGAATTGTTGCTCTCGCTCTAACGATCGCGGCGACACCTCACTTGTGTGGTTTGAACACCGTTTTCATATGCGGGAGCTACTCGCGGATGCGTTCGCTTCTGCGCGCGAGCTCGTCGGGACGGGGCGCTTTAAAAAAAATTATTTTTTTGTTTTCTTATTTATTTTTATTGATTTTATATTTTTTTACACTGAAATAAAAAAAAAAATGTATCACTTTTATTCCTATTACAAGGAATGTAAACATCCCTTGTAATAGAAAAAAGCATGACAGGTCCTCTTAAATATGAGATCTGGGGTCAAAAAGACCTCAGATCTCATATTTAGACTAAAATGCAAAAAAAAAAAAAAAAAATATGGAAATGTTGTCATTTAAAAAAATGACAACAAAAAAATTGTCTCTCTAAGACGCTGGGCGGGACTGACGTTTTGACGGCTCCGGTAAGCGGCAGAGGGCGCGGGAGAGCGGCGGGAGGGGGGCCCCTCTCCCCCCACCGATAACAGCGATCTCACGGCGAATCCGCCGCGGAGACCGCCGTTATCGTTTACACGCCCGCCCACAGAAGAGATGGATACCTCGGTTGTTGCAGCAGCTGCTGCCGTTACCGAGATATCCATCTTTAAAAAGAGGACGTATATATACAGTGGGCGGGCGTTAACCGGTTAAGCAGGCCATACATGGTCGAAATTTTGAACAAACTTTCTTTTCAAAATCAGAAAGTTCATTTTTTTGTGATCCGATGATGCCACCATTGATTTTTGAAATTCGGCCGACCACACCTTCAATTTCACCACATGTTGCTACAGAAAATAATTTTCGTGGCCGGGAATCTTTCTTGCACGGTTCTCTCATCATTGATTAGAAAATTTTTGTTTTTCAAACAATTTCCAACATGCCCGATTCCTCAAATTTGATTGCCGCACGAAAATCGGCTGTTGCTGCAGCCCACTAATGGTGCGAAATTCGTACGAAAATTCTTAGATACGATTTTCATAAGAAAATTCTTTCGAAGTTCAAATCGTGTATGGCCGGCATTAATCTAGGGTGGCAGCCATATCCAACCTTAGCTCTGGGTGGCTTGGTGCTGCAATGAGAATTCCAGCGCCAGGTCGCCAGTAGGACACAACCCAGATCTGCAGAACGTTGGGATTTTGTTAAAATCCTGGACAATCCTATGGAATACAAGACTCTGTGAGGTATACTAAGTGCCTACCAGCTATCAAATGGCACCTGTTTTGCGAAATATGCCAACATCCAGTAATATGTCCACATCAGCACCTTTTTCCGTTTTTTATCATTTAATTATATTGCATCACAGCAGTCTGTGAGTGAAGAATTTGAATAAAAAATGTTTTAAATAATGGTTATATTTTTATTAGTGTCAGAAGTGGGGGGGTGCAAAGTAGCATGGGGGCTGTCTCTGGCATGGCCCAATACCTGTCTGGGTGTCAGTCATGTGCTTGTCTTGCAAATGACAGATGTGGCAGGGAACTGTGCCTCTCCCAGTGCTCTGTCTGTATTTACACCTTTGATCCTGAATAATACAATTGTTTCCTTTCCAAGGATTACATGTAATTATCACCTCCCTTCCCAAACACCATAAGCTTTGTGGCCGCGGACTTATTATGTAAAGGTTGATACTGCTCAAATGTAAAAGCATCCATAGCAGTAGAGAGAGCTCCATGGAAAAGAGAGAGAGAACGAGTTGTCATGGCAGCCACAATTACAGTATTGATACATGTCATGCGAAGGGCATAAACATACTGCTCACCCACTGACAACAAATGACAAACCTCACTGACTACTTGCAAAAAGTAAAAACCAATGTCTGTGACACATAAATAATCTTCTAGACTATTAAAGAATGTATTTTTAAAAAATTGCTAATATAACAACCTGAATTTTTTTTTACTATAATTCCGCGTACACACAATAATTTTTCGGCATGAAAAAAACAATGTTTTTCAGGCATGTAGAAAAAACGTTGTTTTTTCCAACTTCATCATTAAAACGACGTTGTCCACACACGATCGTTTAAAAAAAATGCTCTAGCAAAGCGCGGTGACGTACAACACGTAAGACGACACTATAAAAGAGAAGTTCCATGTGGATGACGCCACCCTTGGGGCTGCTTTAGCTGATTTTGTGTTAGTAAAAGACGATTTGCGCCTTTCTGTCTGTTACAGCGTGTTGAATGTGCTTACTCCATTACAAATGGTAGTTTTACCGGAACGAGCGCTCCCGACTCATATCTTGCTTCTGGGCATGCGCGGGTTTAAAACGTCGTTTTAGCCCACACACGATCATTTTTTACAACCCGTAAAATGACATTGTTTAAAACGTCGTTAAAAAATGCAGCATGTTCGAAAAAATTTGTTGTCGTTTTTCAGAACCCGAAAAATGATGTGAAGCCCACACACGATCATTTTAAATTACATTTTTTGAAAAACTTTGGGGCAGATCCACAAAAGAATTACGCCGGCGTACAAAACAAGATACGACTGCATCTGATCGATCCGACAGGCGTAAGTCTTAGTACGCCGTCGGATCTTAGGTGCATTTTTCCGCCGGCCACTAGGTGGCGTTTCCATCAAATTCCGCGTCGAGTATGCAAATTAGCTAGTTACAGCGATCCACGAATGTACGTCTGGCCGACGCATTTTTTTACGTCGTTTGCGTTCGGCTTTTTCCGGCGTATAGTTACCCCTGCTATTATGAGGCATACTCAATGTTAAGTATGGCTGTCGTTCCCGCGTCAAATTTTGAATTTTTTACGTCGTTTGCGTAATTCGTTCGCGATAGGGATTTGCGTAGAATGACGTCACCGTCGTAAACATTGGCTTGTTTCCGGTTTAATTTCAAGCATGCGCACTGGGATACCCCCACGGACGGCGCATGCGCCGTTAAAAAAAACGTTGTTTACGTCGGGTCACAACGTATTTACATAAAACACGCCCCCATCACATCCATCAAAAAAGTAAGTTAAGGCGGCGTAGTGTATCTTAGATACGCTACGCCAGACGCAAAAATGTGCCGATGTACGTGGATCTGCCCCTTTGTGTCTATATCTATATCTATACACACACACAAACCGATCAACCATTGCTTTGGACCACTGATAGGTTTGACACTAGAATGCGGTATGGAAAACCATGGATCAGTACGTGTTTCCTGCACCACATCCAAATCGCAATGCCCTTGCAATCTGAAGCAGGTGTCAGTGCAATCGTAACTACACCCCAAATGCAGGTCGCAAACACATTTGCCTGCACCGGATCGCATGGTACAAAATGACCATGCAATCTAGTTGCGATGCAGTTCCCGAAACTGGTGCATGCACGACTCCGGTGTGATGCAGTGCGATTTGAGCCCATTCAAAATGAATGGGCTCAAATCGCACCACACTGAATTGCACAGGAATGCAGTGTGGTTACTGTGGTAACTGTGGTTACTGTGTGATTCATATGCGATTCATAGCGTGAAGAACATTGATTGTCAAGTGTGCTGTTCATTTATGCTGTACATTTATGATGCCTTATGAGTATAATTAAGTCTAAGGCCCCATACACACGATAGAATCCATCCGCTGAAAAATCCCAGCGGGTTTCAGCGGATAGATCCTATGGTGTGTACAATCCAGCGGATCTGTTTCCGCGGATATTTCTCCCCTGGGATAAATATTTGCTGACATGCTAAACAAATCTATCCGCTGGAATCCATCCCAACGGATGGATCCGCTGGTCTGTACAGACTCCCCGGATCCATCCGTCCGAAGGGATCCCCCGCATGCGTCGTAATGATTCGACGCATGCGTGGAATTCCTTATATGATAGAGTCGCGCACGTTGCCGCGTCATAATCGCGGCGACGGCGCGACACGTCATCGCCAGAGGATTTCGGCGCAGATTTCAATGCGATGGTGTGTACACTCCATCGCATGGAAATCCGCTCAAATCCTCGAGAGGATTTATCCGCGGAAACGGTCCGCTGGACCGTATTCGCGGATAAATCCTCTCGTGTGTATGGGGCCTAATAAAATTTAGATTAAGGTAATGCACTAAAGTTCCGCCATGATGAATCCGAATTTGTGCTGGAATCATTATTGGTGTGAGCCTGCTATTGCCTTAGGGCAGGGGTCTTAAACTTTCTAAACAAAGGGCCAGTTTACTGTCCTTCAGACTTTAGGGGGAACCAGACTGTGGCCAGTGGAAGTAAGAAAAGGTCCAGACGGCAGTGGGAAAAGACAACCCCATCGTTGGTGTCAACGGGAGGAACAGTGTCCCATCATTCCCCATTATTGGTGTGAGCGGGAGGAATTGTGTCCCATGGCATCATCGAGAAGAATTGTGCCCCATCATTGATGGTCTTTGGGAGGAATTGTGTCACATCATTGGAGTCATTGGACCTCATTGTTAGTATCATTTTGGAGAAATTGTACCCTGTCATTGGTGTGAGTGGGAGGAATTGTGTCCCATCATTGGTATCATTGGGAGGAATTGTAGCCAATCATTTATGTTACTGAGAGGAATTTTTGCCCCATTTTTGGCCACGGTTTGGAGACCACTGCCTTAGGGCATGTAACATCTGAAGCCACTGTTATATGGTTTGAAGCTGCGGAGTGGAGGATCTGGCTGTTCTTGCTGTATAGTGACTGGGCTGCTGTAAGGTTTTAACCCACATCCAGGCACTGTTGAGCTCTAACTCTTTTCCAGCATGCATGTGGTTCATATCTGTGGTGATGGAGCACTGGGACTGCATCAAGGAAAGTTGGCATATGTAGTTCACCTTTCATAAGACTGTTTTAAAACACCAGTTCATTTACTAATGTGGACTATTCACTGCCTATTTGTTTGGTCACTTGTATTACTGTATCGTGTCACTATATGTTGTGTGATATTAGACATGTGCAGAACAGAAAAATATGTGCTTTGTTTCCTATTGAATAGATTTGTTATGTTACTAATGTAATTTCTTGATTGGTTTCGGAAATTCGTTTAGTTTAGTTTTTCTTAATTTCATTTTGTTTTTTAATTTTCTAACAAATTCAAAACTTTCAGAATGATTTGAATTTGGATCAGTCGAAAAATGATCAACCGATTCGAATTCTGAGTGAACGATAGCTGGTTCTTAAAGCGGAGGTTCACCCTCAAAAAAAATTCTGACATCACATGGAGTCGGAAAAAAAAAACCACCGGCATTCTGTCGGTAGGATGGCTCGACTCTGTGTGATGTCAGAATTTTTTTTGAGGGTGAACCTCCACTTTAAGGAGCGGGCCATGAAGCTGGCTGGCGCATCCTTAACAACCAATGACTCATCAGCTGTCAGCGGGCTTCCCCACTGACAGCTGAAATGTAAACAAAAGAATGCCAGCAATAATAAATTTGAATAAAAGACGGCATGGGGTCCATACCAGACCCTTGTCGGAGCATACAGGCTCGCTCGCCCCCCCCCCTCCTGAACCATACTAGTCCACATGCCCTCAACATAGGGGGTGTTTTGGATCAGGGGCAGTGGTTGTGGGGTCTGCGGGCAGGGGGCTTATCCGAATCTGGAAGTCTCCATTGACAAGGGGGCCCCCAGATCCCACCCCCCCATATGAATGAGAATGGGGTACCCTATCCATTCACCAAAAAAGTGAAAAAAGACACAGCACAGGTTTCTGACAATACCTTTAATAAAAAAAATGATGTAGATCCATCATCAATCACGACTCTGGCCTCACCACCAGACCCAAAAAAAAGAAGGAAAAAAAACCTCCAGCCTCGTCGAACGCTCCCGCCGACTTCCTTTTTCCGCCGTCTGACATTTCCTTTATAGCTGAGGGGCAGAATCGCCTAATGACTTCAGTGGGTGACCTTGTCCCCTTGTGACGTCATCGACCCAGCATGCCCCAGTCAATGACGTCACAAGTCAACCACTGACATCATTGGGTGAGTCCGCCCCATAGCTATTTAAGAACTAGACGGCAGATCAAGCAGTTGGTGGGAGCCTTCAATAAGGTCTGAGGGTTTTTTGTTTTGTTTTTTATGGGACTAGCGGTGCGGCGGGCATCCTGATTGAAGATGGATCTACACCGGGGGGTATTTTTTATTATTATTTTTAATAAAGGAATTGTGTTGTGTCTTTATTCACTTTTTTGGTGAATGGGTAGGGGTACTATGTACCCTATAGTCATTCATATAGGGGTGGGATCTGGGGGCCCCATTGTTAAGGGGGGCTTCCAGATTCCGATAAGCACCCCGCCCGCAGATCCCCACAACCACCACCCAGGGTTGTGGGAAAGAGGCCCTTGTCTGCATCAACATGTTGAGGGCATGTGGCCTGGTATGGTTCAGGAAGGGGGCGCTCGCTCGTCCCCCCCCCTTTCCTGGCCTGCCAGGCTGCATGCTTGGATAAGGGTCTGGTATAGATTTGGGGGGGGGGGCGCTTTTTTTTTTGGCATGGGATTCCTTTTAAAATCCAGACATGTAGGACCAGGTATGGATTGGTGGGGGGGACCCCACGCTGTTTTTTTTTTTTTCGAAATTTCCTCTATTTCCGGCATTTTTTTGTGTACATCTGATAGCTGATGAGTACTTCCCGGCCCGCTCCTTAACAACCAACAATTCTTTACACAGTATTCGAATCGGTCGATAATTTTACAACCGATCCAAATTCAAATTGCTCTGAAAATTTGTAATCTGTTAGAAAACAAATAAACTTATATTTAATTATTTTAAATAAATTCATTACTATTTTATTCATGGATTCGGATACATCCAAATCTCTGAATAATCAAAAGTGTGTCCGAATTTACATGCGGACAGAAACTAATTGCACACGTCTTCAATTTATCAGACACTGAGTGACAGAATTTAAAGGGCAGAGCATTTACATTATTTTATTGCAAACATGTTATACTTACCTGCTCTGTGGAATGTTTTTGTACAGAGCATCTCTGAACCTCCTCATCGTGGGTCCCCCTCTGGTGCTCTCAGCTCCCCCTCCCTTCCGAGGGCCCCCATAATAAGCCACCTCGCTATTGGGGGCACTTGTGTTAACTCAATCCTGAACTGGGCTCTGCGTTTCTGCTTACACAGTGCAGCTGGGCCTGCCCCCCACTCACTCTTTGTAGGGTTTGATTGACAGCAGCAAGAGTGAATGGCTTCTGTTGCTGCTGAGTCTCCTGTGAGAATAGAGAGAGAGAGAAGAGAGAAAAGCTGTTGCAGACGGGGACAGCGCTGGATCGAGATGGGGCTCAGGTAAGTATTTAGGGGCTGATCATTGAAGGATTTGTACCTTAATACAGAGAATGCATTAGGTTTTTTTTTTTTTAAAAGCGTCTGTCTTTTTTACCACAAGCATTTTGTTAAGGAGATTTTACAGTCCATTTATCTATAATCTATCTTTCTATAAAAATAGACTAATTTATGAAAGAGTCTGAATTAACTGTCTGGGTTTCCATCATCATCCTGGTGAGATTACACATTCAGTTATTAATATCATTAAGTGTCATCTTGAATAGTGTTTCTTCAGAATGATTTGTCTTCTATTTTGCAATGACATGTTCATAATTTCTGAGACTGCATTCTGAGACTGTATTCATCAATCTACCTCATTGCTGGTCATCTTCTATTCCCTTCGAATTTTCCAATGCGTAATTGGCTTTTCAGTTGGGTCGAGTTGTTTTTTTTCCCTTCTATGTCCAAAACAAGACAGGTTTACTTTAATGCTGTGCTTCTAATGAAAAAATGGGCTTGATTTGTTCACAATTATAATCAGGTATGTTTAAACTTATTCAAACCATCCTAAGCACATTGTAAAGCACCGCTTGAAATATCTACACTCAGGGCCGGACTTACCATTGGCCTTGACTGGGCTCAAGCCCAGGGGCCCCACCCAATAGGGGGCCCCCTTTAAAAAAAAAAAAAAAAAAATTTTTTTTTTTTTTTTTTTTTTTTTTTTTTTAGGGGTCCGGAGGTCCCCAGGGGCCCGGAGGCCCCCAGGGCCCCGGACGGCAACCCCCCTTTTTTTTATTTATTTTTTGTAAAAAAAAAAAAAATTTTATATATTTTTTATTTTTATATATATATATATATATATAATATATATATATATATATATATATATATATATATATATATATATATATATTTTTTATTATTATTATTAAAGGGCCCAGGGGTCTCCAGGGCCCCGGATGGCAACCCCCCTTTTTTTTATTTATTTTTTGTAAAAAAATGTTTTTTTTATATATTTTTTATTTTTATATATATAATATATATATATATGCATATATATATATATATATATATATATATTTTTTTTATTATTATTATTATTAAAGGGCCCAGGGGTCTCCAGGGCCCCCGAATGGCAACCCACCTTTTTTATTTTTTTATAAAAAAAATTACATTTTTATATATATATATATATATATATATATATATATATATGTTTTTATTAAAGGGCTCAGAGGTCCCCAGGGCCCCATGTGGCAACCCCCCCTTTTTAATTTTTTTTATAAATGTTTATTTTTTTTTATTTTTTATTAAAAGGCCCAGAGGTCCCCAGGGCCCCGGATGGCTACATATATTTATATATATTTGTTTTCTTCTTTATTTCTTCTTTTTTTTGTAAAGGCCCCCCCCGCTTCTCAATTTGCGGCAGCCCCCACGCTTCTCAATTTCAGGCGGCAGCACCCCCACCCCCCCTAGGTTCTCTGCTTCAGGGGGCCCATGCCTTAAGCTGTGCAAGGGGCCCCAAAATTCCTGATGGCGGCCCTGCGCATACCTCCCAACACGCACGGATTCTGTGGGACTTTCCCGCACAGACAGCTTCTTCCCGCAGTCCCGCAAAAGGGTTAATTTTCCCGCACTGCAAGAGGAGGCAGCACGGAAGCAGGAGGAACCGGAGCGGTGTGTGGAGGACTGTGGCTGCTGAAGGGAAGAAAGCCGAGAGCCCCGGCCCCGGCTGTTGGCACAGGTGAGAGGCACTCCCCCCCTCAACAACTGCAAAATCCCCCCCCGCTCAACAACTTTAATGCGCTCCCCCCCGCTCAACAACTTCAATTCCCCCCCCCCGCTCAACAACTTCGATCCCCCCCAATTCTCGGCTCCAGGGGGCCCCTTCAACACTCAAGCCCAGGGGCCCCCACCACCCTAAGTCCTGCCCTGTCTACACTAGAAACATATCAGAAACAAATAATAAAAATAAGGAAAATACAAAAAAGGATAGGAAGTGATTGTTTACGAGGTTGAATAGTGAGGTTTAGGGTTATGTCAGGCAAAAGAAATGTTGGCTAAGAACAGGATTATGACACAATACTACTATTACTTTTTCTGTATGTGTTTTTTTTAGATGTTTAACCACTTGCCGCCCGCCCACGGTAGATTTACTGCAGATGGGCAGCACAAGTAGGCCGCACCACATACGTAATGTATATGATACTGCCTGTCTTCTGGATTCGGGGAGTACCGATCCGTGCTGTATCCAATCACAGTTTAGCCAGGAAAAAGCTGAGGAAAAGCAGGGAGAAAAAACAGCCTGATTATTAAGTAAAAGCAGCCCTTGATTGCCCCTAGATGTTAACCCCTTCCCAGGCAGTGTCAGTGTACAGTATTATCACTGATCACTGTATTAGTGTCACTAGCAAAGTCAGTGTCAGTTATTGACCCTCCAGGCCAGTGTCTGTTAGCACCAGATTACCCACCATCCTTGCACAGTCACACTATAAGTCACTGAACACCAGTGGCAGAAAACTAACGCCACCCCCCTACCCCCTGCAGGAGACGAATGGGAATGGGGCGATCTATGAGATTGTACAGTGTATGGGCGGCGGAGTGTGTTCTCACTTCTTCTGGCAGTCCAGGGGGATCCCGCTGTACGACTTCTCCTTGCAGCTCAGGGTCACCACCAGCGTGTCATTCACCATCTGCTCCACCAGGACTGGCACCAGCTCCTGCCCAGCCTCAGCCTCCATGCTCGCTCCAGCTTCTGGATTCCAGCTCCAGCCCTCCCTGGTCACAGGCCTGCACCAGGAACAGGAAGTGTGTCCTGAAGGCGACCCGATTGGCCAGAGAGTCTTAGGACCTGCTTTCTGATTGGCTGGGAGATGATTTAGGAAGACAATAGTGAATATTAATTCGCTATTGTCACACAACTGGGTGGGTTCAGGGCGCAGGGCGCAGTGCTCCCTGTGCCCATCCTTTTTTGAAGTATATAGCTGTGTAAATTCCAGTATTTCTACAATAGTTTGTAGACCCTATAACGTTCACACAATTAATGTATACTCATTGGGATTTTTTTTTTTACCAAAGACATGTAGCCTAATACATTTTAGCCTACATTTATAAAGAAATAACAATTTTTGATTGGATATGTTTTATAACAGAAAGTATAAAATATTTACGGGAGGGGGGTTCAACATTTTCTGTCTTTTTTTTGTTTATATAATCAAATACCACCAAAAGAAAGCTCTATTTGTGTGAAAAAATTATATACATTTCATTTGGGTACAATGTTGCATGACTGTGCAAATGCACAGTTGAAGTAACACAGTGCTGAATAGCAAAAAATACCCTGGTCATGAAGGGGGTAAAACCTTCCAGAGGTCAAGTGGGTAAAGATGAAGTATAGCCAAAGCTCTTTTGGGTATACTTCTCCTATGGATCACAGGAGTGCAGTTTGTTCTTTACTCCTGTGACCCGTTTTTAGTCTACATTGCACTGAAGCCTGCTGTCGGCTGACGTCACAGAGTCAGTCCAGGCTCTGAAAAGGTCCCAGGGGCAGAGCAGAGAGCGGGGGACTGATAGTCCCCCGCTCTCTTCTCACGGGACGCTTAGAACTGAGCGATCAGCAGTCTTTGATCACTCGGTTCTCAGTCTTAGAGCCAGTGCGGGACAGATACAGCATTGGATCAATGCTGAATCCACCTAGATGAGTATAATTGTTTTTTCTAAATCCGGAACTTCTCTTTTAATTCCTGAGCTGCTCAGTATTTCCTTGTAGACTTTGTGCTTTATTGCATCAGGAACCTCAGGATACATTTGGTCTGTTTGTACTTTGTATCTCTTTCGTTTGACTCTTTAACAAGCTCTGTGTCTGTTACTAAGTAGAATATTTTTTATGCTATTGAGGAGAATGTTTTTTAGGTATAGGTTGTTTGCAACACTAGGCCACCCCAATACTCTTCCCCAGTACTTAGCAGGGATGTTCAAATCTCTCCACCTAATTTTGGGGGTCCGTCCATGTGCTACTCGCTGCTAAGACCTGATTTATATATATATTTTTTTTTGTTGCTAGGCCAGCTGTCTTGTTCTCCTTTCCATCAACACACACAGAACCAGGGGTCAAGTCCTGGAAAAAAAAGTGTGGGAACTCCCACCCAAGATCCACTCCCTCACCAAAAAAAAAAATGATACGCTCATATGCATAATTACTAAACCGCATGTTTTTTTTTTTTTTAAGCAAGTTCTTTCTAAATCCTACTATAACTTGTGGCAGACCTCCGCAATGTCTCCTGGCAACAATGACAAAAGCTCCCAGGAGACATTGCGGCATCGAGGAAGTGACGGAATACCAGCACACTACCTGATGAATCCATATACAGGAAGCGGCCAGTAACATAAAGGATTACGTCTGCCCCTGATAGTCACTCGAGCTGGGCATCGCCGCTTAGTGAAGGATTGGCTCGGGCGGCTCGGCTGCTCTAGTCCTGCAAAGGGAACTGCGTTCCTGCTGTGAAAAAAGTGCAGGGACTCCGTTCCCACGCGTTCCCGCAGGACTTGAGCCCTGCACAGAACCAAAACTTGATCGGCAGCACAGAATAATATAATCAAATAAACACAATCACAAGCAGAAACATGTCCATGGAGACACAGTCAGTACTGTACTGATACACTTAAACATTTACAAAAATACGATCGGTACCGCATTGACATAACCAGGAATATGTCCACATGAACTTAAGTAGTACCATACTAACAAAACCATAATTATGTCTGTTAAAAATTCAGGTGCTTACTGACATGTCTAAAATTATCTGCCAACACAATCAGTACCATACCAATATGTCCAATGACTGTACCATACTGTCCACTCAGTACAATACTGACAGTACCCAGTTAGTACTGAACCGGTAACCTGAAGATGTTTCAGTAATAAAGCATGCAGTACATACAGAAATGGATGCAATCCATTTGGTACCTACAATAATCCATCTGTCACCTACACTGGGCAGGTGTCACAAGTAATGTTGTTGCATAGGTCACACATGGATTGTTGAACCAAGCACTATCATTTTTAGTGTATGTCAACACATGAATTTAGGTTAACATTTGTTTTAAACAGTCCTTGAGATACATTAACAAGCACTGGCTGTTTTTTTTTAAATTTACAGTATTTATATGCTGTCACCTGTGGAGCTCGCGATCATCAGCCAAGCACGTCGGAAAAAGCAAACAGGCCTTGTTTATTCCAAACAAATAGGCAAACGGAAGAACCGATTGTCTTCAGAAAACAGAAAACACAGAATAGTCCATACTCCCGTTCAAAATCGCAAAACAAGTGAAAGGCACACCACCATAGCAGTGCCACTTTCGGGTTTTCCCGTTGGCTTCTGGGCTCCTAAGGAGGAGGTTTTTCACATTCTAAACTCGGTCCACCCTACTCACACAAATGTCCTATTAGCCACAGAATATATCCTCTTATTTTCTGGACTATGAGGCAACCTTCCACACCGAAGACCCTGTAATAAGGATTTGGATGTCCTTCCTACTCAAAACTCTCCAAGCCTTCCAAATATCAGGTCCCTAATAAGGATTTAGCAATCTAGAGAGTAGTGAAACCCACTCCTCTCCTACCGGACTACCACGAAATCCCTCACCCTGAATGGTTGAGAACCACTGAGTAATTAGCATTACATTCAAATTATCCTCCTTTAAAGCGACCTCAACCCAAACAGTGGGAAAACATACCTGCTGTTCAGGGCCCATTCTGTACAATGCTTTATAGGGCCTATTAATGAAAATGGCAATGCATGAAAACACATGATTGGTAATAATGCACATAAAAATGCATTAAAATGTATACAGAGAGCTGTAAATCCAGCCCTGAGAGATTCATGTTTGTGGGAGTCTGTGGGAAATGACTCGCAAACCTGACTGCAGTGATGAGCAGAATAGGAGGGGGTGTCACAAAGACCTTCTGAATAGCTTAAAGTGGTTGTAAACCCTTTACAACCACTTTTACCTTCAGGTAGGTCTAGATTAAGGCTTACATGCAGGTGCTCGAAATATCTCCAAAACCTCCACAGTTTAGGGGATATTTACAATAATGATGGGTGCATGTGTCGCAGACAATGGCGCAGGCGCACTTTAGAAACGGCGATCGTGCCATTTCCAAAGGAGGTAATGCCATGACTGGCGCTCTCGCATGCATGCGTGGGAATGACGTCAACGCGGTTCTGGCCAATCACAGTGCCGGAGCCGCGATACCCGGAAGTAACCCCCTGGAGAGTTGTCGGCCGCCGGAGCGGTGTACGAGGACGGCTGCTGGGGCTTCGATCTAATGTGAGTATTACATAATGAGATAGTATTCAGGTCAGGTGTTATTTTTTATTTTATTTTTTAAAGATTAAGGCTGGCCATACATTATACAATTTTCCTTTAGATTTACCAAAACCATATAATAGGAGGTCAAACCTAAACTCTTTTAGTTTGCATGCAGTCAGGCAGGCCCTTGCACTACATAGTTGACGCTAACTCTAATTCCCTGTACACACGATCGGTCAATCCGATGAGAACGGTCTGATGGATTTTTCCATCAGTTAAACGATGAAGCTGACTGATGGTCAGTCGTGCCTACACACCATCAGTTTAAAAAAACGATCGTGTCAGAACTTGGTGACGTAAAACACAACGACGTGCTGAAAAAAAACGAAGTTCAATGCTTCCAAGCATGCGTTGACTTGATTCTGAGCATGCGTAGATTTTTAACCGATGGACGTGACGACAAACGATCATTTTCTTCTATCGCTTAGTTATCCATCGGTTTATTTTAAAACAAGTTTCAAATTTTTTAACCGATGGATAAATAACCAATGGGGCCCACACACGATCGGTTTGGTCTGATGAAAACGGTCCATCAGACCGTTCTCATCGGATTGACCGATCGTGTGTATGCGGCATAACAAGAAAACTGTATAATTTATGGCCTTTACTCCACTTTGGTTGAGACAAAAACATTCCCCTCTGGGTGATCTATGTACACTGTTTGTTGTAGATACTTACCTTTTGTTATTCTGAAGAAATAGCTGTTAGTTTGTCTGTGTCCATGTGAAAAATAAATGTCAATGGGAGTGATTTCAAAATTATCAATCAGCTGCTGTACTACTCGGTTCTAACGAGGAAAGTGGCAGGGTCTGCATCCCTTTAGATGTAATTTCTAGATTGTAAGCTCTAACGAGCAGGGCCCTCTGATCCCACCTGTATTGATTTGTATTGTGACTGTACTGTCTTCCCTGATGTAAAGCGCTGCGCAAACTGTTGGCGCTATATAAATCCTGTATAATAATAATAATAATAATAATTTCCCTTTGGGAGTATCTCGCCAAAACTGAAATGTTTGTTGCAGTGCATGCCCACAATCTGACTTGTATCTTTGTGCAGACTTCTGAGAAAATCAGTGAGCCAATCACACAAACAGCAAGTTACATTTCTGGGGATTGTTCTGTACACCGTCTTTGTACAGAACACCTACAGGTTGCCATATTGCATTGAATTTTACAGAAAATTACAGTGGTGCAGATTGAAGGTCATTTTAATTTATTCAATCCCAATATGATCTGTACATGCTATATTATGCTGCATTTAGGGGGGGGGGGGGTGGAGGGAACTTGTCCTTGAAGAACTTCTGTACACAACTCTCCATGCTGTTGCTGCCCTCTGGATGAATTATAGTTACATAGTTACATAGTAGGTGAGGTTGAAAAAATACACAAGTCCATCAAGTCCAACCTATGTTGTCGTTCAGGTGCTTAACTAATAGTTTTTTTAACCTACCAATGCTCTCCGCTGATACCACCAACTGTGGAAGGGAATTCCACATCATTGCCACTCTTACAGTAAAGAACCCTCTACATAGATTTGGTGAAGGGTTAGTGATCGAAAGTCCTTTTAGGCATATGGCACCTCATCCCAGTTAGGTTAAGTAGAGGGTTTTGAGAGGATGGAGGAATTTTTGCGGTGCCAATTATAAAAACCAGACGTATTGTTATATCAAAAATAGAAAATATTTTATTCAATTCATACAAAGATTAAAATCAGCTTAACAACATTCAATGGTGGGAGCTATATGTGGAGACAAGTTTTCTTGAACAAGTCTACCCTACTAGTTTCGCCCTTAGGCTTCCTCAGGGGTTTTAGGACTTGATCGTCTCAAAGAAAGGCTCTTTCTTTGAGACGATCAAGTCCTAAAACCCCTGAGGAAGCCTAAGGGCGAAACTAGTAGGGTAGACTTGTTCAAGAAAAATTGTCTCCACATATAGCTCCCACCATTGAATGTTCTTAAGCTGATTTTAATCTTTGTATGAATTGAATAAAATATTTTCTATTTTTGATATAACAATACGTCTGGTTTTTATAATTGGCACCGCAATAATCCTCCATCCTCTCAAAACCCTCTACTTAACCCTCTACATAGTTTAATGTAGAGGGCCACGTGTCTTGTTAAACTCCCTTTCACAAAAAAGTTGTATCCCTATTGTGGGGTCACCAGTATGGTATTTGTAAATTGAAATCATATTCCCTCTCAAGCGTCTTTTCTCCAGAGAGAATAAGTTCAGTGCTCGCAACCTTTCCTCATAACCAATATCCTCCAGACCCTTTATTAGCTTTGTTGTCCTTTTTTGCACTTGCTCCATTTCCAGTACATCCTTCCCGAGGACTGGCGCCTAGAACTGGACAGCATACTCTAGATGCGGCCGGACCAGAGTTTTGTAAAGCAGGAAAATTATTGTTTTTTCTCTGGAGCTGATCCCCTTCTTAATGCAACCCTCTATGTAGTCTTAAGGTTAAACCTCTTTACATTTTGTTCATTTTGTTCTGGTTGCAATGGGGTTAATTTACTAAAGGCAAATAGACTGTGCACTGTGCAAAGTGCAGTCGCTCCAGAGCTTAGTAAATGTGGTGAAGCTTCACTTTGCAATGAGCACCCAATCACAATACAAGGGGAACAAAAACAGCATTTCTGCCTGCACATGATTGGGTCATGAAAGTCAGCAGAGCTTCTGTTCATTTACTAAGCTCTGGAGCATTTGCTCTTGCAAAGTGCACAGTCTATTTAGTAAATCAACCCCACTGTTCCTGGAAAGTGCACAATTTTCAGTACTCTGTGCTTGCTTGTCTTATTTTCCAACTCCAGGGCACTGGTTACATTGTGTCACATTTCGACCCAATGCCCAAAACAGGCACACATTTGCTACAATGTTTTATTTAAAAGTGATGCATCACTACAGCTACTCTATTGTAACATTTTATATTTACATTTTATCCACCTTACTTAGATTTCAGAAGCCTGCTCAGAGGATTCTGCGGCACCTGAACAGAGCAGTAATGAGGAGAGTGTGGAGGAGCCAGAAACCACAGATGTGGAGGAAGAACACAGTATGGAGCTGTCAGACACAGCCGCCAGCCAGCTGACCCCTCCTGAAAACACATGCCCGGGAATTGGCAGGACCCGACGTCTCTCAGATTTTCGAGCTTGGTTTGCAGAAAATTTTCGCCACTGCTCAGAATCAGAGGAAGGTAAACCAAAACATTTTATAAAGAATGATTTTTTCATTATATTACTTGATAGGCACACATGTCATTGTCTGTTTAGCCTTGAGATGGATGTTGAGGTTTCCTATTGGTTGGTGAAGCCAGTTATCACATTAACAAACTATATGCGACTGCGAGCCAAGGGTGAGGCCAAGCTTGACTTTAACGGGAAAAGTCAAAATTTGCTTATAACTTCAGCTAGCTATATTAATTGATTTCGTTTTCTCTTAACGCAGTTTTTCACCCTCCCCACCCCCACATATTTTAAAATGTACCCCTACCTTCATGGTGGTGGTGGTGAGATCAGCACATTTTAGATACGCAATCAGCCAGCGGATCCATCACTGTCCAGCGGAGATCCTCCTCTCTTCTGGCAGCACTCGGTCTAGTGCCGCCATGTTTTGCCGTGACGTCATTGAGAGGTTGTTAAATGTTACGCCCCCTCCTTATTTACTTGAATGAAAGGCTTTGCCTATAGGTATATGTGATGTTCATATCTCAGAAGGCAAAGGGGGAACAGTGCACATTGCTCACCTAGGCTAATGACGGGCAAGGGGGGAAAAGGGATGGACAATTTCATAAAAAAAAGGAGGAGGGGTGGAGAGGAGGGATGATGACTTGGAGAGTGAAGATCCACTTTAAAGTAAACCAAATCCTCCTTCTCATGGGATACAAGGTACCATAAGGGGCCAGAGATGCCTTTACATAATCTGGGAACCCTCGTTCATTTGGCGTGACATTTGGCCAGCATCAGGTTATGCCTAACTATAGAAACATACCGACCTGCAGAAAGTCAATATTTGCATATGAGTATTTGTAAGGTACAGCATAGTTTGACAGCGAGGGACAGATTACCTTATCATTGCTTTCATCTATGGGGAGGCATATGAACAGTTCATATGCCTAGTACAAGTTTACTTTTGAGTTTATTTACATACTTAGGGCCAGATTCACAAAAGAGATACGACGGCGTATCTCCTGATACGCCGTCGTATCTCTGTTTCTAACTATGCGACTGATTCATAGAATCAGTTACGCATAGATAGGCAGAAGATCCGACAGGTGTAATGGACTTACACTGTCGGATCTTAGGATGCAGTACTGCGGCCGCCGCTGGGGGGAGTTTGCGTCGTAAACCAGCGTCGGGTATGCAAGTTAGGAGTTACGGCGATCCACGAAGATTTTTCCCGTCGTTATGTTGTCGCGAGTGTTAGATTTCCGTCGCAAAGATAGGGCACCTTTAACATGGTGTAAAAGTACTCCACCATGTTAAAGTATGCCTGTCTTTCCCACGTCGCTTTTGAATTTTTTTAAAATCTTTTATTTTTCCCGGCGTAAATCTTTTTTCACGTTGCGATTCACAAAACGTCGGCGCGTCGTAATTTCGCGCAAAGCACGTCGGGAAATCTGCGGCGGGAGCATGCGCAGTACGTCCGGCACGGGAGCGCGCCTACTTTAAATGGTACCCGCCCCATTTGAATTGGACCGCCTTGCGCCGGACCTGTTTACGATACACCGCCGCAAATTTCCAGGTAAGTGCTTTGTGGATCGGGCACTTTATTTCGGAAAAATTGCGGCGGTGTAACGTAAACCGGTTACGTAAACTTGTGCCCGCTGTACGTGAATCTGGCCCAATGTTTTTTTCATTATATTCTCAGTTTAAATTAGCAAAGTTGTAATAAATATTATTTATTTTATCTTTCATCTTTTATGCCCCTCCCTTTTTATGCTTTACTAATAGGAATCCTAGCCAAGGTCCTTCACCCTTTCTTGCTGTAATTATCAGCTGTGTGGGGTAGATTTGCTTTCTAGTGGATTTTCATTAACAGAATTAATCTATTTAACAGGCTCAATTTATTAAGCAAAAAAAGCTAATGAAAATAATAACAACATAATGAAAAATAAAGATAGAGAGAGAGAGTCAACAAGTCACAAATCACATTTTTTAATTAATCTCATTAAAATCATGTGCAAATTTATGCATACCCATAAAAGACCCCACTTTTTCAAATATAAAACATACACATGCTATTCATATAATACAGTGCCAATTATGCTACCTCCATATCTACCCATACATCATACCTGTAACCCATTTGATTTTCTCAGTTGGGTTATGACAATATAACGTAACTGCTGGGAATATATACAATCCTTTATGAGTTTCTTAAGCTGGCCATAGATAGATCAAAATTCAGTTTGTTTAGCAGGGAATTTTATTCCATCTGTGGCCATTCCCGTTTTGGAGAAGTTGACTTACCAGATGGATAGGGAAATTCATTCATAAAACTGATCCATGTGGCCATCCTTAGATCATTGGGTCACTTCATCAGGAGATCAGAATGGTATTGTGATGTACATGATTTTAATTAAATGAAATAAAAATATACATATTTAAAAAGCGATTCATGATCTGTTAAGTGCCTGAAACGTTCGGTCTTTTTTGTTCATGGTTTTTCAGTTGAAAATACGTAACACTCACAGGGCTGCAAGTTATTTGCATCATGGTCAGGCTGATTTACTAAAGGATCTGAGAATTTTCACTCCAAATTTTTTTTTTTAATATTCATTTCAATTATCCATGTGAAAAGCAAATTCTCGTTTCCCCCAATCATGTAATCACCTTTCACATGAATAGATAATTGTCAATATTAAGTCAATAAATGTCAATATTAACACAATTTTTGAGTGAAGATTCTTAACTCCTCCAATAAATCAACAAAAGATGTAGATTCATTTTTATTTTAGCATGCATAATTTTTAGAAATTAGACATACTTTAATAAAGCTGTGAATTCACCCTTGTATACTTTGTAAGGTATGTGGGTGCAGCAAGGGTGTGACCACACAACCCGTGTTATTCTCTACTACAAAAGGGAAAATAAAGGATTGTGTTTGTTCATGTTTAAAGGATGTTTCACTTTTGTCTCTTAACCTGTAATTAGATGAAATTATAGTTCACTGGGATTTTAAAGCCACTACAATAATGTCTGACCTGGATTATACCCTGGATTTAAAACAATAGTAATTATACAGTTATTGCTGTGACAATTCTTAGGTATCAATATACAGACATTGATTTTGGATTCATGCATTTTGTACTTTATCCGCTGTCGAAATGTGCTACATTTTAATGAATAAGACAATTTTATTCTGTTTGTATTGGATCTGTGGTGGTCAAGCTGTATTGTAATTTTTTTACAAATATGTGTAATATATTTGTAAATGGGTGCAAATAAATGTTACCCCTTGACCATGAGGATGGAGGCCTACCATGAAATTTGTTAGTATTGGGACTTGAATTATAAGGCTGTAAAGTAGCGTATCCCTCTGATATCTTAACCCTCTGATACCCTAATGTATAGTGTAGATGTATGGTATATTTTTTAACAAGAGAATGATATATTTTTTAGTGACCATATATTTTGAGTCATTATTTCACTATTTATCTGAAAGCAATTTTATTGGATTTTTGAATTTTACCAAGATTGCTTGTTCATGCTTTTTTGTTATAGTATTAAATATAGAGAATAATAGATGTTTTAGCGTGGGGGGGGGGGGGGGGGGATGCTGGTGAAAGTCAGATGATTCCCGCCAAACTAACCATTTTCAGATGATTTTCAGCCTTGTGTTTAGCTTAAAGCCGAGTTCCAGCCTGTATTAAAAAATAAGAAAACATACCTGTCAAGGGAGCCCGCGATGTTGGCACCCGAAGCAGACCCGTTCCCTAGGCTTCGGGTGCAGGAGCCAGCATCCGTACTAAGGGAAACAGGAAGTGAAGCCTTGCAGCCTCCCAGCCTGTTTCCTACTGTGCATGTGCGAGTCGCGCTGCGCTTTTTGAATGGCCTTCTGTCTTCTTGGACCTGTTTGTGTCTCCCAGAAGGCAGTAGGGGGAAGGAAGAGGGGCTATAAATGACAAAGGTCACCACAGTGCCCTTACATGGAAGTGGGAGCGAGTACTTGTTTTTGACAGGTATCCGCTCCCCCCAAAAGGTGCCAAATGAGGCACCGGAGGGGGGGGGGTGGAAGTAGATAAATGGAGCTTCCATTTTTGGGTGGAACTCCACTTTAGCAACTGTTGAGATAAGATATCAGCCACATAGGAAGGGTGTTGTTTTTGATAAGCCAGTTAACTCTGACATTGAGCATTGATAGAAGGAGCAGCAAAGTAAAACCATTGTGTTGTACTGAAAAGCAGGAAACAGAGTCTGCATGTGTAATTAGCAAATGTGGCTGCCCCCATGTTCATATACAGTACACTATATAATTTTGTTAAATCAATAACATATAATGATAACATTATTTAGATCAAGCTGATCTTTTTTACATGAATATCTATACATTCCTTTCAAATATTTTTGTTCCATTTATAATCAGTGAGATATCATTAGTCAAAAAATAAATAAAAAATACATTGATGTATCACTGTAATCCAACATATCCTGCTGGAGATCTTAAACCATCAATAACATTTCTGCCTCTTTGCACACACTTACTCTTACTCTCATGTACGTATGCACTGTTGATGGCTTCATGGAATTTCTCATGGAAGTTTCCTGAGGGTGATAACAGTGGACCATGACTATATATTGAGCTTTGTAATGACTATTTGTAGTCTACATCAGATGTATGTGTGATAGGATAATAATGGTAATAATGCACGAGCAGTGTTGTAACCCTATGACAGGGAATGACCTAAAAAGGACCTTCATGGCAGGGTCATCCGGTCTTATTCTAGAGAACTGCAGACTTTAAAACATTGAAAATGGCTTAGCATGTTTATGATTATATGAGATTTTAATGATTGGGTTGGCATATACTTTAGGGTGGTTGTAAGTAGCCCTGCCCTCACTGGTTGGGAGTGTTTTGGGTCATTTTAGTCTACCAGATGAGGAGGAGATAGCAAGCACTTAATTACATTTGTTAAAGTTATTTTCCAACTTGTGTTATCATGCAATGCTTATTTGTTCTTAGCGAGAAGAGGAAAGGATGGTGTTAACTGCATGTTGAGTGGCCTGAAGGAGCAACATTGATGGGTCCCAGTAGGTGGACTCTTACCTTTCTGCCATTTGACTTCAGGTAGACACTGGCCAGTCCATGGTAATGTCTTAAAGTGTTTTTCCACATTTGCAGTCAAATTTGAGAAAATGCCCACTATTTGTTTGTTACGTCTTTCCATTCACACAGCACACCTAAAAATGTTCAACCTGTTTGGACCAGGTCTCTGGGCAGACTCTACTCACAGTGAATCTGACCTCATACATATTGGAGACACCTTGAACTCCCCCTCATCAACATACAACACAGAAAACCAGCTTCTTGATCTTTAACACTTTGTTAGGAAAGATTTGCTCAAAGCAAGTTTACATTTGATAACGAGTCTTGCCAGCACAGTACAGACAGAGTTCATTAAGGTAAAGAATAACTCCCTACCCCCCTCATAAACATTACAGAAAAAGGAAATTAAAGTTGTTGTAAAGGCTAAAGCCTTTTTTACCTTAATGCATTTTATTAAGTAAAACACCTTTTATGTGCAGCCTTCCCCCAGCCCCCCCTAAATGCTTAACTGAGCTGGATCTTGATCCAGCGCTGTGCCCGAAAGCAGCGGCGCTGCTCTCTCTTTTTTTTCTCCTCACTGGACTTAGTAAGAGCAGCAGGAGTCATTGGCTCCTGCTACTGTCAATCAAATCCAGTGAGGAGGGAGCAGGGGACAGGGCCGAGCTGCACTGTGTATGTCAGTAGACACGCACAGCCTGGCTTGGGATCGAGCCTGCATGTGTGCTACCATAGGCAGCGGCGGACTGACAACTCATGGGGCCCCCGGGCAATAAAAGATTATGGGGCCCCCCGGGCTTACAGATGGCCACCACGCCAGGAGGCAGTGCAGAGACAGGGCAGCTAAAATCTCAGGATTTTCACATCAAAAGCATGTCGGTTTCGGACATATCAGAGACAGATGTAAAAAAAACACATATTTTTACATACTGTCCCTGGTTTTATTGAGCCTGGCAACCCTGATGGGGCCCCCTAGTGGCATGGGGCCCTCGGGCAGTGCCCGAGAGCCTCAATGGTCAGTCCACCCCTGACCATAGGAATCGACTTTCTATGGTGGCACATGGAGAAGAGAAGGAGCCCAGAGCAGTGGCAAAACCATTGCACAGAGCAGCAAAGTATACAAAAAATTATTTATTTTGAAGGATCTATACAATCAGTTTCTGCAGTAATTTTTAGGCACAACGTTTTCAGAAAATGGCATTTAAAAAAGTAAACAGCAAATTTGTGATGCCTTATTTAATTAATGCTATGTGAGGCAGGGCCGTCTCAATAGCATCATGGGCCCCTGGGCAAAGTAATGCTCTGAGGCCCCTACAATGGAGACAGTGCAGGTAAACAGAAATCAAGTAGGTAGGAGGTAGGGGATATCTAGAGTGTGGAGGGGTCAGAGTGCTGGGGGCATATCTGCGATGTAGAGGTGCAGTCCGGGCTCAAGGACCAGCTGCTTTGGGGAAAGGGCAGGGGCCCCCCATGCAGCTGAGGCCCCTGCCCTCCCATGCAGCTGGGGCAGTGCCCAGATGTGCCCTCTCATTAAGACAGCCCTGATGTGAGGGGAACATGTAACAAATTTAAAGTAGGTATTATGCTAATTTGGCTGAAAAACTGGAAATACACATTAAAGAAGTAAAAAGGGTTCAGCATGGTGATCTGAAGGCCGTCTCTGTTCTCGGCAAATAATTAGAAACACACTGTCTCCTTCTATTTCCTTCCCTAGCATGTCTTTGTAGTTCCGCTCTGTCCTCACTCCAGGATAACTCTCATATTCCTTTCTCTAATCTGTACATCACTTCTTCTTTCCTCTGCCTCACCAGCAGGACTTTCCTATCTCGTTATCACATTCTACATCTGCCTCTCCCTATGAGGAACATTCTTAAAATTTGTATAACCATGAAACAACGCACTTTATGCACTTTGTTGGAAAGATGCATACTAATATACCTTAGATAAAAAGTTTTAAATATAGGTGGCAGTTTCTATATAATATAAAACATGTGCTTCAGCATTTTTTTGCATTTTGTAAAAGTACTCAAAGGGCAGATTTTGTCTGGTTTCATTAATGTTTTTCTCTTTTTCTCGCTTTCACACGCACGTCTCATTCACAATTCAACTGTTCCTGATTTGCAGTTACCATACATTCCCTCTTTTTCTACATCTAACAATCAGATTGTATCCTCTGTTCATTTAAAATGTGTATCTACTAGAAGAGGCAGCTGCCAATAAAGTAGTAATAAACCCTATTTTGTAAAATGTCTCTATAGACCTTTCATGGGCTACATCAGGGGTCTTCAAACTTACTAAACAAAGGGCCAGTTTACTGTCTTTCAGGCTTTAGGGGGGCCGGACTGTGCCCAGCTGGAGTAGAACATTTCCTGGAGTCACTGGAAGTAAACAGTGTCCCCTCTTTGGTATCAGTGGGAGGAATAGTGTCCCATCATTGGTGTCAGTAGAAAGAATAGTGACCCATCATTGGTGTCAGTAGAAAGAATAGTGACCCATCATTGGTGTCAGTAGAAAGAATAGTGACCCATCATTGGTGTCAGTAAAAAGAATAGTGACCCATCATTGGTGTCAGTAGAAGGAATCGTGACCCATCATTGGTGTCAGTAGAAATAATAGTGACCCATCATTGGTGTCAGTAGAAAGAATAGTGACCCATCATTGGTGTCAGTAGAAAGAATAGTGACCCATCATTGGTGTCAGTAGAAAGAATAGTGACCCATCATTAGTGTCAGTAGAAGGAATAGTGACCCATCATTGGTGTCAGTAGAAAGAATAGTGACCCATCATTGGTGTCAGTAGAAAGAATAGTGACCCATCATTGGTGTCAGTAGAAAGAATAGTGTCCCATCATTGGTGTCAGTAGAAAGAATAGTGACCCATCATTGGTGTCAGTAGAAAGAATAGTGACCCATCATTGGTGTCAGTAGAAAGAATAGTGACCCATCATTGGTGTCAGTAGAAAGAATAGTGACCCATCATTGGTGTCAGTAGAAAGAATAGTGTCCCATCATTGGTGTCAGTAGAAAGAATAGTGACCCATCATTGGTGTCAGTAGAAAGAATAGTGACCCATTATTGGTGTCAGTAGAAAGAATAGTGACCCATCATTGGTGTCAGTAGAAAGAATAGTGACCCATCATTGGCGTCAGTAGAAATGATAGTGACCCATCATTGGTTTCAGTAGAAAGGATAGTGACCCATCATTGGTGTCAGTAGAAAAGATAGTGACCCATCATTGGTATCAGTAGAAATGATAGTGACCCATCATTGGTGTCAGTAGAAAGAATAGTGACCCATCATTGGTGTCAGTAGAAAGAATAGTGACCCATCATTGGTGTCAGTAGAAAGAATAGTGACCCATCATTGGTGTCAGTAGAAAGAATAGTGACCCATCATTGGTGTCAGTAGAAAGAATAGTGTCCCATCATTGGTGTCAGTAGAAAGAATAGTGTCCCATCATTGGTGTCAGTAGAAAGAATAGTGACCCATCATTGGTGTCAGTAGAAAGAATAGTGACCCATCATTGGTGTCAGTAGAAAGAATAGTGAACCATCATTGGTGTCAGTAGAAAGAATAGTGACCCATCATTGGTGTCAGTAGAAAGAATAGTGTCCCATCATTGGTGTCAGTAAAAGGAATAGTGACCCATCATTGGTGTCAGTGGGAAGAAAAGTGCTTTGTTGTCAGTGTCAATGGCAGAAACTATGCCCCACTGTTGCTGACAGTGGGGGGGGGGGGGTAATGGCCCAAGAGCCGGATAAAAACACACAAAGGGCCACAGTTTGGAGACTACTGGTCTACATGAATGGTCAGCTATATGGTATTGCCAGCTGCATGGTATTGTATTGTGTATGTTTGTGCACCTGCATGTTGAAGTTCATGCAGTAGATGGTGTATAAGATTCTGTATATTGGTGCTAGGAATAGAGATTTCAGTGATAAATAATAATAAATGAGAATAATAAAATGTCTCTGTTTAGACCATTCTTGGAGTGGCATTGTATTGTGTATGTTTGTGAACCTGCATGTTGAAGTGCAAGTAGTAGATGATGTATGTTGGTGCTTGCAATAAAGATTTCAGTGATAAATAATTGTACATGCACTTTTTTTTTCCTATGACAGCATAGCATTCGGGGCTTTAACATGTGTTTTCCATAGTGAACCCTATAGGAATAGAAGGCACTTAAGCAGCATATGCACTGAACATGAGTGCCTGGTCAGCTAATATAGTTCACTGATTGTGCCTATCCGTGTGCGCATGTGTACAATAGCGATTTATCCCTGTTCTCATGTGTACAATAGCGATTTATCCCTGTTCTTGCTTATTTGCTTTAATAAATTAGGTCCATTCTCTATTTCCTTTCTATACCATACCAAACCCAATCCACTGGATCCCAGCAGTTCAGGATGCAGCATTCAGCTTTATTACTTAAAATGTATTATTAACTAGCTCTCTCATCTGGATTATTTTTGTAAAATTGTGGACAAGGCGTGTTCTTTTTTTTCTTTGCTGTATTTTTTTGAGAGTATACCCAGTCTGCCTCCTGGTGGTAGAATACATTTTTGTATTAATGTGTCTGAAGACAGGTTACATGCAGGATGCTTTCTAATCATGCAAGTTGAGTTTGTATAATCTGACATACATATTTAAAAACAAAGATTTAGGATCTTTACCAGGTTTTACTGTTAAAGTGATATTAAAGGTTCAGCTTTTATTTTTTTAAATAACAAACATGTAATATTTACCTCCACTGTGCAGTTCGTTTTGCACAGAGTGACCCCAATCCTCCTGTTCTGGGGTGCCTCGGCGGCTCTCTCGGCTCCTCCCTGCAATAGCTAACCCCCTCTGTGAAGCGCTCTCCCAAAGGGGTTACCTTCAGGGTACGGTCCTGTGTTATACACTTGGCGTACATAGCCGCAGATTGTATGACTCGGTCCTGTCCTCCGGCACCAGCGTCATTGGATTTGATTGACAGCAGCGCGAGCCAATGGCTGCGCTGCTATAAATCTATCCAATGAAGAGCCAAAAAGCCTGGGCAAAGATCGAGCGCGTTCACGACGCGTGACTTTCCAGGGCTCAGGTAAGTAAAACAGGGGGGCTGGGGGGCCGGTAATCGACAGATGTAAAAAACATGAACCTTTACAACCCCTTTAAGGTGAAACTCACTAAGGCCCCTTTCACACTGGGGCAGGATGTGCGGTGGCGGTACCGTCGGAATTGCAGCGGAATTGCGGCAGTATTCGGCTGCTAGCGGTGCGGTATTAACCCCCACTATTGGCCGAAAATTGGTTAATACCGCCGGCAATGCGCCTCTGTAGAGGCGCATTGCCGGCGTTATTACCGCGGTGTCCCATTGTTTTCAATGGGAAGGAGCGGTGATGGAGCGGTATACACACCGCTCCTCTCACCGCTCCAAAGATGCTGCTTGCAGGAGATTTTTTTTTCTCCCACAGCGCATCGCCTCAGTGTGAAAGCCCTTATGCTTTCACATTGAGAATGCTGGGGCAGAAGTATTTCAGGCGGTATTTATGCGCTATTTCTAGCATTAAAACGCCTGAAATATTCCTCAGTGTGAAAGGGGCCTAAAAAGAGAGCTTTAACCCTTACCTACTTTAACCAAAATGAAAGAAAAATGGTTTGGTTTCAGTAGCTTTCAAGGAAGGTGGAATGCATTGACAGATTGGTAAATGTACAATAGGCACAGACGGGCACTTCCAGGCCTACAAATGGGTCAAGAATAACCAGGCTACTCAGTGTGTGAAACATTCATTCCTGTGACTGCATTTGTGTACATTACAATAGGGATGTTTTTGTTGGTGTCCCGTTGTGGTGTGCGGCTGCCAATTCCAAGTTTCCAACACATCAGTGCAATTGAACTGCTTGAACCGAAACCAAAACGCTCCTAAATTACCCCTCCTCATTACCCCTTTTGGTTAAGACCAAGTGTAGTATCTGTTCTCATCAGTTTAATACAATGGCGACTGTGGGTTTTTCTTTTGGAGGCGTGGCAGACAAGCACCCCCCCCCCTCTGGGTGGCTAGTGGCATGGCACTGACCGCACCCCCCTGAATACACCACTATACAGGAGGCCGACAGGCGCGGCACTGACAAGTGGTTCTCTGCCACTGACACTCTGCACCCCGAGCCCACCCTTTTTTGAAGCCTATTAGAGCCTCTGGCTCTAATCAGGTATTCAACCCCCCCCCCCGCATTGGAATCCATAGTCCAGCACCCTGATATGTAGATCAGGGGGCCGGACGCATGGATGGCTGGGGGCACCTGTGCACCCTTTATGGACGGGCTGCAACTGGTTTAATATCTGATAGATTCCCCTATCTGGGGACCAAATATTAAATAGATTTTTAGAACAGAGAGATGGAAGAAGAGCTCACTCTGTCCATTCCACACATTGACCTGGTATTAAAAAAAAAAAAACAACCTCCATCCTTATTCCTGCACCACCATTTTTGAAAAAATGCACATACATCACCGTTTTCTTTCAGGCATTTCGCAGCACAGGCTGTGCACAAATGCCAACAGCTTCTGGTGGATGGGCACTGTAGTGCCCTGCAGTATTTGTGCGTAGGTACAGAAATCTGACACAAACTTGTGGCTTAGTCACACACTGCCTCCTGGGATAGCTGTAGCAATCCTAGGAGGCAGCGGAGCCTGGCCTAGGCTGGAAACTCTGAAGTGTTGCCTTGCAGCACAAAAAGCAAAAAAAAATGTTAAAAATAGAATAAAAATGTTTAGCATGTGTGTGAGAGGGAGCGACAAAGTAAGAAAGTGTTGTTTAAGTGTGTTAAGTTCTGCTTTAATAATAAAGATTCAAATATATATTTAAAAAAAAAAATGTATGGAAAAAAACATGAACTGTATTACTTGCCAAATGATTTAAAATTCTATTCAGTTAGTACTGTATACCGGGCATCCTTGCCACAAAATGAGTACTGATGGAGTGCTGGACCCACAAGTAAGCCTAAATTTGATCGCCAATTTTAAGAGGCAGCTTTCTATCATCACACCGAGGGTCGGTGCTACGACTAGGAAAATTAGGCAGCCGCCTAGGGCGCACTGCTGCCTAAGGGCGCCTGGCCACTGGTGTTCCTACTCTCTTCTCTCTGCAGCAAGCAAATAAGTCTCAGAATCAGCAGGCAGTCGCCGCTCCGTTCGCTCATAGTGCCAGAGGTGCAGCGGCGGCTGAGGACTGTGTCTGTGTCCCGACTCCCGAATGAATGGAAGCAAGCAAACATTCATTGATGAGCACTGGTAGGCTGCATTTGATGGACGCTGGCAAAGCTGCATTTAATGGGCACTGGTGAGGCTACATTTGATAGGCACTGGTGAGGCTACATTTGATGGGCACTGGTGAGGCTGCATTTGATGGGCACTGGTGAGGCTGCATTTGATGGGCACTTCATTTAAAAGGTGGGGTATACATGGGCAGAACAATGGGGGTGGGGCCAAGGTGGGTGCGGCAAAAGAGGTTTCGCCTAGGGTGTCAAAAATCCTTGCACCAGCCCTGATCACACCACTTCCTCAAACTCAATCTATCCAAAACCGAGCTCATAGTTTTTTCTTTCCATACTTGCCCCTTCCCCTGACTTCTTTGCCAAGATCAATGGCACAACCATCAACCCATCACCGCATGCCAAGCTAGACGTAGTCCTGGACTCTGAACTCTCCTTTTGGCCCCACATCCAATCACTTTCCATAGCTTGCCGTCTCAACCTCCGCAACATTTCCAAACTATGTCCCTTTCTAACCAATGACACTACAAAGCCCCTAATTCACTCCCTGGTTATCTCTCACCTTGATTACTGCAATTCCCTCCTCATTGGCTTACCTTCACATAGACTATTCAGTCCATCATGAATGGTGCTGC
This sequence comes from Rana temporaria, assembly GCF_905171775.1. Classification (NCBI taxonomy): domain Eukaryota; kingdom Metazoa; phylum Chordata; class Amphibia; order Anura; family Ranidae; genus Rana; species Rana temporaria. The sequence continues at coordinate 122,547,774 of NC_053490.1, read as the reverse complement.
CAGACTCATCCACCTTACAAACTGCTCAGCATCTGCTACCCGTCTCAGCCAATTCTTCCACTGACTTCCACTCAACCAACAAATTCTATTCAAAATACTAACAATAAGGGCCCTTTCACACGGGCGGATCAGTAATGATCCGCCTCCGTGTGTCCGCAAAAGCTCAGCGGGGATCCTCCGTAAAATCCCCGCTGAGCTGGCAGCTGACAGGGCGGTCCCCGAACACTATGCAGGGAGAGCCCTGTCTTTCCTCCGCTCTCCCCTATGGGGGATCGGATGAACACAGACTGTATGTCCGTGTTCATCCGATCCGGCAGACGGAAAAAAAATAGAATTTTCTTCCGTCCGCAAATGCGGATCTTTGCGGAGGCGGACAATTACGGGTGTCAGCGGATGGTCATCCGCTGACACCCGTAATCACATAGAGACCCATGTATGTCCCGTTTTCATTCGCAACGGACAGATGAAAATGCGGACATACGGTCCGTACGTGTGAAAGGGCCCTTACTTACAAAGCCATCCACAACTGAATGCAACTCAGGTTTAATTACTTAAATTCTTGAGATCCTTTCTTTAAAGCGGGGGTCCACCCAAAAAATTTTTTTTAACATTACATTCAGCCGAGTTGTGAGAATGACAATCGGATTTTTTTTTTTACTTCAGTGCCGTACATACCGTATTTTCACCGCTGCTTCCGGGTATGTAATCTGCACGACTGGGCATTCATAATTGATTGACATACTACCGACCGGCGCATACAGCGCGTCACGAGTTGCCGAAAGAAGCCGAACGTCGGTGCGCAGGCGCCGTATAGAGCCGAATCGCCAGTCCGGCTTCTTTCGGCAACTCGTGACGCGCTGTGTGCGCCGGTCAGAAGGATGTCAATCAATTAGGAATGCCCAGTCCCGCAGATTACATACCCGGAAGCGGCGGTGAAAATACGGTATGTACGGCACTGAAATAAAAAAAAAACAGCTGATTGTCATTCTGACAACTCGGCTGAATGTCATGTTAAAAAAAAAAAATTGGGGTGAACCCCCGCTTTAAAGTGGAGGTTCACCCGGAAATGTTAATTTTTAACATTAGATTCATGCTCATTTTGTCAAGGGGAACCGGGTAGTTTTTTTAAAAACGAAGCAGTACTTACCGTTTTAGAGAGCGATCTTCTCCGCCGCTTCCAGGTATGGTCTTCGGGACTGGGCGTTCCTATTTGATTGACAGTCTTCCGACAGGCTTCCGACGGTCGCATCTATCGCGTCAAGATTTTCCGAAAGTAGCCGAACGTCGGTGCGCAGGCTACTCATGACGCGATGTATGCGACCGTCGGAAGCCTGTCGGAAAACTGTCAATCAATCAGGAACGCCCAGTCCCTAAGACCATACCCGGAAGCGGCGGAGAAGATCGCTCTCTAAAACGGTAAGTACAGCTTCGATTTTAAAAAAACTACTTGATTCCCCTAGACAAAATGAGCATGAATCTAATGTTAAAAAAATGTTTTCGGGTGAACTCCCGCTTTAAGGTTATTGTTATACTTTGTATGACCCAGCATCTCTGTCCTGAAAGCTAAACATTTGTCTAAACAAGGACAATAAAACTTCACCAAATAACATGCTGTTTACTGAGTTTTTTTAATACAAAAATGCTGGTGGACTTTTCAAATGTGGTTTTTAAGTAACATCTTGAAGAGCCCATTATCATGGTGTTCCATGCTAGAATTTAGAACATGCTTTTATCTTTTCTTTAAAGGTATTCAAAAAATGCTAAAAATGTGGTCCATTACTCAATGTCATTATTGGCATGTCATTCACAGTGTTGCACTTATCTTGATAAACACATTATTTGTTTTTGTTTTTCCTCTTTGTTACCTTCAGTAAATCCTACTACGTAATTAATTGATCTTTACGCCTCGTACACATAATGGGAATATTAGAAGTTCTGTCCCCACAAAGTTGGTATTTCAGTATTGGATGAATGCAGGGGCATTTTAAGCTGGCCATACACCAGGATTTCATTCAAACTTTTGCTTTAAAGGGGATCCCACAGGTATGAGTTATGGCACATACATACTTACTTACATTGGTCCAAGCTGGACCAATGTAACTATGTAAAAAGAGTAACACGGTGGCTAAGTGGTTATCACTTCCACCTAGCAGCACTAGGGTCATTGGTTCGAATCTCAACAATGACACTACCTGCATGAAGTTTGTATGTTCTGTCTGTACTCCGGGTACTCCGGTTTCCTCCCACACTCCAAAGACATGCTGGTAGGTTCATTGGCTCCTATCTTATCTGGCCCTAGTATATGAATGTCAGTTGTACCTTACATTGTATATCCTCTGAGGGTAAAGACTGATGTAAATGTGTAAATTGGTGGTGCTATAAAAGTACCATGTAAAATATGCCATACCTGGATGTCAGCTTTGGGCCTCATGCACAATGGACGTTTTGACAGCTGCTGTTTTTGGCTTCAGACATTTTTTTATACAACCAGTAAACTCCCCAGCATGTTATCCAATGTGTCCATACTCACATAGGCTTTTATCAGCAGTGATTGGTAGGAGCATTTTCTGGCTGGCCCCAGAACCTTTGAAGAGGAGTTTTTCAGGTGTAAAAAGGTTTGAACTCTGCAAAACGGTGAAAAAACGCAGCTATTCAGCGTTTAAGAGCATTTATGAGCCATAAGCTTTTGTGGGAATATAGTTTTGCTAAAAAAAAAAAAAAAAAAAAACTATCAAAAGCTTAAAATGCTAATGCAAAAAAGCTGCAAAATGCAAAAAAAAATATGCATTTTTAACCACTTACATACCAGGCACTTACGCACCTTCCTGCCCAAGCCAATTTTCAGCTTTCAGCACTGTCGCAATTTAAATGACAATTGCGCGGTCATGCTACACTGTACCCAAATGACATTTTTATCATTTTGTTACCACAAACAGAGCTTTCTTTTGGTGGTATTTGAGCAGCTCTGCGATTTTTATTTATTGCGCAACAACTAAAAAAATACCGAAATTTTTGAAAAAAAATAAGTTTTTATTTTTTTCTGGTTTTTTTTGTAAATAAGTACGTTTTCTTCTTCAATTGTGGGCACTGATATGGCGGCACTGATGGGCACCGATGAGGTGGCACTGATGGGCACCGATGAGGTGGCACTGATTGGCCCTGATAGGCGGCGCTGGTATGCTGCACTGATGGGCACTCATAGGCGGCACTAATGGGCACTCATAGGCGGCACTGATGGGCACTCATGGGTGGCACTGATGGGTATTTATGGGTGGCACAGATGGGTATTTATGGGTGGCACAGGTGGGCACTGATAGGTGGGCACTGGGCATAGATGGGCACTAAGAGGTGGCACTGATGGACACTGGGTGGCACTGATGGACACTGAGGGGTGGCACTGATGGCATTGCTGGGCATCATTTCAGCCAGTGCCCATGTTGCCAGTCAGTGTCAGATGCGAGTGAGGAAGAGCTGATCAACGGCTCTTCCTGTTTACATCGCGATCAACCGGGGTTGGACACGGCTGATCACGTGGTAAAGAGCCTCCGCCGGAGGCTCTTTACCGAGATCGGAGATGCAGGGTGTCAGACTGACACCCCGCATCACCGATCGCCGCGCTGTGCGCCCCCACAGGCGTGCACCAGCATGAAATCCTGCAGGACGTCAATAGACATCCAGTCAGGATTTCACAACCACTTCCCGGACGTCAATTGACTATTGACGGGGCAGGAAGTGGTTAATGCAGCATGCTACAGCTAAAGCTACTGGCGCGTTTATAACGTCCAGTGTGTATGAGGCCTTAGTAAAAGTTATTGGCACCTGATGAAGAAATCCATTTTAATAGTAATGAATAGGGAGGTATTTCAAAAGTGGCATACACCTCATGTAAATAAACGTTTTTTTGTTTTTTTTACACAGTCGTTTTTAAGAAAAAAAAAAATCCCTGGAGTTCTGCTTTAACATTTTGCCCTCTGTCTATTTTACAGGAAAGTATAAGGCAATTATCCCTAATCAGTTCTCTCCTAGGCCTGAATGGAACCTGACTTGTTCCATAATTATTAGAAGTCGAACTCTAATCCATGATTAACTAACAAACGGCACAAATCACGTGGGCCTTTCCACTAATATGCAGATGGCAATGAATCATTCCTTACACTGCAGTGACTCTACTGAGATAAATTGCTTGTCATTGTTGCTGCGATAGGTATGTACTTTTTCCTAAGTCCTCTCAAGACCGTAATACCACACTACCTATTTCAATAATTGTCAAATGACTGCTGGATGAATACTGTTTTGTTGCAGGTTGAAATACCTGTTAATGGACAGACATCATTTTCTACTGTATATTGACACACATCCTTAGTGTTTCTGCAGGCAGTACAATACAAACATGGAGCAGTACACAAAGGTTTCATAGCTCATAACAAGCTGTTCCGGATGTCATGCTCATTGACTTGAATAGGATTTATATCTGCAGCAGCTGTGGTAAGGACCCTTGCTCTGCAGTAAATGACCCCCAAATGAGTTGGTTGCAACGCTGAAACTATCTTTCTGGGGTTTTTGTTTGTTTGCTATCTATTTAAAATGGGATTATCATTACAATTCCCATGAATTAATGGGACACATGTCAGCAAAATGAAATCTCATTACTGTTTTCAATTGAAAAAAGTACCTCCTGCTTGACGTGTATTATATTATTGGTCCGTCCCAGCTGTCAGCCTGAGCGTTCAAACCAATCAACTAGTCACTATTGTAGAAAGTCTGTTGTTTTCAGAAATAAGTTAATGCCCCCTGATCAGGGGCCTACATAGGGTTGACACCTGTCCGGCGTTTACCTAGACAGTTCGGGATTTGAATCTGAAACCCAGACACATTATTCAGACCTAATCTCATTAGGATTCCCCTATAACAGCCACTGGCTCTCCCCCTCCCTCTGCACCTTCAGCCACTCACAGCCCCCAGATCTCACCATCCATTGACACTTTCAGTTTACACTAGGGCCGAAACAACTAGTCGATTATGAAATTAAAGCGGAGTTCCGGCCACAATTTCACTTTTTAAATATAAATACCCCTGTAATACACAAGCTTAATGTATTCTAGTAAAGTTGGCCTGTAAACTAAGGTCCGTTTTGTTAGGTTGTTACAGCATTTAGACACTTTATAAAATAGAAATTGACTGGGGCCATCTTAAGTGTGGGCATCATGAAGCCAGACTGTATGACTTCCTGGATTTCAGCCTTGCAGATCTCGAACATGCTCAGTGCTGCACAAGCAGTGTCAGATCAGGTTTCAGCACCTGTCCTGTCCAAGTCACATGATTCTTTGAGACTGGGGAGTGCACAGATTCCTGGAAAGTTACACCCACTACATTCCCAGGAGTCTGTGCGGTGTAGGTTAGGAAGCATTAAGCGCCTAGGTGCAGGAAGTGGGAAGATTAACTATTCTGCCTAGCAACAACACTTTGAAGGCATCTAAAAAAAAAAAAATTTCGTAAAGGGCTAATGACATTTTTTTAAAACTACTGATATAATGTTATATTTATGGGTGGAACTCCACTTTAATCAATTACAATTTTCATAATCGATTAATCGGCCAGTAACATAATGGGGTTAAAAAACTAAAATTAGCCCTTTATAGTACAAAAACGCAAATCGCTACTGTAAATATTACTTTCACTGTCCTACAGTAAAAAAAAAAAAAAATGTTTAGGCTATTATCCGATTAATTGAAACAATAATCGGCCAACTAATCGATTATGAAAATAATCATTAGTTGCAGCCCTAGTTTACACTCTACCCTCTGCACTGTTTCCCTTCTCACTTGGCTGCTCCCCGAGCCTCTCCTGCTCCTCATCCATCCATGCTTTGGTCCACCTGTAACATAACATAACTGCCTTTCATTCACATTACATGCTGCTCTATCTCAGACTCCTAATTGCAATGCATCTCACTTCAGGACTGCCACTCTTCCATTTATTCAGCCTCTTCCTTCCCCTCACCACCGACTCTGGTCCTCTTTTGATCATTTCCTCCTTGCTCACCGCCACCCTCTTCTCACCTTATAGAGCAAGATCCCTTCTCTTTGCAAGTCTCAGGCCTCGTACACAGGACCGAGGAACTCGACGGGCGAAACACATAGTTTTCCTCGTCGAGTTACTTGTTAGGCTGTCGAGGAACTCGACAAGGCAAGTTTCTCCATTCCCGTTGAGGAAATAGAGAACTTGCTCTCTTTTTGGCTCGTCGAGTTTCTCGACAGTTTCCTCGACGAAAATTTACACACGACCGGTTTCCTTTGCAAAAAAATATCTCCCAGCAAGGTTCTTGATGGTTTTTGCCGAGAAACTCGGTCGTGTGTACAAGGCTTCATTCCATTCCTCTCCGCCATTCCCTATCCTTCTCTCTATATCCCCCAACTCCACCAACCTACCACCTATCCTTGCTGCATCCCCTCTTTTCATCCCCAGTCACCCCCCCTCACTCACTTTCCTGTGACAATTAAATTAATGTTGTCACACCACGACAAAAAGGTGCACATCCACCACATAGAAGACACACTTAAAAGATGGCAAGCTTAAAAAGCTTGCAGCTGTTGCCCAGCCACGGCCTTTATGCTGAGGGGAACTCCAATGTCAGCTTATGGACAGATCTCACTCCATGCGGGAAGAAGCCAACCAGACATCTTTTTTCTCTCAGGCCTCGTACACACAACCATTTTCCTTGACAGAATCCATCAAGAAATTTGGTGGCAGAGTTTTTTTGCCGAGGAAAACAGTTGTGGAACTTGACGAGAAAAAAAGAGAACAAGTTCTCTTTTTCCTCGTCGGGAGTCTCATTTTCCTCGTCGTGTTCCTCGTCGGGCTGGTTTACAACGAGAAACACGTTTGTGTGTATGCTTAGAAACCCGCGCATGCTCAGAATAAAGTATGAGACGGGAGCGCACCTTCGGTAAAAGTAGGGTTTGTAATGGAGATAGCACATTCGTCACGCTGTAACAGACTGAAAGCGCAAATCGTCTCTCACCAAACTTTTACTTAACACGCAGTAACATGAGATTAGCAAAAGCAGCCCCAAGGGTTGTACCAGTGGAATCGAACTTCCCCTTTATAGTGCCGTCGTACGTGTTGTTGTACGTCACTGCGTTTGAGAATGACGACAAGATTCTCGACAAGCCTGACAAGAAACTTGTCGAGGAAAACGATGTTTCATTTACGCCCCACAGGAAGTAAGGAGTCAACTCAGCATTCAGTGGACAATATGCCAGGATACCCAAAAAGAAAACTCCCTATAGTGTATTACCAACTACACCTTTATTCCTAAAAATGGTATTGCACTTACAGCAAGGAGCAGAATTAAAAGCAAAGGATAAAAAGCCGTGCGGCACAAAGCATTAATACCCAAATTAAAAATGTTCAAATATTAATCACACAAGTGTAGTGCTACCCCATAGGGGCTGCTAGTAATAGCTGGTTCTTCCCTTTTAGTTTCAATATTTATTGCTCAACCACTTCAGCCCCAGAAGAATTGGCTGCTCAATGACCAGGTCATTTTTTGCGATACGGTACTGCGTTGCTTTAACTGACAATTGCGCGGTCCTGGGATGTAGTACTCAAACAAAATTGATGTCCTTTTTTTCCCACAAATAGAGCTTTCTTTTGGTAGTATTTGATTACCTCTGCGTTTTATTTTTTTGAGCTATAAAAAAAAAGAGCGATAATTTTGAAATAAACACAATATTTTGTTCTTTTTGCTATAATAAATTACCCCGATTTTTTTTTTTTAAAGTTTATTTTTTCCTCAGTTTAGGCCGATATGTATACAGCTTAAAAACACCTGTCCATGTTATTCTATGGCATCATGCCCACATAGACGTTTTTGAGCTGCAAATGGCATAGGCGTTTTTGAGCTGTAAAAAAAACGCAGGACCAGGGCGTTCTGAAGCTCCAGAGTAGAGCTGAAAAAACGCCGGACGTTAAAAGACAGTCAAAAACGCGCAAAAACGCGACCGCGGCATTTTTAAAGCTGCAGCTCACAAAAAAATATATATATATTTTTTTTTTTTACAAAATAAACATGGACAGGCGTTTTTAAGCTGTAAAAAAGCCTAACAACAGTGGCTGTAAAAACGCCAGTGGAAATGAAGCCTTAATTGTTAGGAGTGGCAATTGATTACTAAACAGATGATACAAATGGTTCATTATGCAGTAACAAGTAGCTTGTAGTATCGATCAATTTTATGTGACTACACAAGGCTCCAGTCATTGCGATTGATTGGTATAAGGTGATATAAGGTTTCTTTTTTTTCACACAGCATGTTTCTTCTCTAAAACAGTTTGGGGAAGAATTACTAAAACTGATTCACACAAAATCTGGTGCAGCTAAGCATATTAACCAATTAGCTTCAGGTTGTCATGGCTTAATTGAACAAGCTGAAGATAGAAGCTGATTGGTTACTATGCACAGCTGCACCAGTTTTAGTAAATCTCCCTCTTTGTGTTCAGCTTGGATACAAACAGCTTGGATACAAACAGCTCTCAGGAGACTTAATTTCTATATAAAAGATATACTGTGATTAGTTTTCTTTCAAGACAGTATTGTTTTCCTCACACTACAGGGGGAAGTTACTAAAACTGGTGCTCATAGAATCTGGTGCAGCTGTGCATAGTAACCAATCAGCTTCTAACTTCAGCTTGTTCAATTAAACTTAAAATCTGGAAGAAAATCGGTTATTATAAACAGCTGCACTAGATTCTGTGTTCACCAGTTTAGTTTTAGTAAACCTTTATTTAACCACTTAAGACCCGGACCATTATGCAGGTAAAGAACCTGGCCCCTTTTTGCGATTCGGCACTGCGCCGCTTTAACTGACAATTGCGCGGTCGTGCGACGTGGCTCCCAAACAAAATTGATGGCCTTTTTTTCCCACAAATAGAGCTTTCTTTTGGTGGTATTTGATCACCTCTGCGGTTTTTATTTTTTGCACTAAAAAACTAAAATAGAGCGACAATTGCTATAATAAATATCCCCAAAAAATATGTAAAAAAAATGTTTTTTCCTCAGTTTAGGCCGATACGTACTCTTCTACATATTTTTGGTAAAATAAATCGCAAAAGGCGTTTATTGATTGGTTTGCGCAAAAGTTATAGCGTTTACAAAATAGGGGATAGTTTTATGGCATTTTTATTAATATTTTTTTTTTTTACTAGTAATGGCGGCGATCAGTGATTTTTTTCATGATTGTGACATTATGGCGGACACATCGGACACTTTTGACAAATTTTTGGGACCTTTGTAATTTTCACAGCGAAAATGGCTATAAAATTGCACTGATTACTGTGAAAATGACACTGGCAGTGAAGGGGTTAACCAGGAGGGGCGCTGTAGGGGCTAAGTCTGCCCTAAGGGAGTGTTCTTAACACAGATCAGACGATCAGTGGCAGCCACACTAGGAAGAACGGGGAAAGGTTTGTTTACACTTACCTCTCCCTGTCCTTCAGCTCTGTGACCCGATCGCAGGACACCGGCGGCGATCGGGTCTGCGGGTCCCGCAAGCGCGGTCACGGAGAACAGGTCGCAAGCAGGTCGCGAACACGCCGGCGGCTGGGCTCTTAAAGGCGACGTACAGGTACGTGCCTGTGCCCTTCTGCCGACGTATATCGGCGTGAAGGGGTCCTTAAGTGGTTAAACAAGCAGCCAGGGGGGGGGAGTTACACAGCCACCAGCCATGTTAGTTTACACTGCCACGTTCATGGTGCAATATGGCAAAAATTAAAACACAGGTTGCATAGGTACAACATCAAGTGAGAAGGGCTGTGCCGTAACTGCCTTGCAACTGCGTGTAATGCTTGTGATTGCAGCTAGTGCTTCAGCCTTGCACAGACAGTGAGCTCCCACCCTAAAGGCAGTGAGTAGGCAACGTCGCCTTTAAGACCCCTTTCACACTGAGGAGTTTTTCAGGTGGTACAGCGCTAAAAATAGCTATACCGCCTGAAAAACTCCTTCACTGCCTACTCAATGTGAAAGCCCGAGGGCTTTCACACTGAGGCGATGCGCTGGCGGGAGAGAAAAAAAATCTCCTGTCAGCAGCATCTTTGGAGCGGTGAGAGGAGCGGCATGTATACCGCTCCTTCACCGCTCCTTCCCATTTAAAACAATAGGAAACCGCGGCAATACCGCAGAGGCGCATTGTGGGCGGTATTAACCCTTTATCGGCCGCTAGCGGGGGTTAATACCGCACTGCTAGCGGACGATTCTCGCGGAAATCCCGGCGGTATAGCGCCGCTATTTTTAGCGGCACTATACCGCCACCGCCACATGCTATTCAATGGGCTAAAGTAGGATCAATGTCGGACCAAAGTAGTGGAGGGAGCATTTTCAAAGTCGGCCCAACTTGTGTCGGACCAGTTAAGACGGCTCTCATAGGGAACCATTGATTTGCACACGTCATGCGACATGAGCTCCCAATGTCAGAGCGTTTGTCGTACCAGTGTGAACCCAGCCTGTCTGTGACAGGTATCCTATTCCCACTTCAGGGAGTCCAGGCCATGGCCCATGATGTCACTGCTCGGCTCCCTCCTCCTCCTCACCCTGGCTGCCGGGCCAGTGAAAGAAAGGAGCGGAGCCTTGCGAATGTGCAGTAGTGTTCCCGGTGTGAAGCCGTAAGGCTACACTGTCGGGTTCCCTTACCCACAATGGTGGCGGCATGCATCTGACAGCTGATGGAAACATCAGCTGTGGTACCAACATCGCTGGCTCCCAGGACAGGTAAGTGTCCTATTATTAAAATCCAGCAGCTGCAGTAGTGTAGCTGTTAGCTTTAAATTTTGCAGCTTTAAGCTTTAACAAAAAAACAAATGTAGCGCTACCCCCTCAGGAGCCGCTGATTGTTTTGGGATCGGCGTATTAAGTTACCTCTATGTGTTGTCTAGGGGTGAAGGTAGTTAGTAGAGCAATAAGCGAATGTCCAATCTGCAGATAAGGTTTTCTGAATGCTTTATTTCTCAGCCCAACGCGACCAACATCAACTTGAGGTAGATAGGAAAGGTTGATGAAGTAAATGAACTTTGCGGTATCAGGCTTTGGATAGTAGGAAAGCAATCCTGCTTTCTGCAGTAACACAGTTCGTCGCAACTCCAGCCAGAGTGGGTGAAGTGCCCCCAGACAGACCCCTGCCACAGGCCTGGCAGCCGGAGTGCCACTTTAAGGTTGCTGGGAAGAACAGGCCTCGTCCCAGATTGCAGTCCCGGGACAGTCCCGCATTTTGCAGGTCTGTCCCGGGCACCTTCATTCCAGGAAAATACAGTGTCCCGGAATGAAACTGACACAGCCAATCTGATGCCCCCAAAAAAGGCAGCCACATCACCGCTTTACTCACTGACAGTACTTTTCCTGGCCAGGAATGCCTGGAGGAGCACAATCCCCACCCCCTGCTTGCGATTGGAGAAATCATAAATCCCACCTCTTGTGTCCAATCACTGTGCTGTGATTCGCTACAGCACAAGCTGATTTTTGGGAAGGGAGGGTGTCCCTGAATGGTAGTTTGGAAATGTGGTAACCCCACCAGAGTCTGGAACTCCGCGTTGCGCGCGACCCCAGGCCAGGTAGGCCATAGTGATGGGGCCCGCGATGTGCGCACACCCTAAGGCCCCTTTCAGACTGGGGCGGGAGCTGCGGTGGCGGTATAACGCCGCTAAAAATAGCGGCGCTATACCGCCGGAATTGCCGCGGGTATCAGCCGCTAGCGGTGTGGTATTAACCCCCGCTAGCGGCCGATAAAGAGTTAATACCGCCCGCAATGCGCCTCTATAGAGGCGCATTGCGGGCGGTATTGCCGCGGTTTCCCATTGTTTTCAATGGGAAGGAGCGGTGAAGGAGCGGTATACATGCCGCTCCTCTCACCGCTCCAAAGATGCTGCTGACAGGAGATTTTTTTGTCTCCCACCAGCGCATCGCCTCAATGTGAAAGCCCTCGGGTTTTCACATTGAGTCTGCAGTGAAGGAGTTTTTCAGGCGCGATAGCAGCGCTATTTTTAGCGCTGTACCGCCTGAAAAACTCCTCAATGTGAAAGGGGCCTTAAGGTGGGTGCCGCACCTGGAACCAGGAACCTGCGAAGAACCAAGAACAACGCCACAGAAATACCCCCTCCCAGCATGCACAGCGAGGCTCAACTCCTCTCATTGGCTGCTGGGAAGAAGCGGCTCCGCCTGGATCCCTCTGGCGCCACCTGCCGCCCAGGGATGGTACCGCATCCCTAGAACGCAGTCTGACCCAGGAAGCAATCCAGATTTGGCGACAGCCAAATTTAACACAATCAAGAATGAGAGCAACTTACCTCTCTCATTCTCCCACTAACTTTAGCGTAGTCCTCTTACTGAAAGTAAAGGGGGCGCTACACAAACAAAAAAAAAAAAACAGGAAGATGATTGGTTTCTATGCACAGCTGCTGCGGATTTTGCATGCTTTGGTTTTAGTAAATAAAATACACGGTCGAATTTCGAACGAATTTTCTTTTCAAAATCAGAAAGTTCGTTTTTTTTTGTGATCCGATGATGCCGCCATTGATTTTCGAAATTCGGCCGACAAAACCTTCATGTTGCCGGGAATGTTCGTTGCTCTCCGGGAATATTCTTTTCTCTCCGGGAATATTCGCTTATCTCTGGGAATATTCTTTTCTCTCCGGGAATATTCGTTTATCTCCGGGAATATTCGTTTATCTCCGGGAATATTCTTTTCTCTCCGGGAATATTCTTTTCTCTCCGGGAATATTCTTTTCTCTCCGGGAATATTCTTTTATCTCTGGGAATATTCTTTTCTTTCTGGGAATATTCTTTTCTCTCCGGGAATATTCTTTTATCTCTGGGAATATTCTTTTATCTCTGGGAATATTCTTTTCTCTCCGGGAATATTCTTTTCTCTCCGGGAATATTCGTTTATCTCCGGGAATATTCGTTTATCTCCGGGAATATTCTTTTCTCTCTGGGAATATTCTTTTATCTCCGGGAATATTCTTTTCTCTCCGGGAATATTCGTTTATCTCCGGGAATATTCTTTTCTCTCCGGGAATATTCTTTTCTCTCCGGGAATATTCTTTTCTCTCCGGGATTATTCTTTTCTTGCACATGCACGTTTTTTTTTCTATTACATTTCTCGCACGATTCTCCCATCATTGATCAGAAAATCGTTCGTTTTTCAAAAAAATTCCAACATGTCGGATTTCTCAAATTTGCTTGCCGCACGAAAATCGGCTGTTGCTGCAGCCCACTAACGGTGCGAAATACGAACGAAAATTCTTTCATACGATTTTCGAAAGAAAATTCTTTCGAAATTCGAACCGTGTATGGCCGCCTTTAGATTACTTCAATATCCAGCAGTGTGTCTGAGGAAATGATTTGAATGTTTCATGTGTAGTTTCTTAGTGCAGTGCAGTCCAATTTCCATAGAAAGCATTCTTTGCTTGTACACCTGCTGATATCAATTTACACCAATTAGCAGCTGGTAGCACCCACTAATTGCAGGGAAGGGCAGTGGCATGATGAAAAGGGTCTTTGTAATTGATACTGAGAGCTAACACTACCAGTGTGCCACCATCCCTGGTGCTTTCAAAGCTGCTATTATCTTAACTGACATGTGCTACTAATTATCTCATGGGTGTGTCCCAGCTTTATGCAATGCCACACATTTCCTTGTAGCAATATTCAGCTACATGATGTGATCCCGGCGAGGTTACATAACACAGCGGAAGATTTGGACCTGTCAGTGACCACTTAGGCAGGCTGTTGTATGAAGAGGAGGAGATCGCTTTAGCTTTTCTTCCTCTTAAGATCATGTTGGTAATATATACAGAGACAAGATATGTTTTGAATATTTTACTTGCCACTCTAAGCAGAGTTCATGGTAACAGGATCGATACATAAACACTAGAAGAGGAAAATATCTGTGTGGCTGTTAACAACCAATCAAGTGAAGTTTTTCAAGTTCTAATCTTCAGTTGATCAATAATCCCTCAATGCTGATTGGTTGTCATGGACAAGACATGCAATATTCTTTTCCCCCAGCACTTTATATCAATCATGTTGTTAGGGAGTAGGGGTTTATGGAAGATTATCTTCATGGGTATCAGTGGCGGCTGGTGCTCAAAATTTTTGGGGGGGCGCAAAGGAAAAAAAAAATTGCAGTCTCACTGTGCCCAAACGCAGCCACTGTTACATGCCATCAAACGCAGCCACTGTTACATGCCATCAAACGCAGCCACTGTTACATGCCATCAAACGCAGCCACTGTGCCATCAATTTGCACCACTGTGCCATGCCATCAAATGCAGCCACTGTGCCATCAATTTGCACCACTGTGCCATGCCATCAAATGCAGCCACTGTGCCATCAATTCGCACCACTGTGCCATGCCATTAAACGCAGTCACTCTGCCATGCCATCAAATGCAGTCACTGTGCCATCAATTTGCACCACTGTGCCATGCCATTAAACGCAGCCACTGTGCCATACATTGTCACCACTGTGCCATGCCATTAAACGCAGCCACCGTGCCATACATTGTCACCACTGTGCCATGCCATTAAACGCAGCCACTGTGCAATCCATTGTCACCACTGTGCCATACATTGTCACCACTGTGCCATGCCATTAAACGCAGCCACTGTGCCATCCATTGTCACCACTGTGCCATGCATTGTCACCACTGTGCCATGGCATTAAACGCAGCCACTGTGCCATACATTGTCACCACTGTGCCATACATTGTCACCACTGTGCCATGCCATTAAACGCAGCCACTGTGCCCTTTAATGGTCGCCGCTGTGCCAATTGTCCTCACTGTGCCCTGTAAATTGCTTTCTTCCCCCTCCGCCCGGCACTTACCTTTACTGGTTTTAGGCATCCACGTCCCACGATGTCTTCTCCCGCCCTCAATGACTGACAGGCGTCTCAGCCAATCAGGTTACTGGTAGCCAGAACCAGCCAACCTGATTGGCTGAGACGCCTGTCATCTTATTCAAGGGGCGTACAGTCTGTGCGCTCCGAGAATAAGCTTCCGGGACCCTAGGGCTGTATTGGGAAAGCCTATCAGAGCTGTTGGCTTTGATAGACATTTCCGTACAGCCAACCAGCTGGCGTTATTCAGATGGCCGGACATTGAGCGCCGACCATCTGAATAACAGCGGCAGCGGCGAAAATAACATAGATTCGTGCAATGCATGAATCTATGTTATTTGACTCAGTGGCGGTGAGAGCCAGAGGGGGCGGCGCTCCAGCGCCCTCTATGGACGAACCGCCACTGATGGGTATCATAAATTCTAAGACCCCTTTCACACTGCAGCGCCGCTAAAGCATCGGTCATTTTTTGCTGTGTTTTAGGCTAGGTTTTCACTGCTGCGAATTCAAAATCGCGGTAAAATCAATTGCCGCGTTTTTGCCGCGATTTCGGCCGAGATTTAAGAGACATCTGTGCAGGGTTTAATGTAAATCGCGGCCCAAAATCGCAGAAAGTAGTACAGGAACTACTTTTTGAAATCGGTGCAGCGCCGCAGATGCGGCGTCGCACCGATTAGGGCGGTGCCATTGCCGACAATTGCCGGAAAATGCTGCCGATTTGAGATGCGATTTGACATGTGAAATCGCATCTGAAATCGTACCAAATTGTACCCAGTGTGAACCAGGGCTAAGCGGCGCTTTTCAGGCTCTAGCGGACCTTAAAAAAAGTCCAGTTTTGCGCTTTTATGGCATTTTGGAAGCGCTACCCATTCATTTCAATATGCAGGGGTGTTTTGGGAGCCCAAAAATGCCGCTTGCAGGACTTTTCCTAACGTCCTGCAAGCGCACCGCCCGAGTGTGAAAACACTCACTGCAAAGAATAGGAAGCAGTTTTCAGGCACTTTTTAGTGTGAAAATGGCTGTTTGATCCTGTCTTCTCTGATCCCCTTCCACAGTCCCCAATCCATTTACTGAAAGAACAGAGCCTTGGGGACACATGCTCAGTTTGGTGTGTATTGCTAGAGAGTTTTTTTTTTTTTTTGTAAGAGTGCATGTGATCAGCACAGGGCCAATCAGCACTGTCCAGACAAAGGGTCAGTGGTCCTGCAGGCTCATAGGACAGTCAAAGGAGAATGAAAACTCCTCCTCTAGCTTTAACCAGTGCTCGGCTGGACACATATAGGAGTCACAAGACTGCTATATACTGCTAATCAGAAAAGGTATTTAGCAGTTTATATTTACAAAAATGATTGCATTTCCATGTTCTGTGTTCTGTGGGAGACCAGATATAATGAATGCAGGGTCCTGGGTTTAGTAACACTTTAAAGCATAACTCCACTTTTGTTGAGAAAAAAAAAACATACCCCTCTGGGTGATCTATGTACATTGCAAGGATTATAACAAACAAGTTGCAGATTCCTAACTATTGTTATTCTGAAGTGAATAGTAAATGCAGAGTTCTGGGTTTAGTAACACTTTAAGTTGAGAAAAGGGAAACTGCCGCTCTAGATGAGTGCACTCAGCAATCAGTGTCCTCTCAGAAGCGTGGGTGCTGGCAATGCACAAAGCAAAGACCGGAGAAAAGACTGGACAGCCGCACTTCCACGAAATTCTTAAAAAGTTGCTTTTAATGGTAAAAAATGGAAACAGCACTACAAGTCACAGCAGACAGTGGGGTGGATAGTTGACGCGTTTCGCACTGGGGTATCAGCGCTTAGTCATAGCTAAAACAAAAATGGTACACAACTCAAATATATACACACCTAAACCAAACCTGAACCAGTCATGTGATCCGCCTTCACCTGTGGCCAACCATCGCTAATGAGGAGGGGTGGTGAAAAACAATCAATGGTAATAACCTAGGAAGCTGGATCCCATTGGTGGTGAAGTATAACACACATATATGTATACACAGAGCTTTTTTTCTCAGTAAATAGGTGCAGGAACTCAACCACGACCCTGTTCAGATTTCACAAACAGTAGAAGGGTATTAAAGGGGCATTAAATACCAGAATTGCATTACATACAGAGTGCAGAGTTCAGGGGGGTTACACACAGAGTGCAGAGCTGTCACTTGTAAACACAGAAACCAGACTTCTGTGTTTACAAGTAATTGTAGTGAGCAGGCACCAAAGGGTCTGAGCCAAAGGTGGTGGAACTGAGTTCCCCCAAGTTCCCCCTGAAAAAAAGCCCTGTGTATACATGTATACAAACATACCATGTTTCTAATACACAATTATAACCTTTTTTATATAGATTAGTTTTACACAAAAAAAAAGCATTACAAAGACTATAGCCTCTCTCTGAGATATAGGAAGATGGGCATCCAGTGTCAACATTCTTTATCATTACATTCCAAAGATAAATATGATAGACTACTAAAAGGAAACAATGTGTCCAAGTTCTTAAGTGTACTGTCGTTTTTCTGACAAATCTCATATTTTCGAGTGAAACTGCTGGAACTCTTATCAAAACTTAAAAAAAAAAATAATCTGGTTGAAGTCCAGCTTTAAAGAAGTTGTAAACCCTCATGTTTTTTCACCTTAATGCATCCTATGCATTAAGGTGAAAAAACCTCTGTCACTGACCGGCCCCATAGCCCCCCCCCCCCCTGTTTTACTCTCCTGAGCCCCGTTTTTCCCTGCGGAGACGCGCTCTTCCCCTCTGCCCATTGTCTTGGCTCTTGATTGAATAGATTGATTGCAGCGTGGCCGTTGGCTCCCGTTGCTGTCAATCAAATCCAATGACGTGTGTGCTGGGGGGCGGGGCCGAGTCCGGCATTCTGTATTTCGTGAGCGCGCCCGCAAGGTAACCCCCCTCGGGGGAGGGATTCTCCTAGGGCAGAGGTTCTCAACCTTCTAGTGCCGTGACCCCTTGATAAAATTTCACAAGTTGTGGGGACCCCTAACAGTAAACTTATTTTTGTAGCGTGGGTTGTCAGCACCCAAGGCATGACAAGTAATTTGCGCCTTAACCACAGACATTTAGTGCTCCGAGTCCTTTTAATGGCAACTATAATCACACTCACTGTGTCTCCGGCTTTACTGTGTCTCTGACTCTGTGGTGTCTCTCGGCAGTGACACTTATGTCAAAATCAGGAGATAGGGTCTCCTCCAGCCCATCCCACCAGTCAGCTGACCTCTAGTCTCTGCCCCCAGCCATACTGTGAACTAAATGGGCGCCTGCAAAGAGGCTGAGTGGGCGGACGCGGGCTCCAGAAACAGCCCAGCTGGGCAGCCGCAGGCTCCAGGGACAGCCCTGCTGGGAGAGTGGTGCGGGCTTCAGGAATAGCCCAGGATTCAGTGACCCCTGGCAAATTATCATTTGACCCCCAGGTTGAGAACCACTGTCCTAGGGGGTTATACGATGTGGGGAGGAGCTACCAGTGCCGCCAGGGGCCCCTAGAAGTCGAGGATCGGGGCCACTCTGTGCAAAACTAACTGCACAGTGGAGGTAAGTATGACATGTTTGTTATTTAAAAAAAAAAAAAAAGCCTTACAATCACTTTAATGTAATGCAGTGAAATTGTTAACTTTGTATTTAACATCCATTACCTGTTCTGTTTCATTATCCCAGTGACAGACTTTGGATTATTCACTTTGCTCAAAGGCAAACAAGCAGGTTATTGTCATGCTAATTTACATTTACAAGTGTCTATGGAACCTGTAAGTAAAACATAATTAATGATAATTAGTCAATGTTTTTTTTTTTATTGCACTGATTGTTTTGCTGTCCTGAACTAAATACAGCATTTTGCACAAATCTAGGAAGTATAAATGATGTGATCTATAATATCGGACAAAGGTGAATTCCCCTTATAGATGAACAGCTGATGGGCTGTTACGCTGCAGTCTGAAGCACAAGCAGAAAGTCTTCCGAGAACGCGGGGTTAGGTAGTTATGTGTTTGTGGTTTGGACACGTCTCTAGATTTAGTCTAGGCACATTGCTTTCTTCTCCATCCAGCATCTAAGTGGTTAAATCTAAGTTTGCTAGAGCTGTTTGGAGGCAGAAATTTTGGCAAGAACTCGCATAGTTTCCAGCAAGGCCCATTATAAAAAGATTCTCTTCCTGCTGCTTTTTTTAACATTGGGTTAGGGTTTCACAGTTGAAAATTGTACATTTTGCGGTTTGGAGTCTGCTTCTTCATTTCATTGGCTGTATTCCTGCCTGTGAGCCATTAACAAGGCTTTTTATCTGTTACTTCTAAACCGTAGAGTGCTCTAAGTCTGGATCCTAGATATAGACCTACTGCGTATTCTAATGTTCGATGTAGAGGTGTGATTGAATGAGACACCTAGCTGTCTGGCCAGAACGACTGTATTATACTTGCCGCCACAGGCGGAGAGCAAATAATTTATTAAGGCCTCGTTCCTCTTTAAAGTGGAGGTTCCCCCTAAAAAAAAATTCTAACAATACATTCAGAAGACTGATTACATTGCGGGTATGCTGTTTTTTTTTTCCGTACATACCTCGATATCGCTGTTTCATCCCTCGGCTTCCGGGTATGATTCTTGTGGGGCTGGGCGTTCCTAGTTGATTGCCGTTCCTCCGACCGACGCATACTTGACGTCACAACTTTCCGACTCTATACGGCGCCTGCGCAATGACGTTCGGCTTCTGTAGGAAAGTCGTGACGCACAGTATGCGCCGGTCGGAGGAACGTCAATCAACTAGGTCCAGCAAGAATCATACCCGGAAGCCGAGGGATGAAACGGCGATAACGAGGTATGTACGAAAAAAAAAAAAACCCAGCCTACCCGCAATGTAATCAGTCTTCTCAATGTATTGTTAGAATTTTTTTTTAGGGGGAATCTCCACTTTAAGCTGTAACTACAGCCAAAACTTTTTTATATACAGAAAAGGGTTAAAAACTCTGTAAGGTTTTTATTGGTGTTTGTATTCTCATCAGTGGAATTTCCAAGCAATGAGCGAAGATCTCAGCTTTTTAGTTGTCACCAGTCCCATTGGAATATTTCCATTCTAAAGCCATAAAAATCTGCATTCCCCTTATTTTCTGTCCTGGTGACAACAAGTTAGATCTTCCTAGCAGGAACACAACACACATACAACAATAAAAACCTGACAGAGGATTTAAATCTTGCCCTGTCAATCCAAGTCTAGAATCAGTGGGGTTTATTTACTAAAGCTGAACCAATACGATTCTAACCTAAGATTGTTCTATTAAAGCGGGAGTTCACCCAAAATTTTATTTTAACATTAGATTGGGCCTAATTAAGGGGAGCAGAATCGGGTGTTTTGTTTAAAATCAATGCAGTACTTACCGTTTTACAGATAGATGTTCTCCGCCGCTTCCGGGTATGGTCTTCGGGACTGGGCGTTCCTATTTGATTGACAGCCTTCCGACGGTCGCAAACAGCGCGTCACGAGTTGCCGAACGTCGGTGCGGCTCTATACGGCGCCTGCGCACCGACGTTCGGCTACATTCGGAAACTGGTGACGCGCTGTATGCAAAGGTCGGAAGGCTGTCAATCAAATAGGAACGCCCAGTCCCGAAGACCATACCCGGAAGCGGAGGAGAACATCTATCTGTAAAACGGTAAGTACTGCATTGATTTTAAACAAAACACCCGATTCTGCTCCCCTTAATTAGGCCCAATCTAATGTTAAAATAAAATTTTGGGTGAACTCCCGCTTTAATAGAACAAGCTTAGGTTACAATCGTATTGGTTCAGCTTTAGTAAATAAACCCCACTGATTCTAGACTTGGATTGACAGGGCAAGATTTAAATCCTCTGTCAGGTTTATAACCTATGGGTTATGAACCCATGAGTAAGTCGCGTGCCTGTGACGTAACGCGTAGGGAGGAGCCTGCGATCGAATCCGAGTGCATCGGATCGAGCTGAGGAAACAACATACTGAGTGGCGTTTTCATGCTTTACTGAAAGCGGGGATTCGTGAGTGCATATGTCAATGCTCTGATTACATTTTTTATCTGTCATCGAATATTGCGCAATGAGGTTTTTTCTCTTTTCTTTCATGCAATCCCTGTCTGTGAGTGCCTGTATCATCTGATCACAGCGGTGGAGGGCTGGATTAGCATTCAGATTGAAGAGAGTGATTTTTTCCCTGCATGGAATCCTGCTAATCACTGTGCACTAATTAAGGACATATTAGTAATTCACAGTTTATGGAGTGTTCTCCCTGATTAGTTTTCTTTGTACGTTTTATCACCTTTTAAGTTAATATTAGTGCATCTATATTTTATAGGAAATATAATATACCTTCCAATCTACTTACTAATGCTAGAAGCGAGAGTTTAGTTCCCACAGCTTTGAGTACTTACATTTACTACATCAAAAAATAATTGCTTAAAATAATAAAGCCAGAGACATATAGGCAACTGCCATGTTCAGAAGGTATTCGGCAATGACCAGCAGTGGCAGCCTCCATTTTGGTCCCAAAACATATTTGTTTAAAGCTTGCTATGGGAGCACTCATGTCGGCTCAATGGCTCCCACTGCTGCCCCCATATCCTGACAGAAGGGTGAGAAAGTAGAGAGCTGCTGCTCTCAGTGCTGGATCAAGGTCAGGCTCAGGTAAGTATTTAGGGGGGCCTGGGGGCAGCTGAGCATTGAAGGTTTTTTACCATAATGCAGAGAATGCATTAAGGTAAAAAAAAAAAAACGTAAGCCTTTACAACTACTTTAAAGGCTGGTCAGATCTCAGATTTTTTTGGTAGAGTAGAGGTGCCACTACTCTTCTGTCCTGCCTTTTACGTGCCAGACAAAACTGCCCCACCTTCTAAGCACTGTCCCTTTACTCTCCTTTTTAAAGAACAAGGAGCCACATTATTATGTTGGCATTGATATAGCTTACCTTAAAGCGGAGGTCCACACAAACAGTGAACCTCCGCTTTTCGGGACCCTCCCCCTCCGGTGTCACATTTGGCACCTTTCAGTGGGAAAGGGGTGCAGACACCTGTATAATGCAGGTATTTGCACCCACCTCCGGGCATAGACTCCCCTGGGATCCACGCCCCTTCCCACCCACCCGCTGTCTTTTGGGAAACACACTGGTCCCAGAAGACAGCGGGGACCAGTGAGGACGTGCAGCGCGTCTCACGCATGTGCAGTAGGGAACTGGGAAGTGAACCTGCAACGCTTCACTTCCTGATTCCCTCACCGAGGATGGCGGTGGGGGCAGCCGAGAGGTAATCGATTGCTCGGCTTCGGCTGACAACATCGTGGGCACCCTGGACAGGTAAGTGTCTATTTATTAAAAGTCAGCAGCTGCTGTATTTGTAGCTGCTGGCTTTTAATATTTTTTTTTTTAGGCGGACCTCCGCTTTAATGAACCATTTTATTAAAGTAGTTGGGGAGTTAGGGACAACATAGCAAACAGCAGATGTTGAGAGCATAAATACTTTTGGTTAACTGTATTATATATAGTGTCGAGATCTGTAACATACAGAACAGCCTGCAGGTGTCCGTAACATAACATTACATTGCTGTTAACTGGATAAGTAAGTCACATCATTGGTGTCAGCGGATGAAATAGATCCCATCATTGGCATTAGTAACAACAATTTACCCTAAACATCGCCATCAGTAAGAATAAAAAAAGTCCCATAAGGACAGTAAAAAATTCCATCTTTGTCATTATCAAGTAAAATCATTACACTGTTGCCTTCAGTAAAAGTGAAATATTGTTGGTGTCTTTGGGAATAAAATAAGCACCAGTGGTGTCAGTGATAAATAAATATGCCCCATCATTTCTGTCACAGAGTAAAATAGGCCCCAATGTTGGTGTTAGGCCTCTCTTGTACTTTTCATTCCTATAAGGTGCTACACTTGCTGGAAGAAAAGTGCTTCGTCTCCTGGGTTCTGCGACACAGCTTCTAGGACAAGGACTCTGCAGCACAGTGAGCAAAATCATCAGCCAGCAGGACCTGGGACATAAGGCAACTATGAGACAAAAGAGGAGCAGCCCCACTTTCAGGGCACAGGGACAGTGTACCTGCATGTACCGGTACAAAAAAAAAAAGTTCAGGATCTGATAAGCAAGTGTAGCCATAAAATAGTCTGACATTACCCATAGCCGTAAATGGAGTAAAGAACATACATGTAAAGCACTGAAAAGTATGTGGCTTGGGTCATGCTCATGTCAGGTTACCTTTTTCGCAGTTAAAAAAAAAAGCACCCAGTTCCACCCCATCCAGAATTACCCAGTTTGTGTTTTTAAAAAGAAAAGACCTTCAGCCCTGGTTCACACTGGGTACGATTTGGAACGATTTGACATGCGATTTGACATGTCAAATCGCATCTCAAATCGGCGGCATTTGCCGGCAATTGTCGGCAATGGCACTGTCCTAATCAGTGCGACGCCGCATCTGCGATTTCAAAAAGTAGTTCCTGTACTACTTTTTGCGATTTCGGGCCGCGATTTACATTAAATTGCGGCCAAAATCGCGGCCGCGAAATCGCAGCAGTGTGAACCTAGGCTAAAACCCAAAAAAACTCTTGAATCTGCTATCAAATGATTCCACGCTCCCAGCTTTTTTTTTTTTTCCAGTAGCACCAACCAGTGATCAGATTTTCTTCTCTTTGCTCTCCACTGCTTGGCTGACCAGCCTTTTGAAATGCAATGCTGCACAACCCTATGGACCCAGTGAGGGCCCTTTGAAGTTCCATTGAGGATCCAGTGATAGGCACTTGTGGCAGCCAATGGTCATCACGCGCATCTTCAGAAAGCAGCGTGGGTACTGCAGACTGGACACAAAAATAGGACCCAGCATGTCACATGACCAGAGCTGTAGCTAAGTATTTGGGAATTTTTCAAATAAAAAGGATAGATTAGGTCGAGAAAGGAGGACTTTTTTTTAATCTGCATGAGTTCTTCTGCTGAATTGTACCAGCCCCATAAAGGAATGAAGTTCTCTGTTTGCGGTGTTTTTAGAATTTGATCACTCACCCACTCTTCTGTGACAATTGTTTCTCTGCTGAGCAAGGAAAAACATTTACAACTTTTCTGTCAAGAAAAGCAAATCTAACCTCAACCAAGTAGGGTTTTCTAAAGTGTCATGTGATTTTAATTAGCGAATGAGAAGTTGAGAAACAGAATGTTTTACTTTTTATGGGCTGACTATGGGGGATATGCTAGTATGGACGCTTTAAATCTGCCATGTCAAAATACATGCCCACAGCTAACTGCTTTATTACATTAGGAAATTTGCTTATAAAGCAGATCTCGGAAAGAACATAGTGTGCGTGGATATTATAGGCCTCATAAAGCAAAATGTTTTCTTTTTATTTTTCCATCTTATCCTCAGCTGTACGTTTATTCTGAATTACTATGACTAACGTCTAATCCCTGAGTTTCCTATGAACTGCCAAATTTGATACATTGTACCCATACTTCTTGAGCATTTGATGCATCTGGCCTTTTAGGTTGTACCTACCCGTGCAGAAGATGTGTGGGAAGCACCTGAGACATTAGTACTTACAAAAGGCAGATGTATGCTTGAGTGCAGCTTAAGAGACTGATAGCAGATCGAAGCATGCAGTCCTGTTCCTCATTGTTCCTGCAGCTGGTCTGTTCCTATTATGTATTTACTGCCTGAGCATATTAGCAACCAACATTCAGTACATGTAGGATCTAAACATTATCAGGCCTCGTACACAGGCCCGGATTTACTCCCTTTGCCGCCCCAAGGCCGGGTCCTTCAATGCCGCCCCCGCCTGCACAGTACAGGAGGGACATTATCCGCCGGGGGACTTTTTCAGCAGGACACTGAGAAGCGGGAGGGGGTGCTGCTACTGAATATGACATTGAGAACCATCTCACCTCCTCTTCTCTGTTTTCTCTCCGTGACATGACCTGGGGGAACTCCCGAAATAATAGTGTCCTCTCCTCTCAGCTGCAATGCCACCCCTGCACCCACAGCCGCCCCGAGGCCTGGCCTTGTTGGCCTTGTCTGGAATCCGGCCCTGCTCGTACACACGACCGAGTTTCTCTGCAAAAACCAGCAAGAAACTTGCTGTGATTTTTTTTTTTGCCGAGGAAACCGGTCGTGTGTACATTTTTCGACGAGGAAACTGTCGAGGATCCCGTCGAGCCAAAAAGAGAGCATGTCTTCTTTATCCTCGACAGGAATGGAGAAACTTGCCTTGTCGAGTTCCTCGACAGCCTAACAAGGAACTCGACGAGGAAAACGATGTGTTTCGCCCGTCGAGTTCCTCGGTCGTGTGTACGAGGCTTCATTTGTATATTTGTATACTTCCAAACAGGCAACCTTTGAGTTGTACAGGATAACCAAGAAAATTATTCTTTAGTAAGTTGGAGGTTAATATTAGAACCATCCATATAATTTTCTTAGGTGGGCTATTCAGCATGCAACAGGTACAGTCTACGGGTCCAGATCATGGTTTGGGGCAATTGGGCCATTTAATAGCATTTATTAAAGCTGGGAAGTTTAAGATCTCCAAAATATTTCCTATGTTGGAAAATGGATGTAATTAATGAGTGATGCCCTGTACACACGATCGTTTTTTCCGACAGGATAAATTCCGTTCAAGCTGTCTTGCATACATACTGTCATGCCAAATTACGGCCGTCCAAAACGCGGTTACGTACAACACTACGACGAGCTGTGAAAAATTAAGTTCAATGCTTCCGTCAACTTGATTCTGAGCATGCATGTTTTTTTCTCCGTCGGAGTTCAACACAGATTAACGGAATTTCCAATAGGATTTTTTTCCATCGGAAAAAAAGAGAACATGTTCTCTTTCTAGACTCTGACGAAAAAAGTCAGATGGGGCACACACACGGTTGGAATATCCGATGAAAAAATTCAGTCTGACTTTTTCTATCGGAAATTCCAATGGTGTGTACGAGGCATTACTGTTGCATTTTGTCCATAGAATCTGCAACAGTTCCTTCATTATATATGCTCCACCTGAGGACAGCTGAGATGCTTCAGTGATTTTCTGCAGTATGATGATCTAATCAGAGTGGGCACATTGCTTAGAGAGAAATCTGCCGCAGGCGGATCATGGCGACCACAAATTAGTCAGTTGGCCCAACTCATTATGCAAATGGCCAAACCTACCCAGTCTAGTCATAAAGCATACTTGCCTTGCCAAACCTCCACATTTTTCAGGAGATAAAGAAAAACGTACACAAAATATACTAAAAGCCTCCATTATGGTTAATAAGTGAAAGGTTTACATTTCAATAAACATAAAAACTGCAAAAGCAGTCTGTCTAGGATTGCCCACTTCCCCAGACTAAAGCCTAGTACAGCAATACCTCTGATTTCGAGTAACGCGGTTTACGAGCGTTTCTCAATATGAGCTATTATTTTTTTAATCCTGACTCAGTTTGTGAGCATTGTCTCGCAAAACAAGCAGCATTCAAGCCCCTGGGGTGTGTAGTACTGCATTTGGTCAGAGGTGCGGGGGTGCCAGGGACACTCGGAGACACTTGGAAACACTCCATTCCAGAGTGTCTCCGAGCCTCTCCAAGTGTCTCCGAGTGCACCTGAGATGCTCTGAGCTGTCTCTGAGTGTTTCCGAGTGTCTCCGGTGCCCCCCACCTCTGGCCACATGCGGTACTGCATACAATAGCAGTCACTGTGGGATGAATTATCTGAGTTTCCATGGGGAAACTCGCTTTGATATACGATTGAATTATGCTCGCAATCCAAGGTACCACTGTACACAATATTATTTTTTTTTGTTTTTTTTTTCAACCCTGCAGGCTATACGAAGAAAAAACTGAAGAGCTCAGAAACAGCTTGCTGTACTAGCTATGTGGTGTTAGTACAGCAATCTCCCCGGTGAGCTATTGTGTTCTGACAGGTGGAGTGCCCCCCGCCAGAACACATGCCCATTCGACAGAAGCTGGCTTTACACACACTTGATGTACACAAAGCCTGAATGTAGGAAAGCAACATATAAACAGATTCAAATTGAACTCTGGGATACTAGTAAAACTGCACCATAACTTCCACTATATATACAATACAATCCCTCTAATTGTTTATATGAAAAATTCTTATGAGAAAAATACCCTTTGCATCTCTGAGATGTCACAGTTTTTTAATTGACAAAGTGCAGCTATGAATGTGGGTGGGATTGTAGGCCCCATCTAAACTTTGATGAGCAGGACAGACAAGGACATTCCTGGCTTGTCCACCAAATGGTACTGTTAGGCCTCGTACACACGGACGGACTGTCCGCTGAAAACGGTCCGGCGGACCGTTTTCAGCGGACATGTCCGCTCGGAGATTTCTGTCTGATGGTTGTACACACCATCAAACATAAATCCGCGTGGACACAATACGCGGTGACGTGGCCGCGCCTTCACCGCGACGATGACGCGGCGACGTGCGCGGCCCTGGAAGTTCAATGCTTCCACGCATGCATTGAATCAGTTCGATGCATGCAAGGGCTTTCGGCCGAGCGGACGTGTCCGGTGAGTCTGTACAGACGACCGAACATGTCCGACGGACAGGCTTCCAGCGGACATGTTTCTTAGCATGCTAAGAAACATTTGCCCGCTGGAAACCTGTCCGATCCGCCAGAAAATTGTCCGGTCGGACGTACAGACGACCGAACATGTCCGCTGAAACTGGTCTGCGGAATTAATGGTATTTCAGACTCTGAGTCTGAGACTGCCGGGTCCTCCCACTACAGTGAGCAGTGATGTAATTACTTTACCTCTTGCATACATAGGAGCTATGTATTCAAAAAGCGTTGTGCTAGGAAAATCAGAAAAAAGTGATAACAAATATAGTCCAAAAGACAGTCTTTCAAATGGACCGTGTTCATCAAAGTACGCGATTCAACTCTCAATATATCTGGATCCAAATCCCTTCACCAGGTGAATACGCCACCACCACATTAAGTTGGACTCTTACCAGAGGGCCTGGACCCTTTATTATGAAGGGTCAAACAGGCTTGATGTATTAATCCCAGTAGAGACCACTGACACAGGGCATGGACAGGAATCATATCTGGATCAGTTCAGATGTATCCAAAGGACTTCGCTCACACAATGGCCGGATCCCCAAAAAATCTGTAAACCCTAGATAGTGTAAAACCTCTAAGGCCTCTTACACACGACTGTTTTCCTCGACAAAATCCATCAAGAAACTTGGTGGCAGAGCTTTTTTGCCGAGGAAAACGGTCGTGTGTATGCTTTTCATCGAGAAAACTGTTGAGGAGTCTCAATTTCCTCGTCGGAATTCCGACGAGAAACACGATCGTGTGTATGCTAAGAAACCCGCGCATGCTCAGAATTAAGTATGAGACGGGAGCGCACCTCCGGTAAAAGCAGCGTTTGTAATGGAGATAGCATATTTGTCACGCTGTAAGTGCAAATTGTCTCTTACCAAACTTTTACTTAACACGCAGTAACATGAGATTAGCAAAAGCAGCCCCAAGGGTTGTGCCAGTGGAATCGAACTTCCCCTGCCGTTGTATGTGTTGTACGTCACCGCGTTTGAGAACAAAGAGATTTGGTCTTGACCGTGTGTACGCAAAGAAAACTTGTCGAGTTTCTCGACAAGCCTAACAAGGAACTCGTCGAGGAAAACGATGTGTCTTTTCCGACGAGTTCCTCGGTCGTGTGTAAGAGGATTGAATTTTTTTAAAGTATTGCACTTACAAGTATCCAAGTTAAAAAGTCAAAGGTGGCTGCCACAGAACATCCGGACAAGCTAGGAAATACGCGATAGCAGGAACTAGCAGCTTTGTCTGATCGGTTTCGTCAACAAAAGGCCTTTTTTCGGGGCACTCTGAAATACATAGGGATAAGACCAGTAGTCGTAGAACGAGCAAGCACAGTGGCTGCAGGTTTTATGAAATGGATATATAGGAGAACGACCCCCTGTTATGTTGGAATCAAGTAGGGATTAATCAATGGCTGGAAGACTGCAATGAACAATATGAAGATAGAGTAAATGTAACTGTTTATTCATGGAATACAATTTCTACACATAGTTCAGCTTTAAACTTCAGTTTTAAAGTATATGTCAGGGCAAAGTGAAAATAAACTTGCAGTACATTTCTGAAACACATGTACATTTTCTTAGGTTCGTTAAGACCCTACAAGTACAGAAAAATACCTGTTCATTTATCAGAAATGCACTCAGCCCTAAAGGTGGGAGTAAACTGCCATCTCTGACTTGTGCTTTAGGTAAGCCTGTAATAAGGTACTGTAAATATCTTCTAAATGTGCACCATTTAGGAGATACTTACTGGATATGCAGCCGATGACATCATCGGCACATGCGCTCTGAAGGAACAGCCTACCCGGGCCTGTGTTGTAAACAGCGGCTCCCATGTGCATGCCCGGAAGTGACGTCATCGTGGCTTTGGCCAGTCACACAGCCGGAGTACGCAAACCCGGAAGGAAGAGGGGTGAAGATGAAAGCGGCCTCCAATGGTGATAACACTTCGCTGGAGGGCTTCTTTTGCAGGTAAGTTCCACATAATGGAATGTGATGCATACTAGCACGATATGGTATTACCTTGCAGGTCAGAAAAAAACAACTCACCCATCAGTTTACCACCGCTTTAATTCTCAGTTGTGGTATGACAACACAGTACCATTTTTGGACTGAAACTGAAAGAAATTAGGTAAGCCATAAACCTGCCCAGCCAGTTGTCTCTTGTTAAACTATGGAAACCTTCTCTGTCTCCTGACCTTTACATGTGTTGATGTGTTCTGTAGTTCAAAATAGCTACTGTGAGGGCTGATTAGGCTCATTGAGATAACAAGGAATCAAGGACAGGACGCAGGACAACTCTGAATTTCTGACAGGATCAGCAGCTATTTTTTGCGCTGAGAGAAAAGATATAACAAAATTCTTCTAATGGTATATTTACCAGACCAAAGGCAAGCAAACGATAGATGTTCACGGTCAGTGTTTGTATGCAGTTTAAAAGTCATACATTTCCAATCTGTGGTATCCAGAATACAGACAGAGGGAAAATCCTTGATATACTGTCTCTAATGCCTTGTACACACAACGGAATTCCTCTGAATTTTGGATGGAAAAAGTCTGCTGTGGCATACACACGATCAGAATTTCTGATGGAAAAAGTCCGACTGACTTTTTCCATGGGAAATTCCAATCGTGTGTATGCCACAGCGGACTTTTTCCATCGGAAATCCAGAGGAATTCCGTCAGAGTTTAGATAGAGAACATGTTCTCTTTTCCGTCGGAATTCCGATGTGATTTTGGCCGGACAAAGGTCCGACCATGTGAATGGGGCTTTACAGACAAGAAATTTATATTTTTTTGTGTGACATAAGCTACAAAAAAATACACAAATACTATTGGAGAAATTCTGTAGCTTATTTGTTCAACTATTCCAATTTTGATAAAAGAATGTCCTATTGGATACTATTGGAAGTAAATATACACTTCTGGACCAACCCCTTTAATTTTGTTTTGCCTTCATTTTATCTGCCTGGGTGTCCTTATAACAATCCACCAATGTCATCTGCCAACCTATCCTCATTTCCGATTGCCAGCATGCTGAATTCTTTACCTAATTGTTTGGTGCAAGATGCTTCCAAAACCTTTAAGTCTACCCCTGGAGTATTATCTCCTAATTAGAAATGCTGCAAGCTTTTTAAGTTATTAATAATAGTGATAACGTCAAATCATTTTCTTGACAGCTTAGCCTATACTTTTCTAGCACCCATCCATTTAATATGATAAAATATTAATACTTCAATTTGTACTCTTCCCTAGCAGTGTTAGCTGTGATATGAAATTAGATGGAAATATTCCAGTGCAGCAGGGGTTATTTACTAAAGTGTAAAATGTGCCCATTCGCGCATGCATGCAGCCATCTGTGTATCTCTGAGTCCGGAGATGTTTGTGCATAGGAATTTGCCAAGAGTTTTGTCCATATATAATAGTTTTGTCCCTGGGATGGGAAGCAGTCCTTTCTTACTCTTAAAGGGTCCGTCCACCCAAAATGTTTGAAAATTAAATCACCTGACAGTTTCTTGCATCTCTTGGGAATTCAATTATTAAGATTTCTGTGCTTGGGTTCCTGGGTCTGCAAGAAATAAACAGCCAACATTAAAAAATAATTTTTCTAGTTTTGAATAGAGTGGACAGAGATTAGAAGACTTGTCAGTTTTTATTGCTGTCTGTGCCTCCATTAACCTCCCTGGCGGTATGATTCTGTCTGGAATTACGTACCAAAATCGGTACAATTATTTTGCAAGGAAATTTGGCGTTTTATACTGTAGGCCTGCAATTCTTAGGAATAACTCATTTAAATCTGACCAAACAAGAGTCTAGTAGGCATCCCGGGTATGAATTTTTTTTAAAAACAAAATTATAAATTATAATATAATAAATAATTATAACAAATAATAATATAATTATAATAAAAATTATTCAATAATGTAATCAACTCAAAATCAATGAAATTTGCTCAGTTGCAGAATTGTCGCTGTCATTACTTTTATTTTTTTATGACAAATTTCCCCACAAATCGCTATCGCACAATTCTGCAAGTGATTATAATTTATTATCACTGTTTTCTAGCTGCTCTAAAACCATTTTTTACATAAAGGGACACTTTTGGTTGCTATGGACAATCTACAGTTTGCAGTCAGAAAGAACAGTTTTTATTATATAAAAGAACATGTAGGGCACTGGGCAGACCACTAGGGACAAGGGGGGTGTGTATTTTTTACATACAGTACTGTAATCTATAAGGTTACAGTATACTGTATGTAATGTGTTTGTTTACGTTTTTGAATTTGGCGCCGTTCTCCGCCCCGTGCGTCGTAACGTCGCAGGGAACGGAGATCGGTGGCACACGGGGACACTGAATCGAGCGCGGACCCGTTTGCTCACACAGCGGGGATGCATCGCAGGATCCAGGGACAAGGTAAGTAACTTTGTCTGTGGATGCTGCGAAAGGTAAGCCGCGCCACTGCATGCTCTGCACATCTTCCCCCGAGTGTGACTCGGGGATACCGATCCTAGCATGGAAAAACCACCCCGAGTCACGCTCGGGGATACCGCTAAGGAGGTTAAGAAGATTTAGCCTCACTATTTGTCCTGTTTACCATTATCATTGAAAGTGAAAGTGAAAGAAAAGCCCAATTTTGGGTTGTCCCCAGAAAATTATTAGAGTAGAAATCTTCCAATGGGGGACACTAGTTCCGGTGACCTGGGGGGCCCCAAGAAATTCTCTTAATTTGGAGGAATTTCCTCTCGGTTCCTGTTCAGCTATGGGTCAGGAAGTGAAGGGAAATCTTCTGGTATACAGATGGTGAACAAAAACCGTTCCTTATTCTATTCAAAAATGAAAAAAAAAAGTTTTGCCTATAGTTCTACTATAAAGCCTTGTACACACAATACGATTGTTGTCTGATTTATGTCAAAAGGGTGTGTGCCAGGATCTTGTCTTGCATACTAATTGTACACAGTTGTCATGCCACAAACATGAATGTAGTGACGTACTATGAGGAATTTCAGCTCTTGTGCGTCACCCTTTGGGCCCCTTATGCTAATTTTGTGTTTGGTGAGTACTGATTCTGAGCATGCGTGTTTGTACTGTTGTCAAAAGGGGCGTACTATCGTAAGATTTTATGACAACAGTCTGTCAACAGACAATCCCCTGCCAACAATCGTATCGTGTGTACAAGGCTTTAAGTTTCTTTCTGTATTAGGGGTTAAATACCAATTTTGGGTGACATGACTCTTAACCCCTTCCTGCCCTTGCTATAGCCGAAAGACGTCTACAGCGCAGGCTTACTTTGCCGGGAGGGTACCCATGGATGTCCTCCTGTGCTTGCGCTGCCCGCACGCTCCCTCCTTCGGACACAACTGGTCACAGATCAGGGTAAAGGGCCAATCACATGGCCCTTTAGCACGTGATCAGCTGTCAGCCAGTGACAGCTGATCACGGAAGTAAACAGAAGCTGGTTATTGGCTTTTTTCCCTTGCGCTGACAGCGTGAGGAGAAAAGAAGAAACCTGTTAAACGACTTCTGTTACAGGGACATCAGTCCCCAAATTGTCATCCAGTGCTGCTAATCCATGCCCACCAGTGCTGCTAATCAGTCCCCACCAGTGATGCCAATCAGTGCCCATCAGTGCCTTATCAGTGCTGCCTACCAGTGCCCATTATTAGTGAAAAGAAATACCGCGCTAAATGTGAACAATTAAAAAAGCAGCAACTAAAAAGTGAAATACACAAAAAATTGTCAATAAGAAGAAATGTAGCTGTGCTGTGATAAAAAAAAATTGTATAAAAAGATACTACTGCGAGTAGTGTTGATGTGTGAATGAATAAACAAACAGTAAATAAATAAATGACAAACGTGTAAAAAAAAGTAAAAAAATTGGTTCAATGGAGTCCTGAAACAACAACAGAAAATCTTCTTGAATGATTCAAATGAAGAAAATCCACCACCAAAAGTAAAAACATCGTAAGGAATGCACGCTTAAGAGATGGCCGGGCCTTTAAACGTGGATTGCAGCAACCGCCAGTTGTACAAGGGAATCAATGAATCCTCAGATAATGATGTCACCCAAGCAGATATAGTACCGAAAAGAATAAAGGACTCACCATAGTGAAATTCCATAGGATCAATATAAAATTTAATAAGATAAAAAACATACAAAAGACGAACGTATAAGCAGCATGTATAAGAAAGCCGGCCGGCTAAGCGAACGCCCGTCCACTCGGACTGTAACATGTTGACGTCAGCACGTCTCCTCCTCCCGACATGCGTTTCGTCACACAAATGATGTCGTCTAGGGCACTTGGTGGTGGATTTTCTTCATTTGAATCATTCAAGAAGATTTTCTGTTCTGAACTTCATTGAACCAATGTTTTGATTTTTTTTTACATTTGTCATTTATTTGATTACTGTTTGTTTATTCATTCACACATCAATACTACTCGCAGTAGTATCTTTTTATACATTTTTTTTTATCACAGCGCAGCTACATTTCTTCTTATTCTCAGTGCCCATTATTGCCACCTATCAGTGCCCATTAGTGCCGTCTATCAGTGCCGCCTCTCGGTGCCCATCAGTGCCACCCATCAGTGCAGCCTCATCAGTGCCTCCGGATCAGTGCGCACCAGTGCCACTTATCACTGCCCATCAGTGCCACCTATCAGTGTCCATCAGTGCAGCTTTTCAGTGCAGCCTTATTAGCGCACATTAGTGAAGGAGAAAAAATACCTGTTTGCAAAGTTTTATAACAAAGTATGAAAAATATATTTTTCCAAAAATGTTGGTATTTCTTTGTTTAGCAAAATAAATACCACTCAAAGAAAGCACTATTTGTGTGAAAAAAAATTATAAACATTTCATATAGGTACAATGTTGCATGGCCGCGCAGTTGTCATTCAAAGTGTGGCAGCGCTAAAAGCTGAAAATTGGCCTGGGCAGGAAGGGGGTAAAAGTGCCCAATAGGCAAGTCGCTAAGGACCATTGACAGCACTGCATTGCTGTATTGGCCAAGGGTGCGTTTTAAAGCCATTTCTGAATGGCATCCCAACTCACCTTCACCAAACACCTACCTTGCAGTACACTACTACAACGCACAGTAACACACCACCATGAGTTGCAGTGCACTAAGACACACAAAAAAAATGCAACAGGTGCAATTTTAGGTTCCTTGTGGTCCGTTTCACATTTGAATGGGCTGCCTAAACACAATGCATGATAATGTAGGACATGGGCCTTCCTGTGGCCATAAACATGAGATGGCTGTTGCCCAAACTGGCTAGCTTAAGCCAACCTGCCTTATGTCTCCATGTTCCAGTTTTATATGCCGAACTGATCTTGAGAGAACAATAACTATCTGCCATGTTAGATCATTAGTGGGAATGCTTTCATAAGCATTCCCAGTATTGATATTCGTTTTTTATTATTCTTAATTTTAATTTTATTCCGTACGTTTTTTGGCTCTGCGTAACTCCTGCATACTTTCAGCTATTGAGACCATTCAACTTTTAAAATGTTCATCTCGTTCAGCTAACGATGGGACTTCTTCAAGTTTTTTTGTACTATTTATACTTTTTAAAATATTAAGCTTTTAGACACTTTTTTTTAACATTGAAGTCAATGAGAACATCCTTTTTCCTGCTTCAAAACACACGTTCTGCCAAAAGTTTCAGCTCCTTCATACTTTCACTTACAGACACCAAACAAACTTTAAAGCGGTCACAAAATATTCAGCTATCCAAACATGACTTTTCAGATTGATATCTTTTACGGTTTTTGTGAAAACGCAATTTACGTTTAGCGATTTTTTCAGAAAATGGAATCGGTTATAATGTAATCCTATGGAAGGGATTTAGAGTGTGTCATGTGACCTTTACAGTGGAGATCTTTGAAAACAAAAATTATCTTTAAAAAAAGGGCGAACAAATTGCTCTCACGCCCACAAGATCTACTTGTCATACACAATTTATATATCAAAACGTAGGTATGCTTGTCTGGTTTCAGGCAATGTGATCAGTTTTGTGATACGTATTTTAGTTTTAGTTCCAGGAGCTTCTAAAGGACAAGAGTGACAAAACCACTCTCATTGACCGTCCATGTTAAAAATTTTAAAAATTTTCCTGCAAAACACACAAAGACGCTCTTTTCTAAATCGCTGGCATGGCCACAATTTTAAGTTTATCAACATAAATTTCATATCGATGCGTTCACAAGGGCCGCGTCTTTCAAACGGTGAAGTCGCTGTATCGATCGCATGTACGGTTGTGGATTTATTACGTTTTGTTTGGAGGCGTAATTAATGTATTGGTCTGTGAATTAAAAGGCGTTTGTAATGGAATTTCTTTCCATAAATAGCTTTCTACCTCAGTGCAATATTCCTCCTCACTGACCTGGGGGGAGGGGAAACCTCTTGAGGGGGAGGGGCGACCAGGAAGTCAGCATACTCTCTACTTTGCAGATAGAGAAAGGAGCTGTGTGTCCTAAAGATAGTGTAGTGGTTATGGTGAATGGCTTTGGTGCGGGCTCAGCAATTCAGCATTCCCACTCGCATTTTCCTCAGGGAATGCATTTTCTAGTTTTAGCTGAAATCTTTCTTCTAATATAGAAGAGGGGATCTGGCTGTACTTCATCTCCCACTTCACTTAGACCCCTTTCACACTAGATTTTTTGTTCTTGCATAATCATGTGACAGTCTAAAAAATTAGTCGCGTCAGATTGGTCCTACATCTCCATTGCCATGTAGATTGAATGGCGCAGTTTATAATGAATTTCCAACCAGTTGTTACCTCATCTGTCTACTTGTAAAGTGTTTGCTTTTTCCTGAACATTATTGCCCTGAAGTGCTGGCCTTCAGAGCTTGCTTTCCACTAATAACACAATCTGCATGGATGTAAAACAATAGACCCAAATAATTTAGACAACATTGGCTGCTTGAGGCCAAACGAGTGTCACTAATTAGGTCAGGGGAAGAGGGAAAGGGATTTTGGTGGGGACTTTTCACGGCACTGTTTGGAAACGGTATGGTAAAAAGTAACAATGTTTATTTAACATAAAACAAATATCATAAAACAACATTTAAGGACAGGCCCCACATTGCACATCAGAAAGCCAAAAACAAACTGTGTCTGAATGTGAGTCGATGACCTCGACCGGTTTCGCGGTAGTTTACCGCTTCTTCAGGAGGAGATTTTCTACGAAATATGCATAAAACATATAAATATACAAGCAAATTATACAATAGATGTAAACATTATGTAGAAAGATCCAGGCAGCACGCTATATAATGGAGCAGAGAACTCACCCAGACTGGTCATATGATTAAGCTCGGAGCCCGGTTTAAGCCTTCTTTGGCGCATGGAGGGGGATTTTTATTTAGGACGGGCTCTATTGAAGTGAGGAATAAAATTGATAAAGCATATGCAAAAGGATGATCAGTTTAATTAATGAGGTGTGGGTCACCAGTGAGTGAATAAGGGGAAGTGTATCTGAGTGATAGAAAGTGAGGAGAATAAGGGGAGGGGAGGGGGGGGGGGGAAGAGGGGTGGAAGGGGGGAAAAATCTGCATGGAATTATTATGTTACTTCCATACTTCCATGCATGTGTGGTTTCCCTCCAGGTAATCCAATTTCTTCTCACGGTACAAAAACATATCGGTATGTTAACTGGCTTCCTTCAGTGTTAGCCGTAGTGTGTGTGTGTGTGTGTGTGTGTGTGTGTGTGTGTGTGTGTGTGTGTGTAGGACTGTGGTACAGACCCTGGATTTTCTCCTGCATGGGGTGGTGTGAATTATTTAGTGTTCTCTGCAAGAGTGCAAGTAATATGTGTGAGTAATATAAATGAGTATTATAAATAAAACAGTTATTAGTGTCCCTATACTGTTACTGTTTTACCAAGGAAAACATAACCACAACACCTCACGCTCTTGTCAGGGTCTTGCCTCCTGAACTCCCTGTGCTAACTATACAATTGCTATACCATATCCTAGATTTCAAAATATTCAACTGTCAAGGTAGACACTATTGTGTTGCACTAAGTCTGTATCACTTGCCTGACGAAGAGGTCCTGTGTGACTTCGAAACGTTGCTATTTTTGTGGTGGTTTCTTTGCAATACATTTTTTGGATGTTTTTTATACGATCCTCGGTGTGCTGGTGAATATATTCACATTTATACTTCAGTGATCTGTCATCAGGAAAAATAAATATGGCTGATGAACTGGTTTGAATACCACCCAGGACACTATCTGCATGGAGTTGGCATGTCCTCTCTTTGCTTGTATGAGGGTACACCACACTCCAAAGAAATACTGGTAGCTTAAATTGGATGTAAACCCTCACATGTACCCAGTGAAGTGAACAGCCTCAGATGATACACAGAGATTAAACAAATCTCCCTACATAAGTTTTACCTGTATAACTGCTGTATTCAGTTTTCTATATTCTTTAGAAAGTGCACATCTTGTTAGAAATGTTCTCTTCCTGTTCAGCAGTGGGAGTGCAGTCTGGGCATAAACTGTGTGACAGCTGATTGAAGGAAATGCACACCCCCCCCCCCACTCACATAGGAAGAAGAATGAAGATACTTGCAGAGCTGCAGGGCCATCTTAATGCAAGGGCACTCCTGGGCACTGCCCAGGGGCCCCAGGTTAATGGGGGCCCCACAATAATCTTGCATTACATCATATCATACTTGCCAACTGTCCCAGATTTACAGGCACGCTTTTTACTAAACTGTCCCGATATTGTCGTGTCTCGGGAAGCGTCCCAGAACCTATACTGTGCCCTCCTGATACCAGTACTGTGCCCTCCTGACCCCCCCCCCCCGTACTGTGCCCTTCTGCATCCCCCCTGTACTGTGCCCTTTATATTGACTAGTCTTTGATTTATAGAATGTGTTCCTTTTTTGTTAAATTGATTTTATTGAAAGTAGGTGTGCAAATTGGGGCAAGCTGGTAGGGGCCCCAGTGCATTACTTTGCCCAGGGGACCATGATGCTATTAAGATAGCCCTGCAGTGTGGAGCTGCGGTGGCTCAATGCGATTGGCACTGCTCTGACAAGCCATTCACCTCTGTAGCTAGAGGTTCGGATCCCGGTCTCGGCTACATGTGAATTGAGTTTGGTGGTCTTAGCCCGGCTCCCGGTGGGTGTGCTATGTGAGGTAAGCCTGCGCTTAGTACGCCCACCCCCCTCCCACAAAAACCACCACACTTACACACACTCGAAATTGGGTTAACATCACGCACTTTGACCACGCGGTCTCTAAAAAGAGAGGCGAAGGACTAACGGGGCTGGTTGAGCGGGCTAATCCTCTCACTCCCTTATAGGGAGTCCCTCTGCCCCGTTGGGCTTCAAAGCGGAGCAGGTAGGGCGGGCTGTGTGGGAGGACCCCCTCACACACCTGCCATTGCCACCCGGGGCATGGAGAAAGGTGGCAGATTGCCTCTGGGGGAGGCCTGCCTACTCCCAACTCCTGCGGTCCGGCTCCTCTCTCGAGTACACGCACAAAATACACTTTAAGAAAAAAAAAAGATAGCCCTGC
This sequence comes from Rana temporaria, assembly GCF_905171775.1. Taxonomy (NCBI): domain Eukaryota; kingdom Metazoa; phylum Chordata; class Amphibia; order Anura; family Ranidae; genus Rana; species Rana temporaria. The sequence continues at coordinate 122,508,788 of NC_053490.1, read as the reverse complement.
AGAACTGTGCTATGAATAGACCAGCTCTCTGCTAATCTATTTATTGCACCCACACTGACACAAATTGCCGGCTGGTTTTATCTCGGTTGTTAGAGAACTTGTCAGAAGTTATCATGCTGATAACAGGAGCAGCAGAAAGACATGGGACTGAGTGTTTTGGAGAGAGATAAGAAAACACTGCAGATATATGTGCCTAGGTAAAATTTTATGAATCAGGTTTACATCCACTTTACTTATGTATGTATGTAAGGCAGGGACCTTAGATTGTAAGCTCCCTGAGGGCAGGGGCTGGTGTGTATGTGCAGTATCTAAAGATGTTTGTAAATTGTCAGCTCTATGTACTTGTAATAAACACTGGGCCGGATTCAAAGAGATTTGCGCATTAATTACGGAGGCGCAGGGCAACGTTTTTGCCCTGCGCCCCCGCAAATTTGCTCCGCTGCCCTTGATTCACGGAGCAGAAGCTCTGTGAATTGCGCGGGCGCGCCGGCAAAATTCCCGGCGCTAGAGCACGCAATTTAAATGATCCCGTAGGGGGCGGGAATCATTTAAATTAGGCGCGTTCCCGCGCCGATCGTAGAGCGCATGCTCCGTCAGGAAACTTTCCCGACGTGCATTGCGGCAAATGACGTGGCAAGGACGTCATTTGCTTCAAAGTGAACGTGAATGCCGTCCAGCGCCATTCACGATTCACTTACGCAAACGACGTAAAATTCAAATTTCGCGACCCGGGAACGACGGGTATACGTAACATGGGCTGCCCCTGCTAATAGCAGGGGCAGCCTTGCGCGAAAACCGCCGTACGTAAACGACGTAAATTGCGTACGCAGGGCTCGCGCAACGTTGTGAATCGGTGTTAGTATGCAATTTGCATACTATACACTGAGCACAACGTGAACGCCACCTAGCGTCCACCGCAAGAATGCAGCCTAAGATATGCGGGCATAAGAGCCTTATGCCGCGCAGATCTTAGGCTGCAGTCGGCGTAACGAGGTTCCTGAATCAGGAGCACTCGTTACGCCGGGGCAAGTAAGCAATTGCGCTGTGTAACCTATGGTTACACAGGCGCAATTGCTTCTTGAATCCGGCCCATTGTCTTATAGTACTGGCAAAAAAAGCATTTCATATGAAGAAGGGTAACGCATGATTGCTTATAGCAAAGTTTAGAAAATTCTGATTTCTTTTAATCAAAACTTGCTTTACATTGAAAAAACAACTAATCAGCTTCATGTGATTTTCGTACTAATGGAAAACTTTAAATATGTTGGAAAAAAAAAAAAACTCACATGACAACATCAATACAACCCACTGGGTATTCCGATGGGATTGTTTTTTATGCTTTTGTGGTACAAATTGAATCTCTTGGCATGAATAAAACAAAGCCTTTGCTTTGCTTCAAGATGTCTTTGTTGGTTGAGTGCAACAGTTTATGGCAGTTATGCATTTACTAGCAAATGGCAAGAGAATTCTTCAATCACTAAGGCTTGGGACGTCTTGGGATGGTTCCAGAAAGTTGAGAAAATTCTGCCTGATGTAGTGGGCTGCCGAGTCTTTAAAGGAAAATGTATTATTACAGACATTGGGGAAGACAAAGGCAATAGCAGATTTGTCAACCGTCCCAGATTAACAGAACAGACTACAGCAAATGAGACTGAGTGTGCAGGGCACTGCATGAAAGTGGGCAAAGTTAAGAGTATGCTACCCCAACATTTCGTATTGCTGATGTTCCTCGTGTACCATCTAATTGTTTTAAAAAAATATCCTGTTCTCATTGTAGTGCTTCCTGTGTGTGAAATACTTGGTGATCCTGCCAGTCCCTCTACTGTCCTATTTCAAACTGAGTCTTTGTCTGTTATATGGGTTCTGACCAGTCCCCTTGGAATGGGGCACCCCATCATCCCTCATTATCCCCCACCAGTACTTCTAATGAGTGTCCACCTGAGTTATAGGAGAAGTCCTTTTAGTTCTCCCATTAAGAGGAGTGTATTTCTCCCATGGTTGAGAAGTGGGATCTTTCAATCTACGAATAGTGTAGGACCCACTGAAAATGGGGAACTTTGACGCAGTAGTGGGCTTAAGCACTGTATGGCCATATGGTGTGACCGAATCCCCATATTTTCTTATTATGTTCAAATCGATAGCCTTGTAGGATTTAAAATTACATTTTTGTATGTGCGCGCTATAATCGTTTGTTCAGTCTGAGGTCCAGAGCGCTGTACATTGCTGAATTCATCTTCCCTCGATCCTGACTAGTCTCCCAGTTCCTGCCGCTTAAAAATCTCCCCACAGAATAATGCTGCCACCACCATGCTTCACTGTACGGATGATATTGGCCAGGTGAAGAGCGGTGCCTGGTTTCCTCTAGATATGACACTTCCAATTCAGGCCAAAGAGTTCAATCTTTGTTTCATCAGACCAGAGAATTTTGTTTCTCATGTTCTGAGAGTCCTTCAGGTGCCTTTTGGCAAACTCCAGGTGGGCTGTGCCTTTTACTGAGGAGTGGCTTCCGTCTGACCACTCTACCATACAGTGGAGTGCTGCAGAGATGGTTGTTCTTCTCAAAGGTTCTCCTCTCTCCACAGAAAATTGCTGGAGCTCTGTCAGAGTGACAATTGGGTTCTTGGTCACCTCCCTGACTAAGGTCCTTCTCCCACATTTGCTCAGTTTGGATTGGCGGCCTGCTCTAGGAAGAGTCCTGGTGGTTCCAAACTTCTTCTTACATTTATGGATGATGGAGGCCACTGTGCTCATTGGGACCTTCAATGCTGCAGAAATTTTTCTGTACGCTTCCTCAGATCTTTACTTCGATACAATCCTGTCTCGGAGGTCTACAGACAATTCATTGGATGTCATGGCTTGGTTTGTGCTCTGACATGCACTGGTAACTGTGGTACCTTATATAGACAGGTGTGTGCCTTTCCAAATCATGTGTGCCTTACCACAGGTGGACTCCAATCAAGTTGTAGAAACATCTCAAGGATGATCAGTGGACAAAGCATGCATCTGAGCTTAATTTTAAGTGTCATGGCAAAAGCTGTGAATACTTACGTACATGGGATGTTTTTGTTTTTTATTTTTAATAAATTTGAAAAGATTTCATACAAATCTCTTTCACGTTGTCATTATGGGGTGTTGTTTGTAGAGTTTTGAGGAAAATAATGAATTTAATCAATTTTGGAATAAAGCTGTAACATAACAAAATGTGGAAAAAGTGAAGCACTGTGAATACCTTCCGGATGCACTATATTTTGAGGTTTTCTATTTGTGTATGTTTTTTTTTTTGTTTTATGTTAGTTGAACTGGCTGCACTTGTGTCTTTTTCTAACCAGATTAACCTATATAACTACATAACCTTTGGCTGATTCCTGCTGAATCAGCCAAAATTCAAGCTGTGGATGGCCTTGTTCGCACTCCATCCCCCAACAAAAGTTGATTATTTAAATTACTTTTGTGGAAGAAGTGGCTCTGAAAACTGTTGGCCGAACATTGCTTGCATCAAATGCTGAAAGTAACAGCTTAGCAAGGATTAAGTAATTGATGGATTTCTGGATGACCTGAACAAATTCAAAGTGTCTGTTGTCAACTTAAAGCGGGAGTTCACCCAAAAATCAACTTTCTGCAGTTAGATCCAGCATACTGCTGACATCTGCAGTATGCTGGTCTTTTTTTTTGGTACTTATCGTTATAGCAGTATGTCTTCTATTCTTCTATGCCTCCGAGCGGGGATGACTTCCTGGTATAGGCGTTCCCTTCAAGACAAGCAAGTTGATTGACAGCCTTCGATAGCGCGTCACGGCTTCCGAATATACACGAGTGACGCTCGGCAATTTACGGCGCCTGCGCAGTCAGCTCTACACGGCAGGCGCAGGCGCCGTAAACAGCCAAGTGTCACCTCGGCTTTTTTCGTTAGCCGTGACGCGATATCGAAGGCCGTCAATCAACTTGCTTGCCTTCGGGAATTCCCATTCCCCGAAGGATTCCCCGCTCGGAGCCATAGAAGAGATACTGCTATAACGATAAGCAGGGATGGACTGGCCATTGGGACTACAGGGAGTTTCCCGGTGGGCCGATGGCTCGGTGGGCCGATGGCTCAGTGGGCCGGCTTCAGTGACAGCAGACCGCCGCCCCCCTCCTCCTCTCCTCCTCCTCTCTCTCCCCACAGCGCTCACCTGGGAAGAACAGAGAAGCAGGGGGAGGACCAGAGGAGCATGGGGGGGGATGACAGAGGAGCATGGGAGAAGGGGACAAACAGCTGACTCAACAGCTATGGCCTGGGAGTTTCTCACTTCTGCCTAATCTTGTCCCATAAGGGGGGGCACCGAACTGATTCTTTTCCCCGGGTGAAATAATGTCTAGCTTCCCCACTGGCTATAAAAGTACCAGTAGAAGTAGAACGGCTAGTGAAGGGGAAGAGGGGACTTGGGTGGCCGCGCGGGGGGGGGGGGGGGGGGGTGCGAGAGTTGTCCGGCCGCCATGAATGAATGAAAAACTTATATAGCGCGGCACATGCGAACTGAATCGCCTCTGGGCGCCATGGGAGAGACCTGTCAAAGTAGGCCTGTCTGGATGAAGTCCAGGGCCAGATTTTTGTCCCAGTCCAGCCCTGACGATAAGTACCAAATACAGATGTCAGCAGTATCTAACTGCAGAAAGTTGATTTTTGGGTGAACTCCCGCTTTAAAGTCTACCTCCAACTTTAAATAGCTTTAAATAGCTTAAATGAACTATTTCCTTTACCAATACATGTGGTCACTGTCAGCGCTGCATAAACTGTATATAGCATATACATACAGTATACAGTGTTGTTTTGGCATTGGTACAGGGACTTCCCATTCCGTTCCCAGAACAAAATTGAGTGCTGCTCAGCCAGTCATAGTAAGCTCTTTATTTTTTATTATTATTTAGGATACTTATATAGCGCTGTCAATTTACGCAATATTTTACATATGCATTTTACATTCACATCAGTCCCTACCCTCAAGGAGCTTACAATCTAAGGTCCCTAACTCACATTCATATACTAGGGCCAATTTAGGCAGAAGCCAATTAACCTCCCATAGCATGTCTTTGGAGGGTGGGAGGAAACCAGAGTACCCAGAGGAAACCCACGCAGGCACAGGGAGAACATGCAAACTCCAGGCAGGCAGTGTCGTGGTTGGGATTCTAATCAGCGACCCTTTTTACTGCTAGGCGAGAGTGCTACCCACTAAACCACTGAATGGCTTTTCTAGCTGTTTTCCGTGTTTGAGACCTTTCTCTATGCATATCAACAACCACACTACTAGTCACTATGAATTTAGACTATCTATACTATCGTTACATTGATGATATTTTTATTTTTATCATTGAATACAAGGCTCAGCCTCAGAGCCTTAGAATGGCTAAGGTGGAGAGGCGTGTGGATGACATTGTGATCTCTATCTCAGCCAGAGGCAGGTTTGTTGTGATTAAACTTCCTGTGAATGGCTGAGCAGCACTCAGCTCAGCTTGGCCCAAACTATTTAAAATGATAGCAAGCTTAGAGTTCATTGCAGTTGGGTGAACTGACCCTTTAACCACTTGGCACCCGCGCTATAGCCGAAAGACGGCTACAGCGCGGGCCCCAAATGACGAGAGGACATCAATAGACTTCCTCCCCTTTGCGCGCTCTCCGCGTGCCCCTGCAGGGCGCACGGCGCACGCTGTGATCACCCAAGTCACTGAGGCTCAGGTGATCACGGTTCCAAGTAAGGGGCTGGTCCCGGCCCCTTACCACGTGATCAGCTGTCAGACAATGACAGCTGATCACATGATGTAAACAAAAGCCGGTAATCGTTTTTTTTTCTCCTCATGCTGACAGCGTGAGGAGAAAAAAAGCGCCGGTCACCGGCTTATGTGAAAGGAACATCAGTCCCGAAGAGGAAGGAGGCATCTGCCTCTTCTGTGCCACCAGTAATGCCACCTGCAAGCTCCCACAGTGCCCACCAGTGGCACCTATCAATGCCCACAAGTGCCATCTATCAATGCCCACCAGTGCCACCTATCAATGCCTCATCAGTACCACCTAGCAGTGCTGCCTATTAGTGCCCATTACTGACACCCATCAGTGCCCATCACTGACACCCATCAGTGCCCATCACTGCCACCATCAGTGCCAGCTATCAGTGCAATCTATCAATGCCACCTTTTAGTGCCACTTGTCAATGCCCACCAGTGCCACCTATCAATGCCACCTCTCAGTGTCACCTCTCAGTGCCGCCTATCAGTGCCTACCAGTGCCTCCTATCAGTGCTCACCAGTGCCACCTTATCGGTGCCCATCAATGCAGCCCATCGGTGCCCATCAGTGCAGCCCATCGGTGCCTATCAGTGCAGCGCATCAGTGCCCATTAGTGCAGCCCATCAGTGCAGTCTCATCAGCGTACATCAATGAAGGAGAAAAATTAGTTTGCAAAATTGTTTAACAAAATATAAAAAAATATAACCTTTTTGTTTAAAAATCTGTACTTTGAATTTTTTTTTTATATAAAATAAAAACTGCAGAGGTTTTCAAATACCACCAAATAAAAAAATAATTTGGGTACAGTGTTGCATGACCACGCAATTGTCATTCAAAGTGCGTTAGCGCTGAAAGCTGAAAATTGGTCTGGGCAGGAGGGGGGTTTACGTGCCCAGTAAGCAAGTGGTTAAACAGACTTAGTAAATCACTTAGGAATCTTTGGTACATATGTTGGAGTTTGCAATGGGTGGCAAAGTGGGCAATGGAAACTATAGACTATACTTCTGCGGTACAAATGGTGGGGGTAAACCAAATACATTCGGAGATACAGCTACATGTTTAATCCTTGAAAGCAGAGGCTGTGTTTTAATGAAAGGGCTAATGAGAAGAAAAAAAATCTAAACACATAGTAATCACCCCACTTAGAATGTACAAAACACAGAACTATATAAACATGGAACATTCCTTTCATACATATGATACAATTTAGCCAAAAACAAATAAATAGGAGCAAAAAAAGAATGACACTGCTTCTAAACAAGACCAACATGGAGCCACCACTGGTAATGTAGCTCGTATTAGCATTTGGAGTCAGAGCCATGTGAACACTCCATGCCTGCCATTATACGATGTGATGAATGCTGTGTAGACCCTTTTTAGTGATGAAGGAGTCACATGCTATTTATACTATTTCCTAACTTTCCGATCCTTGTGTACAGCTAGAAGATTCCAGGACTACCGTAGGAGGAACAGATGTCTGGTAAAGCGCTAGTACTATGAAGATTAATAAAGCAACATAATTTAGAGGACCACAATGCATTGGGTATAACGCTTGAAATAGTACTTCAAGGGTAACTCCACTTTCGTGGGAAAAATATTTTGCAAAAAAAAAAATTATATTGGGGTAGATTCAGGTAGCTTTGCCCCTTTTTTTACTGAGGCGCAGCGCACCGTTTTGCCGCTGCGCCTCCGTAAATTTCCTGTGCTACGCGCGATTCACGGAGCAGTAGCTCCGTAAATTGCGTGTGCGCTCCGGAAAACTGCCCGGCGTAAGGGCGCGTAATTTAAATGATCCCGTAGGGGGCGTGGATCATTTAAATTAGGCGCATTCCCGCGCCGAACGTAGTGCGCATGCTCCGTCGGGAAACTTTCCCGACGTGCATTGCGGCAAATGACGTCGCAAGGACGTCATTTGCTTCAAAGAGAGAACGTGAATGGCGTCCAGCGCCATTCACGATTCACTTACGCAAACAACGTAAAATTTAAACTTCGCGACGCGGGAACGACGGGTATACGTAACATTGGCTGCCCCTGCTATTAGCAGGAGCAGCCTTACGCGAAACCCGACGTACGCAAACTACGTAAACTGCGTACGCAGGGCTCGCGTAGGGTTGTGAATCGGCGTTAGTATGCAATTTGCATACTATACGCTGACCACAACGGGAACGCCACCTAGCGGCCAACATAAGAATGCAGCCTACGATATGACTGCATAAGGAGCCTTATGCCAGTCATTTCTTAGGCTGCAGTCGGCGTAACGAGGTTCCTGAATCAGGAGCATTCGTAACGCCGGCGCAGGTAAGCAATTGCGCTGCGTAACTATGGTTACGCAGACGCAATTGCTGTTTGAATCTACCCCATAGAGTTTACTATTGCAACTCAAGTCATTGCAATTCAATGTTATTGAACATTTTCCTTTTTATTCTGCAACTCCGTAATTTTCTGTAAAATGCAATATGGCTACCTAGAGACATTGGGGTAGATCCACAAAGAAAGTACGCCGGCGTATCTATTGATACGCCGGCGTAATTTCAAATTTCCTGTGTCGTATCTTTGTTTTGAATCCTCAAAACAAGATACAACGGCATCTGGGTTAGATCCGACAGGCGTACGTCTTCCGATCTTAGATGCAATTTTTCGACGTCCGCTAGGTGGCGTTCCCGTCGTAATCCGCGTTGAGTATGCAAATTAGCTCTTTCCGACGATCCACGAACGTACGAGCGGCCGTCGCATTTTTTTACGTCGTTTCCGTTCGGCTTTTTCCGGTGTATAGTTAAAGCTGCTCAATGTTAAGTATGACCGTCGTTCCCGTGTATAATTTTGGAAATTTTACATTGTTTGCGTAAGTCGTTCGTGAATGGGGCTGGACGCCATTTACGTTCACGTCGAAAACAATGACGTCCTTGCGACGTCATTTGGAGCAATGCACCCTGGGAGTTTTGACAGACAGGGCATGCGCAGTTCATTTAAATGAAACACGCCCCCTACCCGCCCAATTTGAATTCCGCGCCCTTACGCCGCGAGAGATACACTACGCCGCCGTAACTTACGGCGCAAATTCTTTCAAGATTCAAAGAAAAGAAAAGTAAGTTACAGCGGCGTAGCATATCTCACATACGCTGCGCCCACGCAGATGTATGTGGATCTGCCCCATTCTGTACACAGACTTCTGTGTACAGAACACCCCCCAGAAACATTGTTTCCTGCTCGTGTGATTGGCTTACCGATTTTCCCAGAAATCTGCACTTAGATACAAGTCAAATTGTTTGGCATTCCCTGCAACAAAAATATAATTTTTGGTGAGATACTCCCAAATGGAAATCACATCCAAAGGGATGCAGGTCCTGCAAGTTTCCTCATTAGAGCCCTGTGGGTGCAGCAGCTGATGGATAATTAAAAAAACACTCCCTTACAGATTCAATCAGACACAGACAAGCAAACAGCTATTCCTTCGTAGGTAGGAATCTGCAACAAAGTTTGTCAAAATCTGTGTAATGTACATAGATCACCCAGAGGGGAATGTTTATTTCTCAACAAAAGTGGAGTTACTCTTTAAGCCTCACATCATTTAGTAGTATTTTATTACAGTTGTATGGATTAAGCAGAAGACAATAATGTTTTCTAAGAGACAGTTCAGGAACACTCACAGTATTTTGTATCACATTTACATCACTGTTGCTGATATTGAGGGACTATCCCTGATTTAGAGTTCTGTGTTCCTCCTCATTTTTGTCTGATCTATATAGTTGTATATAAAATGCACTTTTTAGCTTTCATATATGATTTCCCAGTGCTAAACATTTTATACAATTTCTAAATTGCTGAATTCGTAAATTTTAAAAGCCAGTAGTAGTGGTAAAAAAAAAAAAAAAAACCTTTGTGTTTAAAGGAGGTTCACCCAAAAATCAACTTTCTGCCATTAGATCCAGCATACTGCTGACATCTGCAGTATGCTGTTTTTTTTTGTACTTATCGTTTTATCAGCTGTTGTTATCCGGCTCCGAGCGGGGATTTCTGCGGGGAATTGGCGTTCCTAAGCCAAGCGGATTTGATTGACAGGCTGCTAAAGCGCGTCACGCCTTCCGAAAATACCCGAAGTGACACTCGGGTGTTTACGGCGCTATACGGCGCCTGCGCCTGCCGTGTAGAGCTGACTGCGCAGGCGCCGTAAACACCCGAGTGTCACTTCGGATATTTTCGTGAGGGGTGACGCGCTTTAGCAGCCCGTTAATCAACTCCGCTTGGCTTAGGAACGCCTATACCCAGAAGAAATCCCCGCTCGGAGCCGGAAAACAACGGCTGATAAAACGATAAGTACAAAAAAAAAAAAAAACAGCATACTGCAGATGTCAGCAGTATGCTCGATCTAATGGCAGAAAGTTGATTTTTGGGTGAACCTCCGCTTTAACTAATCATTATTTTTGTATAATTCTCCTTTAAGGGGGCATGGTGTTTCATCACATATGGCTACCCATCACATTTGTCTACCCGCTGGAGTACACATGCGCGAATGTGACAAAGACTATAGCTAGAGAATTTAGCTGAAAGGAATTTGTGAATGTTTTAGTAATTGCTTTTCGATGAGAATTTAGCATTTGTAAAAGTGTTGGAACGCATATGGCGGCGTCGCACATGCGCATTCCAGCAGGTAGCCAAATGTGATGGGTCGCCATATGTGACGAAACAGTGGCAGTGTATGTGTCCTATGCCTACATACTTTTTTCTCTAATAGGTGTCCCTTGTTTTTATCTCAAGAAATGGGAGGTATGCATTTATAGCTGCAACCTACAGCTTCCTATGTTTAAGGAAAGTAACTGAACTTCTGGCCAGGGAGTGCACACTGATCATTTCATATATATTCCCCCAATCCCCCTGCTATAAAACTATATGACCATAGTTCCAAGAACAACCATGGCCACTGCACCTGCCAGTCATAGCTATTACTAAGCACTAGTTTCAGTGTGAAACGCGTCAGCAGTCAGGTTTTATTTTATTTTGCTGTGACTTGTAGTGCTGTCCTTCTTTTAATAAAAGGCTACAATTTGTTCAGTGTGCGGCTGTCCAGAGACAATCTTTGTTCCTGCTTTGCTAAGTGCATTGCCTGCACCCGAGTTGTCTGCAACGGAGAATATTCATCTGGGTTCCCACCTGGAGCGGCTATTCCCTTTCCCCTGGGAATTGTGTGTTGACAACCTGTTGGCAGAAAATCCATCCTCTTGTACGCTCCATCGGACAATTGTTGTTGGATTTTCCCGGGACAAATTTTGGATGGTAGGCTTTAAAATTTTCCGTGGACAACGGTCTGTTTTCGGATTTCCCGATCGTGTGTACAAAAATACAAAAGTCCAAAGTACAAACCCGCATGCTTGGAAGCAATGCTCATCAAACACAACATTGTGGTGATCAAATAGCAAACAAAAGAAATCTCTATTTTTTATGATGATAAAACTTCCATTTGGATACAGTGTTGCATGACCTCGCAATTGCCAGTTAAAGTAGCACAGTGCTAAATAGCAAGAAATGCTTTGGTCATGAAGGGGGTAAAATCTTCTGGTGAAGTGGTCGTTTATGAGCACTTGAGTCAGTGAGGATGAACTACTCCTGATGTGTAATGGAGTTGCATACCTCCCAACTTTTTAAGATGGGACCAAGGACCCCCTATTAGCAATTGTATGTAGGCATAAGACACACCCCCTGCTACGTTCCCCTTAAAGGAGAATTATACAGAAGAAAGCTTTACTAGACCTACTGATTACTAACAATACAGATGTGGAAATACGGGGTAATTTAGGAAACAGCGATCACAGGTCAATTCGTTTTAGTATAAATCACACAAATAGGAAACAAGGGAAATACAAAGACGCTCAATTCCAAAAGAGCCAACTTCCCTAAACTACGATCCTTGCTAGAAGATAATAGTTGGGATAAAATCTTAGAAACAAAGAACATGAAGGAAAAATGGGTATGCTTCAAGAGCATATTAAATAAGGGCATTAGCCAGTGCATCCCAATAGGAAATACATTTAAAAGAGCTAATAAAAGTCCTGGGTGGCTTAACTCCAATGTAAAAATGCATATAAAAGCTAAGGAGAAGGCCTTTAAAAAATACAAGGCTGAGGGATCATCATCAGCATTCTAACTTTACAAAGAATGCAAAAAGAAATATAAGGGTGCAATCAGGCCGGCTTAGATGGAACACGAAAGGCACATAGCGGAGAGTAAAAAGAAAAAAAAAAGAAATTCTTTACGTACATAAATAGTAAAAATGGGAGGTCAGATCATATTGGTCCCATAAAGAATGATGAAGGGGATCTGATTACGAAGGATGGAGAGATGGCAAAGAATTTAATGTATTCTTCTCCTCAGTCTTAACAAGGGAATCAGGGGGCTTCAGTAACCAAAACTGCAATGTCTATCCTCATTATATGTCACAGGAAGCACCCTCATGGCTAACAGAGGACAGAATTAAAATTAGACTTGAAAAATGTAACATTAACCACTTGATTACCGAGCCTGTTTTTCAGATTCGGTGTTTACGAGACTAAAACATTTTTTTTTGCTAGAAAATTACTTAAAACCCCCAAACATTATATATATATATATATATATTTTTCTAACACCCTAGAGAATAAAATGGCAGTCATTGCAATACTTTTTGTCACACCGTATTTGCGCAACGGTCTTACAAGCGCACTTTTTTTGAAAAAAAAAAACACTTTTTTGAATTAAAAAATAAGACAACAATAAATTTTGCCCAATTTTTTTATATATTGTGAAAGATAATGTTACGCCAAGTAAAATGATACCCAACATGTCATGCTTAAAAATTGCGCCCGCTCGTGGCATGGCGTCAAACTTTTACCCTTAAAAATCTCGATAGGCGACGTTTAAAAAATTCTACAGGTTGCATTTTTTGAGTGATAGAGTAGGTCTAGGGCTAGAATTATTGCTCTCGCTCTAACGATCGCGGCGATACCTCACTTGTGTGGTTTGAACACCGTTTTCATATGCGGGCGCTACTCGCGTATGCGTTCGCTTCTGTGCGCGAGCTCGTCTGGACGGGGCGTTTTAAAAAAAAAAAAAATTTTGTTTTCTTATTTATTTTTATTTAGTTTATAATTTTTTTACACTGAAATAAAAAAAAAAAATTTATCACTTTTATTCCTATTACAAGGAATGTAAACATCCCTTGTAATAGAAAAAAGCATGACAGGTCCTCTTAAATATGAGATCTGGGGTCAAAAAGACCTCAGATCTCATATTTAGACTAAAATGCAAGGAAAAAAAAATTGGAAACTGTCATTTTTTCAAATGACAAAAAAAAAATGTTGCTTTAAGACACTGGGCGGGACTGACGTTTTGACGTCACTTCCGCCCAGCAGAGCTATGGGGACGGGTGAAGGAGATTTTTCCCTCACTTGCAACCCCAGTCAACAGCCGAACAGTCCCGATCGCCTCCGCCGCTACCGACGGCTCCGGTAAGCGGCGGAGGGCGCGGGAGAGCGGCGGGAGGGGGGGCCTCTCCCGCCACTGATAACGGCGATCTTGCGGCGAATTTCCCTCGGAGACCGCCGTTATCGTTTACAGGACCGTTGGCACTAAAAATGGATACCTTGGTTGTGGCAGCAGCTGCTGCCATTCCCGAGATATCCATCTTTAAAAACAGGACGTCTTTTGACTATGGGCCAGTAACCAAGTGGTTAATAAGTCACCAGGACTAGATGGCTTGCACCCGAGGGTCCTTAAGGAACTCAGTTAAGTAATTGCCAGACCATTGTTCCTAATTTTTACGAACAGTCTACTGAATGGAATGGTACCAGCTGATTGGAGAAAAGCCAATGTATCGCCAATATTTTAAAAGGGACCAAAATACATCCCTGGAAATTACAGACCAGCTAGCCTAACATCAATAGTATGTAAGCTCTTGGATGGGATGATAAGGGACTATATACAAGATTTTAGTAATAAGAATGGTATCATTAGCAGTAATCAGCATGGATTCATAATGAATTGTACTTGCCAAACCAATTTGTTTAACCTTCTATGAGGAGGTGAGTTGCCATCTAGATAAAAGAAAGGCCTGTAGAAGTGGTGTATCTGTATTTTGCAAAAGCATTTCACACAGTTCCTCATAAACGTTTACTGTACAAAATAAGGTCCGTTGGCATGGACTATAGGGTGAGTACATGAATTGAAAACTGGCTACAAGGGTGAGTTCAGAGGGTAGTGATAAATGGAGAGTAATAGGAATGGTCAGGGGTGGGAAGTGGGGTCTCCCAGGGTTATGTACTGGGTCCAATCCTATTTAACTTAATTATGAACAACCTGGAGGATGGTGTAAACAGTTCGATCTCTGTATTTGCGGACGATACTAAGCTAAGCAGGACAATAATTTCTCTGCAGGATGTGGAAACCTTGCAAGAAGATCTGAACAAACTAATGTGGTGGGCAACTACATGGCAAATGAGGTTTAATGTAGAAAAATGTAAAATAATACTGAGGGGACTCAGGGGAGAACCTTTGGGGGGAATATTTAACTTTTTGGCCATCTAACCCCTCTAACTTTTCCGTGATGGGGGGGGGGACTCATTGTATGGAAGGTGGTGTGTATGGAGTGATCGGTGCAGTGGGTAGCGATGGGGGGAAGAATCATTGTACGGAAGGTGGTGTGTATGGAGTGATCGGTGTGGGATCGGTGCAGTGGGTAGCGATGGGGGGAAGAATCATTGTATGGAAGGTGGTGTGTATGGAGTGATCGGTGCAGTGGGTAGCGATGGGGGGAAGACTCATTGTATGGAAGGTGGTGTGTGTGGAGTGATCGGTGCACTGGGTAGCGATGGGGGGAAGACTCATTGTATGGAAGGTGGTGTGTATGGAGTGATCGGTGTGGGATCGGTGCAGTGGGTAGCGATGGGGGGAAGAATCATTGTATGGAAGGTGGTGTGTATGGAGTGATCGGTGCAGTGGGTAGCGATGGGGGGAAGACTCATTGTATGGAAGGTGGTGTATGGAGTGATCGGTGTGGGATCGGTGCAGTGGGGGGAAGACTCTCTGTATGGAAGAGCCGCACTGACTCCTCCTAGAGCTCAGCTCTCAGTGACAGCTCCGTACAGCCGCTCAGCTCCTCTCCTCTCCAGCATTAGGGCAGCAGCTGGCTCTTCTCTCCGCTCATAGTGTAGATCTGTCCGCTCCTCCCTCCTCCGCTCCTCTCCTCCAGGGGGGACACAGCGGGGGTGCACCATCCTCCTCACCGGCATGTTCTGGAGTGGGGGGCTCGGCATCGCCATGCCTGGGGAGCAAT
The DNA here is from genome assembly GCF_905171775.1 of Rana temporaria. Taxonomy (NCBI): domain Eukaryota; kingdom Metazoa; phylum Chordata; class Amphibia; order Anura; family Ranidae; genus Rana; species Rana temporaria. The sequence continues at coordinate 122,493,730 of NC_053490.1, read as the reverse complement.
GAGAGGGGGCAAACCACGCCACGGCTGTGCTTGCCAAAACCTCTTCCGTAAAGTCTTGTCTCAGTGCAGCTGCTGCTACGCCCGGGTGAGAGGTGAGTGCGATCCCCGCTACACCCTTCTATGTGTGTGTGTCCCCAGTACACCCCGATCTCCCAGTACACCCCGATCTCCCAGTGCACCCCGATCTCCCAGTACACCTCGATCTCCCACCCCGATCTCCCAGTACACCCCGATCTCCCAGTGCACCCCGATCTCCCAGTACACCCCGATCTCCCAGTACACCCGATGTCACAGTACACTCCGATCTCCCAGTACACCCCGATCTCCCAGTATACCCCGATCTCCCAGTATACCCCGATCTCCCAGTACACCCCGATCTCCCAGTGCACCCCGATCTCCCAGTACACCTCGATCTCCCACCCCGATCTCCCAGTACACCCCGATCTCCCAGTGCACCCCGATCTCCCAGTACACCCCGATCTCCCAGTACACCCGATGTCACAGTACACTCCGATCTCCCAGTACACCCCGATCTCCCAGTATACCCCGATCTCCCAGTATACCCCGATCTCCCAGTACACCCCGATCTCCCAGTGCACCCCGATCTCCCAGTACACCTCGATCTCCCACCCCGATCTCCCAGTACACCCCGATCTCCCAGTGCACCCCGATCTCCCAGTACACCCCGATCTCCCTGTATACCCCGATCTCCCAGTACACCCCGATCTCCCAGTCTCCCTGCTCTAATACTGCCCCTGATCTCTCTGTGTCCCCCATTCTCTGATCTCTCTGTGTCCCCCGATTCTCTGATCTCTCTGTGTCCCCCGATTCTCTGATCTCTCTGTGTCCCCCGATTCTCTGATCTCTCTGTGTCCCCCGATTCTCTGATCTCTCTGTGTCCCCCGATTCTCTGATCTCTCTGTGTCCCCCCGATTCTCTGATCTCTCTGTGTCCCCCGATTCTCTGACCTCTCTGTGTCCCCCGATTCTCTGAGTCCCCCGACTTTCTCCAGCCAGTAGTCTCTTCTGTTTTCCCTGACCATGTCTCTGACATTCCGATGTGTGATGTCTCTGCAGCCAGCACAGCCCAGCATGCAGTCACATCTACAGCATGGGATGGTTCCCACTTGGATTGCAGAGGAGAGAACTTGCACTGTGTGTTGTCTTCTCTGTAGTGTTAGCTGTGATGTCGGGTGTCCTGTATATATAATGTCCCTGTATAGTGAGATTGCTGGGTGTCCTGTATATACAATGTCCCTGTATAGTGAGATTGCCGGGTGTCCTGTATATACAATGTCCCTGTATAGTGATATTGTCGGGTGTCCTGTATATACAATGTCCCTGTATAGTGAGATTGTCGGGTGTCCTGTATATACAATGTCCCTGTATAGTGAGATTCCAGGGTGTCCTGTATATACAATGTCCCTGTATAGTGATATTGGGTGTCCTGTATATACAATGTCCCTGTATAGTGATATTCCGGGGTGTCCTGTATATACAATGTCCCTGTATAGTGAGATTCCAGGGTGTCCTGTATATACAATGTCCCTGTATAGTGATATTGGGTGTCCTGTATATACAATGTCCCTGTATAGTGATATTCCGGGGTGTCCTGTATATACAATGTCCCTGTATAGTGAGATTGCCGGGTGTCCTGTATATACAATGTCCCTGTATAGTGAGATTCCGGGGTGTCCTGTATATACAATGTTCCTGTATAGTGATATTGCCGGGTGTCCTGTATATACAATGTCCCTGTATAGTGAGATTCCAGGGTGTCCTGTATATACAATGTTCCTGTATAGTGATATTGCTGGGTGTCCTGTATATACAATGTCCCTGTATAGTGAGATTGCCGGGTGTCCTGTATATACAATGTCCCTGTATAGTGATATTGTCGGGTGTCCTGTATATACAATGTCCCTGTATAGTGAGATTGTCGGGTGTCCTGTATATACAATGTCCCTGTATAGTGAGATTCCAGGGTGTCCTGTATATACAATGTCCCTGTATAGTGATATTGGGTGTCCTGTATATACAATGTCCCTGTATAGTGATATTCCGGGGTGTCCTGTATATACAATGTCCCTGTATAGTGAGATTCCAGGGTGTCCTGTATATACAATGTCCCTGTATAGTGATATTGGGTGTCCTGTATATACAATGTTCCTGTATAGTGAGATTCCAGGGTGTCCTGTATATACAATGTTCCTGTATAGTGATATTGCTGG